>NC_058133.1:193138658-193146780 GCF_016433145.1 Gracilinanus agilis
TATATATATATATATATATACATATATATATATATATACACACATATGTATGTATATATAAAATCCCTTTTAAATGTAAGCTCTTTTAAGGCAACGGCTGTTCTTGCTTTTACAATTTTTTTTTTGGTATCTCCAACACTTAAACTAATGCCTGGCACATAATAAGCATCTGATACTTTTTGACTGATGTATTATCTAAAGTTTGGGAATGCAGAGAAACCCCAGTAAGAAAAAGAAAGTTCTCTATCATTTGCATTTAAATACAATGTAAAAAAAGTATTGACTGAACCCTTGTACCCTGTACCATGGCTCTGATCCTGTAATTTTTTTTAAAAGTCTCTGTAAGCATGCATAGCCCCAGTTGGTCACACCAAACTCAGCAGACGACCCTGGAAGGTAAAATCCAAATCAGCAGGTATATGTGGCTAAGTGTGACCCTATGATCCTTCCTTAAGTATGCCTCAGTATCTCCATTCATCTAGGATTAAGCTTAGATGTAGTTTCTGTTCTGAGTCAACAGGATATGCTGATGGGGCAGTCTGTCTTCCTTTTGGTCAAAAAACAATAATACCAAATAGGATAATCTCACACATATCAGATTGGCTAATATGAGCAAAAAGGAAAAATGATAAATGTTGGAGGGGATGTGGGAAAACTAGGACACCAATACACTGTTGATGGAATTGTGAACTGATACTACCATTCTGAAAAGCAATATGGAACCATACCCAAAGGACCACAAAACTATGCATACCCTTTGGCCTGGCAATATCAATAGCAGGTCTGTATCTTTGGGGGATACAGAGACAGGGGAAAAGGACATACTTATGCAAAAATATTTTTAGCAGCTCTCTTCATAGTGGCAAAGAATGGGAAACTGAGGGATGTCCATCAATGGAAGAGTGACTGAACAAATTGTTGTATGTAGTTGTAATTGCATACTGTAGCACAATAAGAAATGACCAATAGTCTTGATCAATGACACATGTAAAACCCAGTGGAACTGCACATTGGCTATGGAGGGGGGTGGGAAAGAACATGAATCAGGTAACCATGAAAAAATTTTCTTAATCAATTTTTTAAAATAGTAAGAAAAGAAAAGAGAAAGAAAAAAGAAATGACCAATAGGATGAGTTCAGAAAAACCTGGAAAGACTTATGTGAACTGATACAAAGTAAAGAGAACAGAACCAGGAGAACAATGTATACAGTAATAGAAATATTGTAGTGATCAACTGTGAAGGACTAAACTATCCTCAGCAATGCAAGGTTCCAAGATATCCCAAAGGACTCATGATGAAAAGTGCTATCCACAGCCAAAGAAGGACCTTGTCTGACTGCAGATCAAGGCATGCCACTTTTTAATTTAGTTCCTTCGCGAGTTTTTTTATTGTATCTGTGATATGTGTCTTTCATAGCACAAGGAACATGAAAATATATATTACATGACAGCATGGGTACAACCTATATCCAGTTATTTACTGCTTCTGGGAGGGGGGTGAAAAGGGAAGAGGGGAAGAAGGGAAGGAATCTGAATCACAAAAATTCTGACAATAATTGTCAAAAATTATTTCTGCATGTAATTGAAACCCCTCCCCACAAAAACAAACACACACATAAAACCAAATAGACTAGCTAGAACAGAGGCACAGACCATAACTGTGTTTTAAATAACTCTCATTTCCACAGAAAACATAATTCAAGATGAACACTTGATAAAGGAGGATGAAGTCAGAGGTGTGTGATGGTTTGGTTCATATTTGTTCCAATAAAGAGTTGTGTGATTTTCCAAGTCATCGCACCTTTCTATATCTTAATTCTACTGCATGTAGAAGTATGGTTCATAGAAGTACTAGATTTAGAACCAAAAGGGATCTTAGAGGTCACAAAAAATCCCTCATTTTACAGATGAGGAAACTGAGACCTAGAGATTTTCCTAAGATCATAGCTGTGAGCAAATGACAGAGCCAGAATTTGAGGTGAAGTTCAAGATGTTTTCTTTTATACCGTGCTGCCTCCTCTGCCATGGTGATATTAGTTCCAAATGAACAAGTCAACAAGAATTTAGAAAGTCTCAACTTTGTACGAGGCACTCAGCTAGGCTCTGTGGATACTAAGAATGACAAAGATAGACCCTTCTCTAAAGGACCTCACAATCTAACAGTGTGAGTGAATACAATCCTATTTGTGAAGATTACTCTCCTATAAGAGATTGAAAAACTCTTTTAGGACCCTGAGAGGATGCCTGAATGCCTTAAATTATTTCTGATTTGAGCTGCCTAACATCCTTAAACTTTCACATCATCAGCAATAGATCCTAAGTTCTTTTGGAGCAAGAGCTCTGTCTCATAGCCTTAATACGAGACCTCTTAATAGTACCTCGTATAATAGATTCACAAATATTTCTTGGCTGAAGGGGAAAAACAGTTAATGAATGTTTACTCCATTTCCATGGAATCAGGTTTATGTTCTCCTTCTTCATCTTTGACCCTTGAATAGTTGGTTTCCCTTAAAATTCTCCTCAAATACCACCTCCTTTAGAGGCTTTCCTAGTGCCCTCAGCAGCTACTGCCATTTCCTCTGTTACTTTTTATCTACTTTATTTATGCTCCTATTTACATATGTTGTTCCTCTATTAGAATGTAAGAGCCTTCTGGACAAGAACTGTTTTTGCTCTTTCCTTGCATCACCAGCACTTAACATAGAGCCTGGCACAGAGTCAGAGTTTAATAAATGCCCACTAATTGGTTGATATGATTATACCTCTTTTGAAAACCAGGTCTTGTTAAGGAATTTCCTCTACTAATTCAGATTGGCACATTCTCTGAAATTTATAGTCTTAGAGATCTGCCTAGGAGCATTAAATGACTTGCCCAGAATCACACAGCCAGCATGTGGCAGAGGTAGAACACAAATTCAGATATTCCTAACTACAGGGGAAGCTCCCTGTCCACTCACCATGCTCTGCTGCCTGTCAGGAATAATGGTAGCAGCCTCACAGCTTAGATTTATAGAGGGCTATCAGATTTGCAAAATACTTTAAATTCATTATCTCCACAAAGCCCTTAGATATTTGTTCTATAGTTGCAGTGCTTAAAAATGACAGGCAGAGTTACCATCAGGTTGGCCTTAACTAATAACAAATACTTTGATGGATTTGTGGTTTCATCTATGACAAGCCTCCCTTCCCAAGTGCGATTCATCCATGCCTTTTCATCTTACACTGAACCTTGTATGAGCCTCTCTATAGATGCTCCACAGAGAATCTACCCAACTCTTTAGAGACCTTTCTCTGAAAGCAATAATAAATATCACCACCACAATCTATTGAGTATGAATAACCTTTTAGCACCTTTTTAGAAAGGCTTATAAATTTCTACAGAAAAACATCTGAGATTTAAATTAAATAGAATTTATATCTTTGGGCTTGCAAGTAAAACAGGGACTCTAGACTTGCTCACAGCCTTCAAAATAGTGTATCAGTAGAACTCTAGAGCCCTAGGGTACAGGGAGGTTGGGGGGTGAGAGGGTAGATGGTAGTGGAAAGAAAGATGTAGTTTTCATTTTGGGGGGCACACAGCGCGATTGGAATTATTCATATCGGATGGATGGCTCTTTAAAGTTTTCAAAGAAAGCACTTTGCTAACACTAACCCTCTGAATTAGATGGTAAAATATTATTTTGCTTATTTTTGCAAATTGGAAAGCTGAAGTTGCAAAAGGTTAAAAAGTTTGCACATTATTATATGGCTTATAAGTATATTAAGCAGGGATTCAAATTCAGACCTCCTGATTACAATTCTAATGTTCTCCATTCTAAGATCAGAGCCAACCTCTGATGGCTGCATATATGCTAATCTCTAAATGATAAGGATAGACTCTCTCATTGCTATAGGGCAGGGGTCTGCAACCTTTTTGGCAGTGAGAGCCACATTTTTTAAAATATAATTTCGTGAGAGCCGTACAGTGCTCACAGTGCGCGCTCCTGTAACAGCGCCTGAAAAAAAATTGACTTTATGGCTCCTGCAGAAAAAGCCATATCTGGCCCTCAAAATAACCAGATATGGCTTGAGAGCCATATGTTGCCGAACCCTGCTACAAGGGGCTCTGAGAAAGTTTGGGCTGAATGCCTAGGGAAGGTGTCATAGTGGAGATGGGACTTAACTTAAAGATTCAAAGGTAGATAGGATTTGGACAGAGTAGAGTGAGAAGGCATCAATGAAATGAGTAGAGGGAATATGCAAAGTTATTCAAGGAATATTAAAGAGATCATCTCTAGTGGGAGAGTCAAATATGGGAGTATTAACTCCCTCTTTTTCTATGAAACAGAATCATAGAACTCTAGAATATCAAAGTTGATCATTTTGTCCATCTCAGAGATGTAAAGTCACTTGGTCAAGGTCCTAAAGCTTATTGATGGAAAATATCTATTATTGCTTATTGACCTTATGATCTCAACCTTTCTCACATTAACTACTATGGTCATAATAACTGATATAGTGCTTCGTTTATTTTTTTGCTTTTTAAGTATTTTTTTATTTGTTTGTTACATTAAACTACCCAGATAAATCCCCCCCCCCACCATTAGAGAAGGCACCATTTGACAAATATATGTCATATATATAATATAAAACTATGTCTTCCTTATTTTATTCACTGGTTCTTTCTCTGGAAGCTGACATACACAAGTCATTCTTCAAACAATATTTCTGTTGCTATATATAAAGGTAAAGAACTTATATGTTCTAAAATAATTATAGCAGTCCTCATCATGGTGACAAAAACCTGGTAATTGAAGGGATGCACATTAATTGGGGAATGGCTAAACAAATTATAGCATATGATTATGATGGAATACTATTATGCCAAAAGAAATGATGAACAGGTTAATTTTTTAAAACATGGAAAGACCTATATGAAATTAGGAAGAGTGAAAATGAGCAGAACCAAATGCTTTACTTTTTGAAAAATGATTTTACATCATCATCTAATTGGAATTTCACAGCAAACCTAAGAGTTAAATACTGTAGGTATTATTGTCTCTAGTTTGCAGGTGAGCTCATAGAAGAGAAGGTGACATTACTACTAAATGTTGGAAATGGTGTTTCAGTCTAGACTTTTCTTACTCAGGCACAGCCCTCTTTCCTCTATACCACAATATCTTTAAGAGATATTTTTCCAGGTCCAGACCAGGTTCCTTTGATAGCACGATAGACTTTGCGGTCAATCAAACTACCAAAGGGATACTTTCCAGAGCCAGACATAATAATAATAACAAATTAACTTGGACGAAAAAAATATCTAGAATTTCAAGAAAAATAATGAACACATGTATGAATTAAGGAACAATGGTACTTATATACCTCAAGCTATAATATAAAGTCACAACCATCAAGACTCATTTGGCATTCATTTAAAATTTTTAAAAGTAAATCAATAGGCTAGACAAGGAACAATAAGAAATAACTGAACTTAATAACTTTAATGAACTTCAAAATAAATTACCTAGGGCAAAGCTCCCTGAGAAAACTAGAATGCAAACAAGCAAAAATTAGGCTTAGACCAACATCTTACACCATATTTCACAATAAGTTAAAATGGCTACATTATCTGAATATGAAAGATTATAACAAAAAATTAGAAGAGAAGCAGATCATATTTCTAAAACTATAGGTAAGGAGTAAATCCTTAACTAAAGAAGTTATAGACACAATTACAAAATATAAAATGGATAACAGATTGCATTAAAACAAAAAGTTTCTGCACAAACAAAATTAATGCATCTAGAATAAGAAAGAAGTAACTGAGTGGGAAAGATCTTTGTATCATATTTTTCAGATGAGAATTTAATATCTAAGACATATAAATAAGTAACAGAAATATACAAAACCCAAAGCCATTTTCTATTGGATAAGTAATGAAAGGATAAGAACAAAGAGTTCTTAAAAGAAGAATTACAAATTATTAATGACCACATGAAAGAATGCTTCAAATCACTAATAATAAAATAAATATAAAACAAAACAACATTGATATTTCAGCTTACCTCACATATATGACAAAAGATGGGAATAATCAATTTTGGAGGCATTATAAAAAGATAGGCACACAAATTCATTGTTGCTAGAACTGTGGTTTAGAACACCCATTCTGTAACAATTTGAAATTATATAAATAAAATGACCAAGAGGTTCTATTACTAGGCTTCTAAACCCAAAGAGGTCAGTGACAGAAGAACTTGACATGCACAAAAACATTTATACTTGCACTTTTTTATAGTAGCAACAAATTGGATATAGATATCAATTTATTGGGAGATGTCTAAATAAATTGTGGTATATGAATATAATGGAACATGGTGGTGCTATAAGAAATAATGAATGTGATGAACAAAGAGAAGCTTAGGAAAACATATGAGCTGATACAAAGTTAAATTACCAAAACCAGGAAAACAATATAAACAATGACTACAGTAATATATATATATATGGAAAGAAGAACTAACAGTTGAGAAATTACCATCACACTTGGCATCAATCATAACAAGGAATTAACTTTATTGATTTTTCCCTTTTCTTTTTAATTGTTATGTGAGAGATATCTGGGGAGGAGAAAGAAAATACAGAAGGAAATGTAGATGATTTCAAAGCAAAATATAGCTATATGTCAAAAACTAACAATATATTTTTTTTAATTTTTAGATTGAGGGATGACTAAGTACAAGATCCTTTATACAAAAGACCTAGGTGTTTTAGTGGAGTGTAAGTTTAGTATGAGACAACCATGTGATATGGCAGCTAAAAAATTCTGTTACTATCTGTGAGTGAATAGAAGGCTAGTATCAGAAAAAAGGAAATGATACCTGTGTCTTTGTGGTCTTTTCTGATCACCACATTTTAGAGGGGATATTGACAAGTTGGAATATATTTAGAAAATAGAAACTAGATTGATGAAAGACATAGAAAACAACTGTCATGAAAACTGGTTGAAAAAAAGAGAAAATTTAGAAGGGATGTGATGGCTACCTTAAATGTCAGATTGTTTTCCTATAAAACACAAAACAGGATATTATGTGTAGAGAGTATGGAAATTTAGGTTGTTGGGAGAAAGAAGGGGAATAGAGAGCAGTGAGCATAGGTTATCATCTCCATCTTGCCTTTCTTCTAAGTTTATTTATATGAAAGGTTCTAATTACGGAAGGCAAACAGAAGCTCCTTACCCCAACCCATTTGGAGTTTTTCTGAGCAGATTCCCCAAATGGAGTGAAAAGGAATTTCAAATCATAACTCAGCCAGAAATTTTACTGAAAGAGTCTTGGGGTCAACAAGGGCAAGGGCAGTTCAAAAGAGATTTAAAGATGAAAGCTTCTTTCTCTAGCTGGCTAGGTGCATTTGGCTAAGGAAAGCAACACAAAAGAGCTAAATGACAAAGAACTGCCAGAATCCTGCCACTAGAAGAAACTACATTCAAAAAAAAAAAAAAAAGAATTAAGACCAGCAGGTGACAGCAGAGAACAGCATCAGTTAGCAAAGAAATTGCATTACCTATTAATACTAGCAGATAGAAGCAAAGAGCAGTAGCAGTTCAGAAAAGATGCACCAAAACAGTTGCCAAACAGCCCCAGGAAAGAGGGGTGGAAGGGGAGGAAGTCAGGGTCAGCTTAGCAAGAAGCATTGTCAGCAGAGAACTTCAGTACACCCACAGTGACAGAATCATGAACTACCCTGGCCAACCATGTTCTCCACACATCTGTCTGGTCACGTATTACCTTCCTATATATTTCCTATTTGAGTGCATTTCCATGTGTAGTTTTTGGTCATGTATGTTCCTGATATGTGTCCCCTCTCACTCTTATGAATGAATAAGTGAATCTTATGAAAAAGCATTTATTTAGTGCTTACTGCATGCAAAGCATTGTGCTAAACACGGATGATACGAATATGCAAGTAAGATAGTCTCTGTTCTCGAGGAGATAGCATTCTAATGGAGCAGAGAACACAGAGAAAGTTCCAGCTTCAGGTGAGATGGAAAGGTCCCATGGACCTTGAGATGCTGTGACAAAGCCAGTGGTAATTCATTTATAAATAATAAGTATAATTAATATCATAATATATAATCAAATTA
>NC_058133.1:193147280-193167384 GCF_016433145.1 Gracilinanus agilis
ATATATAACTATATACAAAATATATAATATTTATAATAAAAGGACTTTATAAATATCATTATAATTAAAAATTTTAAATCAAGGTTCTGAGTTATTTTCATAAACTAAAATAATTGATCAAAATAATATTCACTTTAACAAGCACAGATATCAAGTCCTATACTTAATTTTTTAAAAACAGCACAATATAAAAGTATGGAATGGAAAAGAACAGCCATTTGAGTGAAAAGGTCAAGATCTTTGGTTATGAATAATATGGAAATAGGTATCAAGTGATAACATAGTACAACCCAGTGGAATCATTTATTGGCTCTGGGAAAAGGGAAGGAAGAAGTGAGGGAAAGAAAATGAATCATGGAAACGGGGGAAAATATTTTTAAAATAAATTAAATATTAAGATCTTTGGTTAGTCACAAACTAAGAATGAGGCAACAGGATGATGTGGCTTCCCAAATGATCATAATCCTAGACTTCCTAGGTTAGAAGTATAGTATCCAGGTCAAGGGAAGTGGTAATTACATTGAATTCTGCTAGTTAGATCACATCTAAAGTTTTATGCCCATTTCTGGGTCCTACAACATAAGAGGGATGTTGGCAGACATGGAATGTGCCCAGAGCAGAGCAACCAAATACAAGGGCCTCAAAATATTGTCCCATTATAACAACTTGCATTTGTAAGTGCCTAAAAATGCTTTCCTCAGCTTTCCCCTGAGCAATGAGTAATAAAGGTTTTATCATCCCCATTTTACAGGTGAGGAAATTGACCCAAAGAGATTAGAACTCCAGAGGGTTAAAGTAACTTGCCCAGGACCACACAGCTAGGAAGTATCAGAGATGGGACTCTAATCCAGATCTTAAAAAAACCCTTAATCCTGTTGTTTCTACTCTAGTTATATGGTTGAAGGAGCCAGAGATATTTAGTCTTTTATTTTTATTTATTTATTTATTTTTATTGGCTGATTAAGAAAATTTTTTCCATGGTTCATGTTTTTTCCCTCCCCTCCTCTCACTCCCCCTCTCATTGCCAATGAGCAACTCCTCTGGGTTTTACCATTGATCAAGACCTATTTCCATATTATTAATATTTGCTCTAGAGTGATTGTTTAGAGTCTACATCCTCAATCACATCCCCATCAACCCATGTGATCAAGCAGTTGTTTTTCTTTTGTGTTTCTACTCCCACAGTTCTTTCTCTGAATGTGAATAGCATTCTTTCTCATAGGTCCCTCAGAATTGTCCTGGATCATTGCATTGCTGCTAGTAGAGAAATCCATTATATTTGATTGTGCACAGTGTATCCATCTCTGTGTATAAGGTTCTCCTGGTTCTCCTCCTTTCGCTCTGCTTCAATTCCTGGAGGTCTTTCCAGTTCACATGGAATTCCTCCAGTTCATTATTCCTTTTAGCACAATAGTATTCCACCACCAACAGATACCACAATTTCTTCAGCCATTCCCCAATCAAAGGGCATCCCCTCATTTTCTAATTTTTTTGCCACCACAAAGAGCGCAGCTATAAATATTTTTGTAGAAGTCTTTTTCCTTATTATCTCTTTGGGGTACAAATCGAGCAGTGGTATGGCTGGATCAAAGGGCAGGCAGTCTTTTAAAGCTCTTTGAGCATAGTGTTTAGTCTTTTAAAGAGAATATTTAAGGAGGACATGATCCCTGGCTTCAAATATTTATAGGGCTTCTGTGTAGAAAAGGGAGTAGAATTGTTCACTCTTGCTTTAGGGGACAAAACTAGAACCCAATAAATTCAAGTTTTTCAGGAAGGCAAATTTCATCCTAATAATATAAGAAAGAACTTTATAACAATAAAATATTACTTCACCATAAAAAAGTGAACTCCCCCTCACTAGAAGTGTTTAACAGAGAATGCCTGTCAAGGAGATTGTATTAATCGAGAGGAAAATTCCCTTCTGCCTTTATGATCCTTGACTCTTCCCTATCCCTCTTCTCCCACATCCAGTCAGTTATTAAATCTTGTCAATTCTACCTCCACAGTTCTTAATGTCTTCCCTATTTCTCCACTCAAGTAATTCCAATCCTAGCTTAGGCTTAGATCACTTCTCACCTGGATGTCTATAATGGCTTCCTCATTTGGCTCCCTGATTTGAGCCTCTCCCATATCTAAACTATCCTTCATGCAGAATGCCTAAGGCATAGGCCAAAGGATGTCACTCCCTTACTTTGAAAAAAAAAAATCATCAGTTCTGTAGCCTATAGGCAATGCAAACTCCTTCGCTTGGCATTTAGGCCCTCTATAGTCTGACCTACCTTCCAGCCTCATTTCATGCTACCTTTCAGGAATTCCACATTGTAGCCTAACTGGACATTTAGCAAATATAATACTCCATCTCCCTCTTTGCACTGATGCGAGCTCTTCTCTATCCCAAGAAGATATTTCCTCTTTATCTCAGCTTTCAGAATCTGTCTTCTTTCAGGACTCAGCCCAACCATAAAATCTTTCCATGTTTTCCCTTCCTCATTTTTTTCTTACCCTAGCTAGTAGCCTGGTCATTTGGCGAGGAATTCTTTTGCCATGGCAAAACATAAAAATATGAATGATTCTTAGTCCTGTGTAGCCCCCTTCAGCTTCTGTGGTAGCAGTGACAGAAAAGGGGGCAAAGAGTACTGATAAGCACACATGGGGATCGTCTGTGCTGAAGTCAACACAATTTTGAAGCATTGGAGGATTGAATTTCAAAGGTATGTTAAGGAAGAGAAAACTCTGAACATAGGTAAAAAGCCTAGAACTTTCTTATTTAAAACAAATCAACAACAACAACAACAACAAAAGCTGGGACAGCTAGGTGGCTCAGTGGATTGAGAGCCAAACCTAAAGATAGGAAGTTCTGGGTCCAAATATGGCCTTAGATATTTCCTACCTGTATGACCCTGGGCAAGTCACTTAGCCTTCATTGCCTAGTCCTTTAACTGTTTTTCTACCTTGGAACCAATATACAGTATTGATTCTAAGAAGGAAGGTAAGGGTTAAAAAAAAATCTAGCCTTAAACACTTCCCAGCTGTGTGACCCATGGATATATCACTTAACATCCCATCTCATTCCCCCCCTGTTCACCCCCCTCCCCAGCCATCCCTCCTTTGCCCTGACCACTCTTCTGCCTCGGAAATACACAGTAATGATTCTAAGATGGATGGTAAGAGTTAAAAAAAAAACCCACCACCAAGAGAACATCAATATCTATTGACCTATATATAGACTTACTTTCCCATTTATGAGAATAATCTATGCATTCATCAAGAACTTTCTTGATGACATTATTACAAAGGAATAGGCAAGCTTTCACAAGTGACATTCCACAGTAGACCACATCCTTCCCATTATGCAATGAATTGAGTGATATAGAACATCATTGTATTTGTTGTGAATTAACTATTTTGAAAAAGCCTTTGATTTGGGAGAACAAAACGTTACCTTTAAGGCTCTCTTCCAGCAAGGTGTTTGTGACATCTCTAAGCTGCAAAGCAGGCTAGGAAGGCTTTCAGCTCTAATTCCGTGATCCTGTGATTTTTTTTTTTAAGGAGGGGGTGGGGCAAGAAGGTGACCTGTTAACATAGTTGCTGTTGTTTAAGGTCAGAAAAAGTGCTTTTGCATCCTTCAAGGATGTCTGAAGGGGGCAGCTGGGTGGCTCAGTGGATGGAGAGCCAGGCCTAGAGACAGGAGGTCCTAGGTTCAAATCTAGGTTCAGACACGTCCTAGTTGTGTGACCCTGGGCAAGTCACTTGACCCCCATTGCCTACCCTTACCACTTTTCTGCCTTGGAACCAATACACACTATTGACTCCAAGATGGAAGGTGAGGGTTTAAAAAAAAAAAAAAAAAAAGGATGTTTGAAGATTCTATATGAGATTGCTTACCATTTCAATGGGGATCAAGAGTTGGGGTGAGGGGTGGGAAGGAGGGAGGGAATTCAAGACTCAATATTCTTTGAAGAAGATTGGAAACTGTTTTTACGTGTAAAATGAAGGGAAATTAAATTAAATTTTAATAAAATTTTTAAAAGACATCTGAAAATGAATTGTATATGAATGTGAAGGAGCACTATTGTGCTATAAGAAATAAGGAAATAGATGGTTCAAAGAAACATGGAAAAATGTGAACCGATGCTGAAAAACATTAGCAGAAAAAGAATAATATATCAAGTAAAATCAATATAAGAGTGAGTAATTTCAAAGACATAAACTCATGAAGAATGAAATGATCAGAATCAGGAGAATCAGGAGAATACAATAGTGTAAAGACAAACAACTTTGAAAGGTGTAAAAACTATAAGCAATGCCAAGATGACCCATGATTCCAGAGGATGGATGATGAAACATCTCCATCTCTAGAAAGAGAAATGATCAATTTAGGAGGCAGAATGAGACATCTGTATTTTTGAATACAGCCAATGTGGACATTTGTTTTGCTTGCCTATGCATATTTGTTGCAAATAATTTATTTTTTTTTCAGTGAAATGAGTGATAGGAGGGAGAGAAAAGAGATTTTTATTAATGAAAAAATATATTTAAAATAAAGAGGTTGAGGAAGCATTAGAGAATCTGCTGACTTCTGATGAGATTATTGTGCTAGTTTTCCTCAATTGTTTCCTATTTTTGTCTTACCGCTCTGGTCCTCCTTCCTCTTTGGCTCAATTTTATTTTCCTATTTTCAAATGAGAGGCTTCATCCTCTGTCCTCTACTCTTCTTTCTCTACATTGTTTCCTTCAGGGAACTCATCAGCTCGAAGGATTCCAATTATCACCTCTAATCTGCTGAATTATACTAGCTTTTCACTTTGGTGTCCCACTATTACTTGAAGCTCAGTATTTGGAAAAATGGCCCTCATCTTCCCCCCAATTCAGTGTCTCCTTCCACACTTACCTGTATCTGTTAAAGACAACTCAAAGACAACTAAATTTCCTTGGCTTGAATCTACAGGATCTTTTTTTTTTGATTCGTCCTTCCTTCACACCCCAATAATAGAATAGGGCTGTCTCACAAAGTAATAAGTTCTTCAATCCTGGAAATGTCAAAGTGGAGCCTAGATGGCAAAGTATTAAAGAAAGGATTCCTGCTATAAGTGGGAATTTAGATTCATTGACTAAGAGTTCCCTTTGATGTTTAGAATTCTAGAATTCTAAATGCTGTTGACATCCTATCTTTCAAATTAACCTTTTTTTTAAACCCTTACCTTCTGTCCTAGTAACAACTCTAAAACAGAATGGTAAAGGTGAGACAAATGGGATTAAATGACTTGCCTAGGGTCACACAGCTAAAAAGACCCTTTTTTTTTCTATATTCTCCATCACTACTGATCCTACCATTCTGGAGGGAAATTTGGAATTATGCCCAAAGGGCTATAAAAGAATGCATACCTTTTGATCCAGTAACATCACTACTACGTCTGTATCCTAAAGAGATAAATAAAAATGGGAAAGGACTTGTTTGTACGAAAATATTTATAACTGTTTTTTTTGTGGTGACAAAGAATTGGAAACTAAAGGGATGTCTCTCCATTAGGGAATGGCTGAGCAAAATGTGATATATGACAGTGATGTGCTGCTATAAGGAATGATGAGCAGGAGGATTTTGGAAAGACTTTCATGAACTGATGCAGAGTGAAATAAGCAGAACCAGGAGATTATCGTATGCAGTAACTGCAATATTGTGGAACGAACAAATGTGGTAGACTTTGCTACTAACAGTAATACAATTCTAACAATTCTGAGGGATTTATGAAAAAGAATATTATCCACCTCCAGAGAAAGAACTATTGGAGTAGAAATACAGATGAAAACATGATTTATCACTTGTTTATTTAGGTATAGGATTTGGGGTTTTGGTTTAATAAGATTATTTACTTTAAAAAATTAATAATATGGAAATGGGTTTCACAAGATAATATGTGTATAAGCCAGATTGAATTACCTGTCAGCTCTGGGAGGGGAAAGGGAAGAAGGGAGGGAAAAAATTTGGATCATATAACTTCATAAAACTTTTGTGGAAATTTGTTATTAAAATAAAATATATGTATATATTCATCATCATTGATCTAATCTAGGGTGTTCCTTTGTTCATACCCGATGTATCACAGTAGTCTGGGCTCCCACCTCTTTTCTTTCCCCACTCAAATATGTCTTATACACTACTGCCAGACCAATTTCACTAAACTATTACTTCATGGTCATGAACCCCTCCTCTTAGTAGTACCTCAACCTGGCATTCAAGACCCTAATATCTCCTACTTACATCTTTGACCTTTATTCTCTATTGTCTCAGTTGATACAGTCTGATTTCTGTCACCTAAAAAAACCTGCCTCTGACCTTGCGCAAAAAACAGTCTCCTTGGAGGCAGCTGGGTGGCTCAGTGGATTGAGAGCCAGACCTAGAGATGAGATGACCTGGATTCAAATCTGATCTCAGACACTTCCTAGCTATGTGACCCTGGGCAGGTCATTTAACCCCCATTGCCCACCCTTACCACTCTTCTGCCTTGGAACCAATACACAGTATTGATTGCAAGACGGAAGGTAAGGGTTTAAAAAAAAAACAGTCTCCTCAACTCAGCATTCTAGCTATCCTTCTTCCTATTCATCCTTTGTTTAATTAAAAAAAAAAAACAGCTCGAACCATATGATTTAGGAAATCTTCGTCTTCTTTTTTTTTTTTTTCCTAGAACCCTTACCTTCCATCTTGGAATCAATACTGTATATTGGCTCCAGGGCAGAAGAGTGGTAAGGGTAGGCAATGGGGGTCAAGTGACTTGTCCAGGGTCACACAGCTGGGAAGTATCTGAGGCCAGATTTGAACCTAGGACCTCCCGTCTCTAGGCCTGGCTCTCAATCCACTGAGCCACCCAGCTGCCCCTGATTTAGCAAGTCTTCTGAGCTGTCCTAGCCAAATGCAAACTGACCCTTGGCTTATACACCTGAGGACTAGAAAAGATACAGTCCAGTGGGAATGAATAGTGACTTGGGACTCAGAGAACCTGAGATCCCTCTGAGACTTACTAGATGGGTGATCTTAGACAAATCTCGGACTTCCATGGGCATGTTTCCTCAACTGCAAAATTGATAAGGTTGGGCTAGGTGGTCCCTTGAATACCCTTCTAGCCCTAGACTAAGCCTATCAATTTTTTTTTTGTTTTCTGTCCTACTCATAGCGAATCCATTACGTTGTTGCTCTAAAGTTCATTATTTAAGAGGCTATCGAATGTTATAAAGAGGTGCAAGGAACCTTAGAATTCATCTAGTTCAATCCTGTTTACAGATGATGAAAATGAGATTCAGAGAAGACTTTCCTGAGGTCACACAGTGAGTGTACAGGGGAAGATCTAAAGGTAAAACCTAGGTCCCCTTTCAGTTCAGTCCTTTCCTTTCTCCTCTATTGATTCAATTACAGAGGAAACGTACTTAAGGTAATGATGCTAAAAGGTAAGAATGGAGCTTTTTTGAGCATTTTAGGAAATTTTAAAAATGTACTTCTGTCTCAGGAAAAAAAAACCCAACCTTAAACAAAAATCTGAGCAGCCCACTGAGCCAGTTCAGTGATAGGAAAGTCCTTTGAGCTGTTCAGTGGGAAAGCACATACTATTGAGGAATGGTTCTATTTATCGCTCTGTAAAACTTTTTATCAGCAATGACTCTGCCTTTATGTTTTGGTTACTTCTCCATAGCCTTATAAAGCTAATTCTTAGAATGACACCTGCCATATACTTTGTAGTTGCCTTCCAAGGAGCTCAGAGAATATCCCATAAGGCATTTATCCTCTTCAGTCATAGCACTGGGGGAAATTGTGTTAGGAAGTTCTTCTTTTTATTTCATCTCTGCATTAGGACAGCTTCCTAACAATAGAGCCATCCAAAAATAGAATGGACTCCCTCTAGAGGTAGGAGTTCTCTTATATAGGTCTTCGGATAGATGCCAAATGAGCACTTATCAAGGATTTTGTGGTAGATATTCATATTTCAGGGAAGGACTGTATTAGATGAACTTCGAGGCTCCTTCCACTCCTCTACGATTCTCTTAGCCCATGTCACAATTAAGCAACTTTTCTAGCACATAGGGAGCAAATCTCCTAATCACCTGCTCACTTGTCTTTATAGGAGACTGAGCCTAACTGGAAATGAAAGACCAGAGATTCACAGTATCTTGAGGGGGCAGCTAGGTGATACAGTAAGACAGAAGACTAGGTTTGAAAACCCGAGTTCAAATCTAGACTCAATTATTTACTAGATGTGTGACCCAGGGCAAGTCATTTAATCTGCCTAACATGTGGATAATAATAGCACCAACCTCACAGGGTTGTTGTGAAGATCAAATTGTGGGAAGCCAATAAGAGAAACAGTCTCAAATAGATAAAAATCTGAGACTCCTCTTCTGATCCACACCTTTCCTTAATGAAAAGCTTTAAGCTCTTAGCAATCCAGCAGTTAAGAGGTTAACATTCTCTCCTTTGGTCAGAAATACAACTGTTGTTGTGAAGATCAAATGAGATAATAAATTTAAAGCCCTTAGCATAGCACCTGGCACATAGCAAGTGCTATAGAAATGTTAGCTATTACTAGTAAAGAATTCTTTAAATATTGAATTCCTCAGGGTCTTCTGGTATATTGTTTCAGTCACAGAGGACTTAGGCCTATTTTCTTAGGCCTATTCTCCTGTCTCATTTGTGATGGGGAGGAATAAACTAGATCAACAATTAAATGTAACAGTTGGGGGCAGCTAGGTGGCACAGTGGACGCAGTGCCAGGCCTGGAGTCTGGGGGACCTGGGTTCAAAATAAGAAAACCTGAGATCCCTCAGAGACTCTGAGAGCTGAGTGATCTCTGACACTTCACAACTATGTGACCCCAGGCAAGTCACTTAATCCCAGTTGCCTAGTCCTTACCACTCTTCTGTCTTGGAATTAATAGTATTGATTTTTAATATGAGTACTTACTATCAATTTCAAGATACAAGGTAAGGGTTTAATTTTTTTTTTTTTTTTTTTTTTTGGTGATTCAATTTGGTTACAACCTGATCCATTCCAAAATTGTCATTAGCAGGGCTTCTCACCGGCTTGTCTCACTAAGGGCCTTGTTCACTCTGCATCTGGTGAATCCAGGTGGTGCTCAGCATATCCCTTTCCCTCCTCCCCTGACTCTCCTCCCCTCGCTCTAACACATAAGTCATCTGAGACTTTGCCTGGTGTCCTGGGGAAGAGTGGATTGGTTGAAAAACTCCCCCTTCCTGCTAGTGATGGGCTCCCTTGGCACAGGAGTCATTTCTGAGGTTTCCAATGGAGTTCTATTGTGAGATATTTCCCCAGACTGCTGCCTTTGTTTGGGATGTAGGAGCTTAAAGGCACGTGAGTTTCAGCTTCAGCCTCCCTGCACTCCCCAGCCCAAACCCTCTTCCTCTGGGAAAGACAAGGAAGATTTCCCCACGGCTCCTCTGTATTTCCCAGCTATGAAAGATAAACTCCCTGGTTGGTGATCAGTCTAACAGAGACACGGAGGAATGAAGCTGCCAGGGACCTTGAGTCCCAATGATATGGACAAGGAAAAGGCCAGAGGAGCCCAGCCAAGAATTTTTTCAGGCAGGGCCAGCCCAACCTAACCTGGAGGGGTGGAAAGACTAGATGCCAACTGGGAAAGGGAGAGTCTATAAAGCCCAGGGGTGGTGGCGCCTTTTAAACGTTTGGATGGAGGGTAAGCATGAAAAATAAAGTGGTATATTAGAATAGTTCCTTGTTTTGGAGCCATGAGCTCGGAGTTTTTCAAGGAATGCCCATCCCTGAGCACAGGGAGTTGGGGAGAAAGAAAGCCAAGGTATGTTCTCTTAGTGCAGTGAAGGTATTTTCTTAATTCCAACCAATCATGACTTTAGAAGGAAAATCCAAAGAGGAAAATAAGGTGGCCCTCCCATTCTCTCACCACCCCCTCCATACCACTTAACCACAAATATTTCCAGTTAACTGATGGCTCAGAGGAGACATTTACAGAAGAAGGTATCTGATAATTGGGAATTTTGCCAATTGGGTCCTTGTTTTCCTGCCTATGAAATGGGTACACTAACAAGAAGCATTTGATTACCTTTACCTCATAAGAAATTACATATTTGAGGAATTCAAACATGAGAACACAGTATGAAATGAAACAGGAAATAGACTGAGAACAATCAGCACAATGATACAAATGAAAACAACACTAATAACTGGTGGAGCTTAGATTAATTGTAGTGACCACCCTTTGCCCTGGAAATAATTAAATATACTTCCCTCCTCTCCAAAGAAAGGAACTATCAGATGAATTTGTTATGTTGTTCAGTTTTGCCATACTGTTTTTCCATGTTCATAAGGGAGGATTTAGTTGAAGGTGAGGCAAAAAAAAGGTTGGAAAATGACCTGGTAAAGAAGAAAAGGAATTAATAAAATCTCCTTTTAAAGTAATCAGAGTAGTTAAATGGAAAGAACACTTGGGCAGGGGAAGGGGAGGGAGCTAGATGACTCAGTGGCCTGGCCTGGAGACAGAAGATCTTGAGTTCAAATGGGGCCTCAGACATGTCCAGCTGTGTGATCCCGAGCAAGTCACTTAACCTGATTGCCCAGCCCTTACTGCTCTTCCGCCTTGGAACCAATGCACGGTATTGATTCTAAGAGGAGGTAAAGGTTTTAAAAAACAAAAAACAAACAACAACAAAAAAAAACACACTGGCTTTGGAGTCAGAGGACCTGGATTTAAATCCTGCCTCTCAAACAGACTGTATGACCTTGAACAAATTGCTTAACTCCTTGGGCCTTAGTTTCCTTCTCTGTAAAATGAAGGGATTAGATTAGATGACCACTAAAGCCCCATCTATAACTATGATTCAGTAGCCACTTTCTTGCCTTCCATTAGGTTATAGTCTATTCTAAGAAGTTCTACATGAACATATGACAACAAGCAGTATCACATGAGGCAAGACTATGTATATTTTAAGGATGAGAAGAGAGGGAGAAGTTCTTGGCTGGGTGGAAAGAGGGGGTGTCTGATTTTTTTAAAACCAAAAATGGGTGGGCTTCTTAGATGGGGCCATCATCATGGAATTGTTTGAATGAACATGGCTTCCTCCCATCTCTCCTCCATTCTCTAGCTGGCTGTGGGAGAGCAAAAACCTACAGGCTAGGGGTTGGAGTGGAAATTGGGAGAGAGGAAGTAGGAAAAAAGATTGTTAATTAAACACCTGCAGGCTCCCCTCTGGGAAATCACAGCAGCACCCGGTGTGGGTGAAGAGAAGAGGGCTGGTTAAGAGACTGAGAGGGGTCATGGGTAGACTATTACAGGAGATGGTGGCTGCTCATTCACAGGATGCCCGGACCCTGCACTTCACCTCTTCCTGCTCCTCCCTCCCACATCAAACTGAGCCTCCTTGAAGTTGACTTAATTTATCATGGATCTACAGTTGAGAAGAGTTCTTGCTAGCTTAGGAAACCAGATACTATCAGAGGCAGTTCCTGCTGAGCTCATGAGGTGCAGGCAGACAGTAGTTGAGGAAGGACAGAGCTGGCTCTGGTAGGAAGGAAGGCTTGCTTCCTACCACAGGCATCTGCTTGGGTTGGTTTCTAGTGTCCCTGTACATATGGTGTCAGAGGTTCTATCAAGCCTCTGTGCAAGGCAGTATAAAAATAACCGCTGTAATAACGGTGAACCCTGATCTAGAGAATCCTATCCTCTGCTACCCTGATCAGAGGCGTTGGGTGATGGGTAGTGGGCCAACAGCACTAGTTTCCCCACACCCTACCAGGAAATGGAAAGCAAGAGTCCTCCGGAGTCTGAGAAGGCTTTGAAGTTGCTACAGAAGGGCTAGCTCCAGGCTTCTTCTGCCTTATTTGAACCCTATCTCCCCCTAGTTCTCTACCAAAGCATGTCCCTTTTCTCTGTAGAAATCTTGCTTAAATTCTTTCCCTTCTTTCATTGTGGTGAGTGAATAAGGAAAAATTAAATACAAAAAGGGAAATGTGGCTCACCCAAAGGTCAAGAAGCCTGAAAGCAATGCAGTTGGTACCCAGTCGTGGAATGAGAAATTGGGAAATATTCTGAATCTGTAACCTTCTCTTGGAGAGTCATATCCAAGCAGAGGAATGCTACACTTAAAATGTGAATTGAAAGGAAAGAAGAGAACGTCCCTGATACTGTCTCAACTCTAGCCAATGGTGATGAGAACAGAACAAGCCAAGTGGTTAAAATTCACACAATAGCTGTGTATTCCCCTACTGAGGCTATACCCCCAAAGCTGTTAAGTCATGGCAAAGAGCCTTCCAGTCACTGTACAGAGACTGCACCATACTCAGTTCTGATTATCCATACAATTAGTTAAGTAGCTTTATTGAAGCAACAGGTTTAGTGACTTGCTATCTGGAATTGTTGGGATGTACTGGGTGGGAAGACTAGTACTTCTGGAATGAGGGTTTGCCAAGCCCTATTCAGGGCTACTTTCCTTTTGGCAGCCCCGTGCCATCTAACTCTCTCCTGTGGCTCCAAGAAGCTGTAGCACGTGTAGTGGTCACATCCTGAAAAAAATCTCAGCAGACCAGCTAAACCAGGTTGAATATAACTTAAAAGCCTCAAACCTGTCAGTGAGTTAAGAGGATGTCTACTCCAGGAATGTGAAAATTTCCCCCAACAGAAGAGGCAGATAAGAACTATTTGTTCCAACAATGGAAGCAAGCACAGTGAAGCACTTAGATTTGGTTAAACATTGAAGAAGCCATTGTCATCCACTGTATCCTAAGCCACACTAATTGTCCTGACTTTTGTCTTGCTACTGGGCTTGGATGGCCAATGACTTTGTGCTACTCTGCTTCATTTAAATATGATTTATGCTCTAGTTCAGTGGTTCCCAAACTTTTTTGGCCTACCACCCCCTTTCCAGAAAAAATATTAATTACTTAGCCCCCTAGAAATTAATTTTTTAAAAATTTTAATAGCAATTAATAGGAAAGATAAATGCACCTGTGGCCATCACTGCTTCCCTGGATCACTGCAGCACCCACCAGGGGGTGGTAGCGCCCACTTTGGGAATCACTGCTCTAGTTAAAAGCTATCACCATTGATGCCATTTTGGTCTTCTTCAATGCAAAGGACAACAGCCACCTAACTTGTCACTCAATGCTCAAATGTGTTCCTCCACAAAGGGACTACCAAAAATTTGCCATGCTACCTTTATTAAAGTTGATATTTCAAATGCAAAAATTCCAAATCATCCCACTGATGTTTCCTTCTAGAAGAGGCTAATGTTCACCACAGAAAAAGACAAATATGAGATTACAGAACAGCTCAATATTGATCAAAAGGCAAAGAACTTTTGGCTCCTGTCAAAAACCAAGATTTGAACGCTCCAAAGCTACCTGGATTAAGTATTATCTCTTTCTAATACAGTTTATTCTCAAAACTGGATATGAAATAAGAAAAAAAGCCTAATAACATTCATGCATGCATGCATTTTATCAAGCAACATTCTATGGAAGAAAGCACCACAAGGGGACCCGTGAGATATATAATGGTTGAGGAACTTCTTCTTGCCCTCAAGTAGTTTGAAGTTTAAATTTTGTTTTTTTTTTATCAATGCGTGTAATAACAAATTTCCCCATAGTTTTCCAGTTATATGATCCAAATTGCCTCTCTCCTTCCTTCCCTCCCTGTTCCCAGAGTTGGCAAGCAATTTAATCTGGGTTATACATGTATAATCACACAAAAAATATTTCCATATCGTTCATTTTTAAGAGAATAATCTTATAAAACCAAAACCTCAAAATGGATGCCCAAATATAGGGTGCAGTTTAGTACAAGATGTAAAACACTTAACAAAATCAATATATGATAGGAAATATAGATATCTCTTTGACACTGTGACTTTCTCCATCACAGTTTTACTATATCATGGGCTGATATAAGTCATCAAAACGGTATGGTACTGGCTAAGAGACAGAAGGGAAGATCAGTGGAATAGACATGGGGTAAGTGACGTCAGCAAGACAGTCTATGATAAACCCAAAGAGCCCAACTTCTGGGACAAAAATCCACTATTTGACAAAATCTGCTGGGAAATTTGGAAAACAATATGGGAGAGATTAGGTTTAGATCAACATCTCACAACCTACACCAAGATAAATTCAGAATGGGTGAATGACTTGTATGTAAAGAAGGAAACTATAAATAAGTTAAATGAACATAGAATAGTATACCTGTCAGATCTCTGGGAAAGGAAAGATTTTAAAACCAAGCAAGAGTTAGAGAAAATTACAAAATGTAAAATAAATGATTTTGATTATATAAAACTAAAAAGCTTTTGTACAAACCAAAACAATGTAACCAAGATCAGAAGGGAAAAAACAAATTTGTCAAAAAAATCTTTATAACAAAAAACTCTGACAGGGGTCTAATTACTCAAATATACAAGGAGTTAAATCAATTGTATAAAAAATCAAGCCATTCCCCAATTGATAAATGGGCAAGAGACATGAATAGGCAATTTTCAGGTAAAGAAATCAAAAGTATCAATAAGCACATGAGAAAGTGTTCTAAATCTCTAATAATTAGAGAAATGCAAATCAAAACAACTCTGAGGTATCACCTCACTCCTAGCAGATTGGCTAAAATGAAAGGAGGGGAGAGTAATGAATATTGGAGAGGATGTGGCCAAATTGGGACATTAATGCATTGCTGGTGGAGTTGTGAACCGATCCAACCATTCTGGCTGGCAATTTGGAACTATGCTCAAAGGACTATAAAAGAATGCCTGCCCTTTGATCCAGCCATACCATTGCTGGGTCTGTACCCCAAAGAGATCATAGATAAACAGACTTGCATGAAAATATTTAAAGCCCCACTTTTTGAGGTGGCAAAAAACTGGAAAATGAGGAGATGCCCTTCAATTGGGGAATGGCTGAACAAAATGTGGTATATGCTAGTGATGGAATATTATTGTGCTCAAAGGAATAATAAACTAGAGGAATTCCAGGTGAACTGGAAAGACCTCCAGGAATTGATGCAGACCGAAAGGAGCAGAGCCAAAAGAACATTGTACACAGAGACCAATACATTGTGGTAAAATAGAATGTAATGGACTTCTGTACTGGTAGCAATGCAATGACCCAGGACAATTCTGAGGGACTTATGGTAAAGAACGCTACCCACGTTCAGAGGAAGAACTGCAGGAGAGGAAGGAAACACAGAAGAAAATCAACTGCTTGAACACATGGGTTGATGCGGACATGATTGGGGATGTAGACTTGAAACTACCACACCAATGCAACTATCCACAATCTAGAAATAGGTCTTGATCAATGACACATGTTAAAACCAGTAGAAATGCACATTGGCTATGTGGGGGGGAAGGTGGAGGGGGTGAAGGGGAAAGTAAGGCATAAATCATGTAACTATGTTAACTTTTCTAAAAAATAAATATTAATAACTGTTAAAAAAATAAAAATAAAATAAAATAGTGCTCCCACCACCATTTCTCTAACCAACACCTTCAGAACTTCCAGAGCCTGGAGATGGCAAGTCTATTCCTCTCCATCCCTTGAACTACTTCTTGCTTGGTCCGATGGTTTTGAGAACTAGAAAGGATATGAGATAATTTCCCATCCTGTGAACGCCAAAGCCTCAAGACCTGAAAAATGATATATTTCTCCAAATGAACCTTGAATGTTGAAACTTTACTTCCTTGCTGAATGTTATGGAACCCTCTTCTCCCATTTTTTCTACTTAGATAGCTGTATTTGGCATGGACTAGACATGCTCTGTCTAAAACTGTGCCTTTTGCAATACCACACACATAAACTAAATTCAGCTTCCATTTTCTTCTCTCTCTTTGTCTCTGCCACCCAGGTCTCTAGCCCACTTCTCCTCTGCATGTAAGATTTCTCTTCCAAGCTAGGTCAAGCTGAAAGCTGCAAGAGAATACAAAGACTCTGGGAAATGTAATGCAGAGACTATCAGATGCCTTCATTTCTCACTAGGGAGGCTACAAAGAGGACGTGATGTTTAGTTTCCGAAGATGGAGGAGACTGGGGAGAGATGGAGACTACGGATAGGGATTATGGATAGAGAATAGAGGATATAAACAGACATAGGGGAAATCTATTCTGCATTTGAAAAGACAGGCTATTAGTTTGGATGAAACATGGTTTGGATTAATAAGTAATCTGAAATAAGCCTGGAGAGGTCAGTTGATGGCAAATTGTGGAGGATAGTTTTTTGTTTTTTTTTAAACCCTTACTTTCCACCATAGAATCAATACTTTGTATTGGTTCCAAGGAAGAAGAGTGGTAAGGGCTAGGCAATGGGGGTTAAGTGACTTGCTCAGGGTCACACAACTGGGAAGTGTCTGAGGCCAGATTTGAACCTAGGATCTCCCATTTTAGGCCTGGGAAGTGTCTGAGGCCAGATTTGAACTTAGGACCTCCCATTTTAGGCCTGAGCCCCCCAGCTGTCCCCAGGATCATTCAGCCAGATTAACAGAACACTTACTATGTCATTCTCTGGGCTTCTTTCATGTTTAGAACTTTGTCCCTTAGGCTTCACTGCTTTGATGGACAGTTGCTTTATTCTCCCACTATGTCTATTCATACCTCCTACTCCATTTCTTCCTTTATCTCTCTCTCCCACCATTTCCAGTTCTACAACCATAATCAAATCAGTTCTGGTATCATATGTCAATCTACTTCTCTTGTGTCTACTCACCTCATAACTTTCCAAACTAAAAGTTCTCTCTGTGACTATTACCAGCTGTCTCCTTTTATTTGAATATAAGCTCCTAGAGGGCAAGGATTGTCTTTGCCTGAATATATGTATACAAAATTTTTAAAAATTAATGAATGCTTTTCTAAGAATCAGAAATTGAAGGGATGCCTTAGAACTAATATATAGTTTTGATCCTAAGATAGAAGGTAAGGGTTTAGAAAAAAATTTGAGAAAAGTGCTTTTGGAAAAACATAGAAAGACTTACATGAGCTGATGCAAAGTGAAGTGAGTGGAACAAGGAAAACATTGTACAAAGTAATAGCAATATTATATGAGGATCAACTGTTAATGACTTAGCTGTTCTCAACAATTTGATAATCTAAGATGTAATAATTAAAATTGGTTGCCAAATGTAATTGTTAAAAGTTTGGTTTGACAAATACAAGAATTTACAAAAAGGAATTGTTGTGGTTTCCATTTATAAAATTAACTCTTAAGTCAGGAAGTTGATTAGTAGCTTTATTATAGCAGGGTAGAGATAGTAAAGAGGGAAAGGAAGGAAGGAGATAGAAAATATTGCCTAGCTAAATACCCTATAATTGCTGATCTGAAGAAATGCAGCTCAACTCTGACAAGGGCTCCCTCAGGTCCTGATCTCCACATGGAAGTCCACGGCAAAAGAATCCCTCCAATGCAGAAGACCCTCCAACTCAGAGACAATAATGCAGAAGTCCACCCTCAGCAAGAGCCACCAAGGAAGTAGGAAGTGAATCAGAATGCCCTAGGCTGACTTTTATAAACAATTTTCTCCAAGTTATTTCCAGTCTCTCTGGTTTCTCCTTCCTTTCACTGTGGGCTGGTCTATCATATCTCAGGAACCAGTGAAAATCTCTCCATTTGCTTAGCTCTGGGGGCGGGGGGGAAGCCACAATGCTAGTGATCTTTTAGGATTAGCAAAGTGTTAATGACTAAATAAGTGTGAACTCTCTTTGTTAAGTAGGGGTACTTCAAGTTCCTGATCAACTTAAAATAGACAAAGAGAATAAAAATTTCCCTTTCACAATCCTTGCTGTGATTCCATTGGGAGACTAGCATTTTGAAATCTCCCAGATTTACATGCCTAGTCTCCCCAATGAAGCATTTCAAATATCCAGCTTATACCTCTAAAGATCTTCTAGTTAAAGGTATATACAATACTGCACGTTCTAAGGGGAAATTATAATAGTTGGAGATAAGAGGGAAATAAAAGAGGAAGAGAGCAAAACCAATGACTGGTAGGTGCATTGACAAAAAGTCAATTAGGGGGCAGTCCCCTTCAGCACAAGAGTTTACATTCAAAATAAATGTATTCGGGGGCAGCTGGGTAGCTCAGTGGATTGAGAGCCAGGCCTAGAGATGGGAGGTCCTAGGTTCAAATCCGGCCTCAGACACTTCCCAGCTGTGTGACCCTGGGCAAGTCACTTGACCCCCATTGCCCACCCTTACCACTCTTCCACCTATGAGCTAATACACAGAAGTTAAGGGTTTAAAAAACAAAAAAAACAAAAAAAACAAAATAAATGTATTCAACCCCCTTCAGTTCAATTCACTATATCCCAAAGTTCATTCTGAATCTTCTGATGCAGTGTATGGTTTCGACAGGTGTTTTCTTCAAAAGAGTTCACTTTCGGTTTCCGGGTTAAGATGGCGGCAGAGTAAGGAGCAGCTGTTAACCTCTCCTGACCGAAACACAAAAAACTCCTCAAGGGGATATAAAAACAAGTCCAGACGAACGGAGGAACCCCACAACAGGGCACAGCATGGAAGGTACGTGGAATCGGGGCATTTCCATGCTATAAAGGGGTGAAACAGCTCTCACTAAATCATGGGCTAAGCAACCACCCCACTCCCACCCCCTCCACACACAACACCTATAGCGCTGAAGCCAGCTAAAAAGAAATAGAGCAAGTTTGGGGCACCCATCAAGTCATTGGCAGCTCCGGGGCCTGTTTCTGAGAGCAGCAAGATTTAGGACCCCAAAAAGTTAACGAACGCACACAAAATCTGAGCGTGGGAGCAGGGCGCCGAGAGGAGACGCAGGGCGCAGAACACAGGCTCAGAGCGCAGGTGCGGGAGGAAGCGTGGGTGGAGGCAGACACAGCCACAGCTGAAGCTCTGAAACCCTGAGTGGAGAACCAGTGCAGACGGGTATACGACTGTGGAAGCAGCGCCCTGAGACTTGTAAAGAAACCTCCGGCAGAGGATCAAGCAAAGGGGTCCTCCAGGGGGCTTGACCTTGGAAAAAAACAGAACTCAGACCTCAGGAGCCAAAAGACTGCAGACAGACCCCAAGCGCGAGGATAAAGCTGAGAAGCTGCTGGGCTACCCAGTCTCAGGAAGTTCAGAAGAGAAAGATTAACAACAAGAAAAAGAAGTCTTTAACACTCGACAACTTTTATACAGAGAAAATCCAGACAACCGAGCAAACAGAGGAGGAGAACAAACAAGCATCTGGACCCTCCTCAAATAAGGAAAACTCACAAGCTATGGAAGAGTTCAAAACTGAGATTTTGAGGAAAATGGAAGAGATCTGGCAAGAAAATAACAGTTTAAAAGGTAGAATCCTGCAATTGGAAAGTGAGGCTCAGAAACCAAATGAACTGATAAGCAAATTGAACACCAGAAATGACCAGATTGAAAAGGAATACCAGAAGATTATGGCCAAAAAACAGATTATAGCCAAAAACCAAAAGATCATAGCCGAAAACCGAAAGATTATAGCCGAAAACCAATCACTAAAGGCTAGAATTGAGAAACTAGAAGCTAATGATCTCTCAAGACAACAAGAACAAATAAAACAAAGTCAAAAGACTGAAAAAATAGAAAGAAACATGAAATATCTCAATGAGAGAGTGACAGACCAAGAAAACCGGCCTAGGAGAGACAATTTGAGAATAATTGGTCTTCCAGAAAAACCAGAAATTAATAGAAACCTGGACTCCATACTAACAGAAATTATTCAGCAAAATTGCCCTGAAGTCCTACAACAAGAGGGCAATATAGACATTGAAAGGATTCATAGAACACCTGCGACATCCGATCCAGAAAAGAAAACACCCAGAAATATAATTGCCAAATTCAAGAGTTTCCAAGCAAAAGAAAAAAATCTTACAAGAAGCCAGAAAGAAACAATTCAAATATCAAGGAGCACCAATCAGGATCACACAAGATCTGGCAGCCTCCACGCTAAAAGATCGCAAGGCTTGGAATACGATATTCAGAAAGGCAAGAGAGCTGGGCCTGCAACCACGGATCAACTACCCATCAAAATTGACTATATATTTCCAGGGGAAAGTATGGGCATTCAACAAAATTGAAGAATTCCAGGTATTTGCACAGAAAAGACC
>NC_058133.1:193167884-193185299 GCF_016433145.1 Gracilinanus agilis
CTGGGTTCAAATTTGATCTCAGGCACTTCCTAGCTGTGTGACCCTGGGAAAGTTACTTAACTCTCATGGCCTAGCCCTTACTGCTCTTCTGCTTTGGCACCAATACATGGTATTGATTCTAAGATGGAAGATGAGGGTTTTAAAAGAAAAGAAAAACAATTAGACAAAACAGCAGTCCTGTCTCATGATGTCTGCAACATTCTTTGCCCATAGTCCCCCACCTCACCAATGAAAGGAAGGAAGATGACTTCCTCAGAAGCCAAGATTGTTCATTACAATTATGCAGAGTTGGGAGCAGCTGGGTAGCTCAGTGGATTGAGAGCCAGGCCTAGAGATGGGAGGTCCTGAGTTCAAATTTGATCTCAGACACTTCCCAGCTGTGTGACCCTGGGCAAGTCACTTGACCCCCATTGCCTACCCTTACCACTCTTCTGCCTTGGAGCCAATACACAGTATTGACTCCAAGACGGAAGGTAAGGGTTTAAAAAAAAGACAATTACGCAGAGTTTTTAGCCTCACCTTTTTTTATTCTCTTCAAGTATTTGAGAAGGGATGGATTCTTGTTCTTAGCAAAATAAACTTGTTTCTAGAATGAGGGTCACAGAAGTAATATTTGCCCTTGTGGAAGGAGGGGGCCATAGAATGTCAGAAGCTAGCAGTTTTTCTCTCTCTTATGTTCTTTAGCAATATTTCCATACAGATAAGAGCTATTCGAGGTGTTCTGTAAGTCATTTTTCAGTTGTGTCTGACTCTTCAAGACCCCATTTGGGGTTTTCTTGGCAGAGATACTAGAATGGTTTGCCATTTCCTTCTCTGGGTCATCTTACAGATGAGGAAACGAAGACAAACAGGGTGAAATGACTTGCCCAGGGTCACACAGCCAGTAAGTGTCTGAGGCCAGATTTGAACTCAGGAAGATGAGTCTTCCTGACTTGACCCCAGCACTCTATCCCCCAAGCCACCCAGCTGCCCACATAATTTCTTCAGGCACACTAATATAATTGTCAACGAGGATTTATTACTATGGTGCCAGCCACTGTGCTAAATTTAGTAATGGATATTTGTTTAGCTGTTCCCCAGTGGATGGACAATACCTGTTATGGACGCAGTTCTTCTGTTTCTAATTTCCCAGCTTTGTGCATTCTTTCTCTAGCTCAGCAAAGGTAGCTATTCCCAATCCAGCCAGTAGGTGGGACTTTCCTCCCACGAACTTCCCAAGACTCAAGACTAAAATTCTGTGACTGCAGTGTGGGTTCTTGGAGCACTTCTATCCAGGCAGTATGATTTTAGGGAGGGCGATTTCTTTTAAGAAAGCTCTTCTGGGGCAGCTGGGTAGCTCAGTGGAGTGAGAGTCAGGCCTAGAGACAGGAGGTCCTAGGTTCAAACCCGGCTTCAGCCACTTCCCAGCTGTGTGACCCTGGGCAAGTCACTTGACCCCCATTGCCCACCCTTACCAATCTTCCACCTATGAGACAATATACCGAAGTACAAGGGTTTAAAAAAAAGAAAGAAAGAAAGAAAGAAAGAAAGATCTTCTGCCTCCTTCTCCCCAACCTGTTCAAAGAATCATAGCTGTAGAGCTGGAAGGAACCTTAGAGATGGTCTGGTTCAGTCCCCTCAGTTTACCATTAAGAAAAGATCCAACTTAAATAACTTAGCCAAGATTTATATTGTTGTTCAAATCATTTTCAGTCATGTCTGACTTTTTTGACTCCATTTGTGGTTTTCTTGGGAAAGATAATGGAGTGGTTTGCCATTTCCTTCTCCAACTCATTTCACAGATGAGGAAACTGAAGCAAACAGGGTAAAGTGACTTGCCTAGGGTCACATAGCTAGAAAGTGTCTGAGGCCAGATTTGTATCTTACATTCTTTTCTTTTAAACTCTTACCTTCTCTCTTAGAATTAATACTAAGTGAGAAGACTGCTAAGGGTTAGGCAAATGAGATTAAGTGTTTCTGCACTGGAGTGGCACCAGTGTCAGAGGAGAGAAAGGAGCTAATTGGAGAGATATTGCAAAGGTGGTATCTACAGGCCTTGGCAACAGTTTGGATATGATTTGGGTTTGGGGGGGGGTGGAGGCAGGGTTTGAGAGTTAGAAAGGAGTCCAGGGTGACTATAATTGTGAGCCTGAAAGACTAGGAGGATAGTGATGCTGTCTAAAGTAATAAGGAAGGTAGGAGGGGAAAAGGGTTTAGGAAGAAAATTTGTGAATTCAGTTTTGAACAGATTGAGTTTAAGATATCCAGTTCAAGAAGTCTGAAAAGCAGTTAGAGATCCACAATTAGAGATCAGCTGAGTCTGGAACAGGAAAAGTAGTTCTGAGAATCATCAGCTTATATAAGGAAAAGCCATGACAACTGATAAGATCACCAAATGGAGTAGTCTGGAAAGAGAAGAGGGTCAAGGGTAGAACCTGAGGGATACCTAGGATTAGAGGGCAGGGTTGGGAGGAGGATCCAGAAAGGAGTCAAAGATGGAGCAGTCAGAGAAGTACGAGGGTAACCAATAGAGAGTGATGTCCTAAAAATCTAGAGAAAAGGGATTATCAAGGAAGAGAGAGTGACCAATAGTGTCAAAGGCTACAGACAGATCAAGGAGAATGAGGTTTGAGGGGAAAAAAAACAAAAAAACACTGGATTTGGCAACTAAGAAATCATTAGGAAGTTGGGAGAGAACAGTTTTGGTGGAATGATAGAGTTGAAAACCAGATTGTAAGAGATTAAAAAGAGAGTAAGAGGGGAGAAAGTGGAGACACCACTCACTCTAGATGGCCTTTTTGAGGAATTTGGCTACAAATGGAAAAAAGATCATAGAACTAGTCATCAGGGATCGAAGGATCAAGTGAGGGTTTCAGGAAAGAGTTGACAAAAGTATGTTTGTAGGGAGTAGGAAATAAGCCAATAGAGAGAATGAGGTTGAAAATAAGTAAAAGAGTAGGGATGATGGAGAGGGCAACTGGAGAAAACTGGAAAGAATGAGATCATTTGAAAAAGTAGTGGGATTAGCCTTCCTAAGGAGAAAGGCCGCTTCATCATGTGAAACGGACATGAAAGAGGCAAAAAGGCACCTGACAGGAGATGAGAAAGAGGGGAGAAGAGGGAATTCACAGTGAATGGCCTCAAAATTTATTTTTTTTTGTAAACCTTGAGACAAGATTATCAGCCAAGACAATGGGGGAGAGGGAGCTGTGAGAGCTTTTGAGGAGAGATGAGAAGGTTTGGAAGAGTAGTTGTAGAGAGTGAGATAAGGGAGATTAGTAGGATTGCCTAGCAGTAGAGAGGGACAAATTGAGGTTGTACAACAAATTTTTTGTGGACTCAGAACACAGATGTGTGGTGTGATCCTGGGTAAGTCATTTAACTCCAATTGCCTGGCCCTTACCACTCTTCTACCTTGGACCAATACTTAGTATCAATAATAAGACAGAAGGTAAGAGTTTTCAGTGGAAATGCTACAGGGGCTAGGGGAAGGGGGGAGGGAAGGGGGAGAGTAAGAACATGAATCATGTAACCATGGAAAAATTTTCTAAAACATAAAATTTAATTAAAAAAAAGACCATTAAAAAAAAGAAGGTAACAGTTTTGAGAAAAGGGGGAAAAAAGGAAAGGAAGGAAGGAATGAGAGAGAGAGAGAGAGAGAGAGAGAGAGAGAGAGAGAGAGAGAGAGAAGGAAGGAAGGAAGTTGTTTAATTTCCTCCCTTTTTATTCAGCAGCATGTGTGTAGGAATGAAATTGAGGAATGGTAGGGGTGACCCAAGGCTGAGGCTTGGCAAAGCATAATTGGTAGTATGATAAAGGGTCTAGGGATTCAAGAGAGGGAGACAGTGCAGAGTTGAATTGATTCAGCAAAAGGTCAAGATAGGGAGAAGAGGAGAGAGTTAGTTCAGGGGAGATAGCTTAGGAGAGAATTGAGGAATCAAGGGTCTGGAGGTCCCAGGGCAGATGAAGAGTAGGTTTACTTAAGAGGAGGCAGAAGGAGAAGTAAAAAGTCAATAAATTATAGTCAGATGAGGAGATTTCAGAATTCTTGAACATGGAGGTGGAACACTGATGGGTGATGGCAAGATCAAGGGCATGACAGTCTTTGTGGCTGAGTTTGGGTGGAGGAGTAGGCCATGGGAGGTGAATAGGTTGAGGAACTGAATAATTAGAGTGTTTGAGGGAGAATCGGTAGGTATGTTGAAGTCCCCTAGTATGGGGGGGAGGAGAGAAAAATCATGAGCCAGGTATTGAACTTATTGAGGAAGTGATCTGGGGATCTGTAGACAATAGCTACCAGGGTTTTGATTGAAGGGTAGATATGTAGAGTATGAATTTCAAAGGAAGAGAGGTTACTGAGTAATGGAGGATAATGTAGAAGCAATGATAGGGAGCAAGGAGTGTTCCACTAACTTTCTAAGGAGAATGAATAAAGGTGTAGCCAGTACTAGAAAGGGTGACCAAGGAGGCTGTGTAATCAGGGGAAAGTCCGAATTCAGGAAGAGCTAGTAGATGGAAGGAGAAGAGAAAAAGATTTAAGATGAAGGGAAGTTTGTTGCCTATGGAACAGGTATTCCAGAAGGCACTGGGTGAAGTTAGGATGAAACTTTGGAGTAGGAGAGTTGAAGGTGATGGGTATGAGGAATCAAGTAGTAGGAGATATGGAGTGGGGGGGGGTTGGATGATAATCTAGAGAAGTTCAAAGTCACTGGAATTTGATGGGCATGGCCAAGTGGGAGAATGTTTATTATTGATTGGAGAGTTCTGCTCCTCAACCTTCAAAGGACAAGGATAGCAAGAGATGGGGAGCCAGAAGTCAAAGGAAGGATTGTTTCCCTTTGCACTAAGGGTTCTCCATATCCTTGCTGGGAGATTAAGCTGGCACAGTTAGGAGGCAGAAGTTGCCTTGTGCTGGCACAGATGAAAGTGGTTGCCTTGAGGCAGATGCAAGATTCCTCAGCCTGGCCACTAACAACTTTCCTTCAGGAGATACTGCCTCCAGCAGGAGATGAAAGGCACAAAGCATGAGCATGTAAGCAGGCAGGTACAAGTGGTCTGAAGTCTTCTCACCTGAGGAAACTGATTATGAGGCAGAAGCAGGAAGTCATAGACTCCTTGTGCAAAAGGAAGATACCTGTCCTGACTCCTAGCAGACTTTCCTCAGTGGACATACCGTGCCCAGTAGTTGGAAGGTTCAGTGCACTAGTGCACTAGCACTACTATGGTGCTTTAATCTTTACAAAGCACTTCACATATATTATCTCATTTGATCCCCACAATGACACCAGGAAGTGTTGTCTCTATTTTACAGATAGGGAAAACTGAGGCAGACAAAAATTAGGTGATTTGCCCATGGTCAGACAGCTAATAAATATCTAAGGTCGATATTTGAAGTGAGGACTTAATGGCTATAAATCTGGGGCTGTCTCTATTATACCACCTAGCTGTTTCTAGGAGTTCCTACAACTCCAAAACCAATGAACTTCATGAATCCAGACAGAAAAAGAAAAAAAGAAACTTGTGAAAATGAAATGAATAATGACTACACTAACCATTTGGGCTTCCTCTACCTTCCATTTTTTCCCCAGGGGTTTCTGATCCTATGGAATCTTGACATTACAACAACGCTTTGCCACTGTAACTAAGCTAGAGAAATGGCAACCACCAGTTGGTTGGAATGTTGGACCAGGAGCAGCCTCAGGGATTCACCAGATAAAGCAGCTTTTATTATAAAATCATCAACCTGATCTGTTTCCAAAGAAGCCCCTAAACCCTATTCCTGGAACTGATTTTTATACTCCTCCCCCTGAGCTATATGGTTTTGAGCAATAAAAGCTAAGTAGCCCCTGCAGCTGGTGAGTTCCTTTCTTAGGAAGGAAGGTCCTCATGCATGCTATTCTGCTAAGAAGAATAAACAGCCTGTGCCTTGTCCACTTGCTCTTGGTGTCTCACTCAGTTGACTCCAGTCTGTGGGGCCAGCTATCTGGGGTGTAGGGACTGACAGACTAGACCTCCATCCTCTGCCAGATGAACCTGGAATCTGTGGTGACTCTAGCTAGATTCTTTGCCAATAGAGTGCCAGCTTTGATAGATTCTACCAAGACCAAAAGTCATTGGACACAGTGCTGCTATAAGTTTTATACCTTGTTCAAGGACTTCCCTAATTCAGAGGATTGGAATCATCACCAGAGAACTGATGACCAGGAAATAAATGTTTTTGGTCCCAACTAGGTCCCAATTATTGTGAATAATATATGCAGGGTGGGGGTGAAGGGTAATACAGCTAGGTGGCTCAATGGATTAAGAGTGGGGGGGGACAGCGGATCCAAGATGGTGGCTTAGTAGCAGTGAAAGCTAGAACCCCTTGTAAAATCCTCCCATCGGATGGAGAGCCAGGCCCAGAGATGACAGGTCCTGTGTTTAAAGGTGACCTTGGACACTTCATAGTTGTGTGACCCAGAGCAAGTTATTTAACCCCCATTGTTTAGCCCTTAGAACCCTGGAACTGATATACAGTATTGATTCTAAGACAGAAGGTAAAAGTTTAAAAAGAAAAATATTGTTAGTTAGTGGAAGTGGTCCCACGTATCCAAATTCATACTATCTGAAATTATAATTATGTAAAATATGGTCATTGGTTCTAACCCAATGGAAATATGTAGTTCTAATTTGAATAATGCTACTATTTTGCAGGATTCATTATTTGCAGTAATCAGGACCTAATTGTTCTAGTTCTTGCAGAGGTGACATCATAGATCTCTGGACTAACCTTGTAAAATTATTACGCTGTTATAACCTATAATGGACTATTTACAGCCTAGGAGAGGGGGAGGTGTAGAGGAGAAAGGGATGGAGAGAATCTGAATCGCAAACTGACAAAAAAAAATTGTAAAAAATTGTTTCTACATGTAGTTGAAGAAAAATCTTTAAGCCAATAAACCATTTAGAATTATTGCTTCTTAGCCATTTGATTTTCAAAGGGTCCATCCCATTAAACTCTGAGTTCCTTAAAAGCAGGAATTGCATTTTTGCCATTCTTTGATCTCTGTGGCACATAAGAGGTGCTTAATAAGTGTTAACTTGCTCTGATTTTACTTAATCTATATCAAAGATCTGATAATTAAATTCCCATAATTCCTACTCATTCACAAGCAGAGCATGATCTTTCATTTATAAAGATGATGCTACTAACCTTATAATAAGTAGTATTCATCCTGGATATTTTTCTTCTAAGAGGAATTTTTTTTAAACCCTTACCTTCTATTTTAGAATCATTACTAAGTATTGGTTCCAAGGCAAAAGAGTGATAAGGGCTAGGCAACTGGGGTTAAGTGACTTGCCTAGGGTCACACAGTTAAAAAGTGTCTGAGGCCAGACTTCAACCCAAGATCTCTTGTCTCCAAGTCTGGCTGTCTATCCATTGAGCCATCTAGCTGTCCTGTCCTTTTGTTTTTTTGATAGGATCTTGAGAGCATTAAGGACAGGGCTGATCATGGTGAATTCTGATACTTTTTAAGAGTGATTTTTTTTTTTGGCAGTGCACATTTATCATCCAGCTTTGTTTTTCTTTCTCTCTTCTTAAAAAACCTTTATCTTCTGTTTTAGAGTCAATATTAAGTATCAGTTCCAAGGCAAAAGAGTAGTAAGGAATAGGTAATTGGGGTATTAAGTAACTTGCCCAGGGTCACACAGCTAGGAAGTATCTGAGGTCAGATCTGAATCCAGGACCTCTGGTCTCCAGGCCTGGCTCACTATCTACTGAGCCACCTAGCTGTCCCAAGGAATAAATTTCTACTGTCTCATCCACATTCTATCATTCAATTCTCTTTTTGATCAATGATAGTTGGTCAATAGTTAATATGAAGAGTGGTAAGATTAGGTTAGGGGTTTGGCCTCTAGGAACACTAATATAGAGGAATCATATGGAGGAATCATAACTATAGGGTGACCAGGGCTTTGTCCAAGAGCACAAACATGCTTCTTTCCTAGGCTATCATTTCAGCTACACTCTCTCAAAGCCCATCTCTGTTATTCCCCTCCTTCTCACTGCCTCACTGACACCTCCTCTCCCCTCCACCCTTGCCTTGAGGTTGGGGAGTCAAAATCGGTTAGACATACTACTGGGATATGGCCTGGACTCTGGAGAACCAGATTATTTGTTCTCTGTGAGACAGTCATCCCTTTTCTCCTGGGGTCTGGGGCAATTGGAATGAATAATACTAGCAAGACTGAATCTTCTAACCAGTCACCTCCAGAACTCACCAAGATGCTGGTGCTGGGGAAAGTAGAGATGGCTCACAGGTCCCAGGAGCAATAGTTTGAGCTCATTTATTCATTTTAAAGTCTAGTTTTCTCCTTGATAATTTGATTCGTTCCAAAATGAATTTAGCTCAGAGATAAGAATCCCTAATTATCACTCTAACTAACTGGCCCATTCAGAAATACCGGTCATCTTTTGCTTGAATGTTTATTAATGTTTCTGTAGTGTTTAATAACCACAATACCCAGACAAAAGCCTTAGAGAGCTGAGGGAGTCCTTCTCAGTGCAGAAGCTGGCACCAATCTCTCCCTCTCTGGCTATGTGCCGGGGCCTCTGAAACATCCCTCAAGAGATATATCTGTATTTCATCAAACCTTTCCCGAAGGGAGATGAATGAAGTGAGTGATTATGTCTGGCAAGGAAGTAAATATGGTAGTTCCCTCTGACAAGGTCCCTGGGGCAGACAGGCTTGGGCAGCCTGGAGAGGTGTTTTAAAGAGGCTGTCTGTCAGCATTGCCAGGAGACAGGTGGCTGCCAGCTCACAGGGACCCATCTGCTCCTGTAGGTAGGGAGAGAAGAAACCCAAAACTTCTTTCTTTGTGGGACACCTGACACAGACAGACAGTACCTCACAAGGCGACTTCTAGGAACTAATCAGAACGTACTTGCCTTACACTACAGTCTGAGTCAGGTGAGGTTGTATCAAGATACAAGCAGTCTCAGGCAAGAAAGGAACAACCCAACTACGGTGGGACAGCCTGTATCTAGAAACCAAGAAAAAGCCATTAAGGAAGGAAACACAGCCACACTACAACCCCAGAATCATAGCATATTCAGCTAAGTAGAGCAGTGGAATAGAATGTTGCATTTGGGTGAGGAAATTGAGTTCTAATCCTGCCTCAGGTATTTTGATCAACTTGGATTATCCTGACTGAGTCCCCTTCTTTTTCAGCTTCATTTTCCTCATCTGTAAAATGGGGATAATAATAGCACCCACCTCATAGGACTGTTGTTAGGATCAAATGAGGAAACATATATAAAATGCCTTGCAAACCTTAAAGAGCTAATAAATGGGTTTTGTATAGAAACCCATGTTGGTTTATCACATTGCTCACCATCTCTAGGAAAGGAGAGAGGGAAACAATTTGTATATTGTAACTTCAGAAAATTTATATGAAAAGGAAGGGAGGGAGGGAGAGAAGGAAGGAAGGAAGGAAGGAAGGAAAAAAGGGAGGGAGGGAGGAAGGAAGTATAGGTAGATAGAGAGATTAGATAGATAGATGATGACGTGTAGATAGGTGTTGGGGAAATTCATTAAGATAAAGGTAGACAAAGCCAAGCTTTCCTACAGACTGGACCAAGATTGGGGAGGAAAACCATCTTGGTCTCCTCCTCCCCCACCCCACCCCACCCCACCCCACCTGGCGCTAGAAGCTGCTCTGTCTTCCCGTCCCCCAGCCTAAAGACGCTCAGCAACAAGGTAAGCTGGGGCCACGGAGCAGAGCAGGCGCTAGGATTCCTAGGGAGAGGAGAAGGAGACAAAGTATTAGAAGTGAAAAGACGCACAAACTTTGCAACTTTTGGGGACATGGGGCCAACTAGCGCCTCGATAGCTGGGGTGGGATAGCCGATGGGCTAGGTTCCATTGGATAGCGGAGAGTCCAGTGTCCCGAGGAGCGGAGGCGGGGCCAGCTGTCCAGCAGCTGGAGGCGACTCCCGAAGGTCAGGGGAGGTTCCAAGGCGGAATGGGTACTGGGTCGGTCCGCGCTGCAGCTGGCAGGGGCGCGGACACTGGTCCCGCGCAGTGGGCAGGAGGAGAAGGTGGAGGAGGAGGGGCCGTCGGTTTCCCCCTCCCCTTTCTCCGCCTCTCCGGTCCGGTGCCCTTGGCCTCGAGCGCGTCGTTGGTTTCCGGTTGTCAGGCAGCGGCCGGCAGGGAGACAGCCGAGGTGGGAGGGAGAAAAGCTGTTGGTGTGCGGGCTGGAGCCCTCCGATCCTCAGCCAGCATGAAGGACAGCGCGGACTCCAAGGACCAACAGCTCACCGTGAGTCCGGACCCTTCCTTTTCCCCTGGCTCACTTAATAGCGGTCCATTCCCGGATTCTGCATTTCCACCCACACCTACACACACTCAAACATACCTCTTCCCCGCACTCCTCTTCAGACACAACTCAAACCTCGCCCACCGCCCCCAGTCCCTTCCTTCCATATCTGCACCCCTCCCCAACACCTCACCCCATGCCTAGAACCAGCCCCCCCCCCCACGCACACCCTGGCTCCCAAAGTCTTCCACATCCTCAGCAGAACAATGCCTACACCCATTCACATTCCAACCTCTTAACCTTCTCAAACTGTCCCTCCAGAGCAAAATCTCTTCACCCTATTTATATCCACCCAAACTCACCTCCCCACTGCCAGACATCCCTTAGATAAATAGTCATACATCAACTTTGTGAGCCTGCCCCAGGGAGAATATAAACTGATCTACACACTTCCCCCTCAGCTTCCCCAGATCTTTGGTCAAAAGCCCTTTTATCCTCCAAAAATTCACACACACACATACACACACACACACACACACACACACACATTAGAGGGAATGTTCTCTGGTAGAAGAAACAAAAGGGCGGGTTTCATTCCATTGGGTGATGGGCTGAGAGTCTGGCTGAATTGTGTGGAGTTTATTATTTTGACTCTGTAGACTTGGTCTGAGCTGGGGGGGTGGGAGATGCGCTTTTGCTTGTTTCCTTAGATGCACCTCCCCATCTTTTTCCCATCTGAACCTGAGATGTCTGGAAGTATCCCTAGTGAGAACACTCTTCCTCTCCAACATTGCACTACTCTTGTTGCATCTGTAGGACATCATCCTCTCCCAGAATTTGTGCTGGTTTATCTTTAGGCCAGGACCATCTATTTACACCGCCCATCTATACTAGCCCTCAGCAGCTGCCATGCCTATGTAGAGACTGGGATTAGGTTTGCTTCTTTTTCCTGTTAACAGAAGGGAGGCAAGAGAGGATGGAAGAGAAAACTTGAATCCGTTCATATCCTTGTGGGTATCTTGTCCAAGCAGCATTGTGGGGTGAAGGGAGTTAAAGAGAGCTAAGAGTAAGGGGCATACAGATACAGGAATGACTAGAGCAAACTGTTAGTTATCCTTGCTTTAGGTGAGGTCTAGAATATAACTCAAGATGTCCAATTCAGAACTCTAAATATTTCACAGAAAAACTCCGTCAATAACTGAGTTGGTTTTTATGAATTATAGAGTCTTTGATGAATCTAGAGAGAGAGAGAGAGAGAGAGAGAGAGAGAGAGAGAGAGAGAGAGAGAGAGAGAGTATTGAAAGCACAGTCTCTTCTAATCAACAACCTCCCTTTTAAAAAAATGTTCACCTTCTACATTAGTAACAGACAGAATGGCAAGGGCTAGGCCAGTAGTTTCCAGACTTTTTTTGGCCTACTGCCCCCTTTCCAGAAAAAATATTACTTAGCGCCCCCTGTCACATACTATCACCGCCCTCTTACAGTTATTCACCACCCCCAAATGCACCTGTGGCCATCACTGCTTCCCTAGATCACTACAGCACCCACCAGGGGGCAGTGGCACCCACTTTGGGAATCATTGGGCTAGGCAATCAGGATTAAGTGACTTACCCAGGGTGGCACAGCTAGGAAGTGTCTAAGGACAAATTTGAACCCAGGTCCTCCCAATTCCTGGCCTGGTGGAGTATCTACTGTGTCACTTAGCTGGTTGAAACAACACCTTTTTAAATTTAAAAGAAAAAAAAAAAAGGACTTGGACATGGTAGAAGTGGCCCAGGGACACACACATAATACTCCTCCTTTCCAGGAAGAGTGGTATAGTAAAATTAAGCACTAGAATCTGGAAGACTTAGATTTAAATGCTGCCTTTAGACAAGTCATTTAACCTCTCTGTGCCTTAGTTTCGTGTATAAAAGAGGGATTCTACCTTATCACCTCAAAGTTTCCTTTCAGCTCTGAACTATAATCCAGTAATCCCCAATAAGAGAACTCTGTATAGACCATCTATTAGCGGTAGGTGAGTGGTGATGCAACCTAGCAATAACATCTCACTGAAAGACACGCTGCTGTTACAGGGAGGTCTCTTGTACAGAGCAGGGACTCTTGCCAAGACCCTGACCTCAGCTTTCCAAAGCCCCTGGGGGTCAGAGCATCCTTTTTGACAGTTTAGAATCTGTCTATCTGAAAATTGGCTCACGAAGGGCGAATTATGCAAATTGGGCTAGGCTTGGGTGACCTTCCTCTCTCCATCAGAAAAGTATATAGCAAAGACAACTGATGAGTATGAATTGTACTGCCTGGGGTTGCTTCTTCTCTTGGAAAAAGGAAATGATTATTATTCTCATTTAGAAACCTTATGTGGTTATGAGCAGGTGTATTCACTAGGAATATCCTAATTAGCAATATGTCTGTTGAGAGAATGACTTGCTCACATAAAGAGATTGTCAGGAACTTTGTACCAAAGAAAGCACAAGAGTTGTCATGGACGAAGCGTTGGGGTTTTGAATTAGAGGGTCTGGGTTCAAATTCTAGCTTTGTTATTTATGATCTCTGATTACTTATCACTCTTCATTTCTGTGGATAGGCTAAATGATTTCTTTTTTTTTCTTTTTCATAAACTTACTTTCTGCCCTAGAATGACACTAAAACAGAAGGGGGCTAGGCAAATGAGGTTATATGACTTACCCAAAGTCACACAGCTAGGAAGTGTCTGAGATAAAATTTGAACTCAGGTCCTCTCACTCCAGGCCTTATACTCTATTCACTGAGCCTTCCTAGTCACTAGCCTCTTCTGACTAAATGATTTCTAAGATTCTTTCCAGTTCTAGATCTATGATCTTTAGATTAAGGAAGCTGATCCTTGGTACAATAGTGAATAAGCTTTCATTTAGATTGAGAAGACTTGAGTTCAAATCTTGATTTAGCTGAGTAGCCTTGCTAGCTGTGTAGCCTTGGTCACATCACTTAAACTCTGTAGACGTCAATTTTCTCATTTGTAAAATGAAGTGATTGGGGCTGCCAGGTAGCAGGGTGGATAGAGAGCCAGGTCTGGAGATAAGATGTCCTAGGTTCAAATCTACCCTCTGACACTTCCTAGTTCTGCGACCCTGGGCAAGTCACTTAACCCTATAGATGCCTAAAAATTAAATTAAATTAAGTGATTGATTTAAGTCAGAGGTGTCAAATAGGCAACTAGTAATACTCTCAGAGAACCAGATTAAAAGGTCATTGGTAAATAACAAAAAATAAAACATAAATAATATTACATTTTAGATAGACTTTGCTAATAACAGGAATACAATGATCCAGGACAATTCTGAAGGACTTGTGACAAAGAATGCTATCCATTTCCGGAGAAAGAACTGTTGGAGTCAGAATACAGATCAAAGCATATTGATTTATTGCTGGTTTATTTGGGTATTTGTTTGGGAGTTTTGGTTTTATACGATTATTTACTAACAAAAATGAATAATATGAAAAAAATTTAAAATAACATTACATTTTAAAATTGCATCAGGGGGCAGCTGGGTAACTCAGTGGAATGAGAGTCAGACCTAGAGACAGGAGGTCCTAGGTTCAAACCCGGCCTCAGCCACTTCCCAGCTGTGTGACCCTGGGCAAGTCACTTGACCCCCATTGCCCACCCTTACCAATCTTCCACCTATGAGACAATATACCGAAGTACAAGGGTTTAAAAAAAAATTGCATCAGCATGTAACCTGCAGGGATACTTCTATACAGATTAGTGGTCCCAGTTTCTTTTGAGTCTTCAACCCTTAAGGTCCTAATTTTATGATTCTATCAGCCTGCTGTTTCCTTAGTTCAAGCATCCTTACTTCTTACCATTCTGTTTTGGAAGTAGGGATAGAAAGCAAGGACTAGGCAAATGGGGTTATGTGACTTGCCCAAGGTCACATAGCTAAACAGTATCTAAATCCAGATTTGAAGGCCAGGTCTCCCCAACTCCAAGTCTGGTGCTCTAAATACTATGCCACTGAGCTGCCCCTACACTGACTCTTTAACCATAGAGTTATCAAATTTAGAGGTAGAAGGAATCTTTAAAATATTTCATCCACTAGCTGTGTGACCCTGGGCAAGTCACTTGATGCCCATTGCTTAGCCCTTATTGTTCTGCCTTGGAACCAATACACAGTTTTGATTCTAAGACAGAAGGTAAAGATTAAAAAAAAAAAAAGAAAAAAAAGAAATCATTTATATCACCAAGAGAAATGAAGTGACTTTCTTACAGGTCTTATATAGATCATGAGTAGCAGAGTGGGATTTAAGCCCACACTCTGATTTAAAATCCAATGTTTATTTCATTAAATTTGTGTACTTTCTTTCTGTGCAAAAAAGAGAGACGGTACTGTTAGATCCACAGCTAAATTGATCACACTTTGACCCACTGTGCACAATGCCTCTCTGCCTTCTTCCTCTCTGAAGTAGAAATATAGAACTAAAAGGAATTGGTATTATTTGGGATTGCCAATGGAAGACCCTTTTGGTGTATGAATACTCCCCTCTGTTCTGCTGACTTTCTCCTAGCCCTCAAAGCACCCCTCCCTATTCCCTCTGTCATCACTGGCGTGTCTAATCTCAGGCACACAGACACCTCTGTTTAGTTATCAGAGGCAAGAAGGAGCAAATCACAGGGGAGATGCAGGTGTTTAATTTGGCCGTACAGCTGATCGAAGCAAGGCCTACAGACAGAGCTGTCCCCTGAGTCTCTCCCTGAAACTACGGGCTCCCACAGGGCAGGTGCCTCGGTTGCTCTTAGGGAAAACTAGAAGTCTGGGTAGAACCTGAGATAATAACAATTGCATGGACTCCTATCTCCCCACATGCTAAATGTTTGTGTGTGTGTGTGTATGTGTGAGATGATGGTGGGAATTGGCATCAATAGGACTTCAGGCTCAGAAGAGAAAAACAAACAAACAAAAGAGTCCCTTTGGTGACCATAACTGGACATCTGTGACTCAGGCCTGATGTGAGAGTTAAATCAGTAGTTGGCAAAAACTTATGAAGCACCTACTATGTGCCAGGTATAAGCCTTGGGGGGGGGGGCGTAAAAAGAAAGATAAGACAGCCCCTGCTGTGAAGGAGCTGATATACATGCAGCTATGTACAAGCAAGACATAGACAGGTTAGGAGCATCTAGGTGGCTCATGGGATAGAAAGCCAGACTTAAAGATGGGAGGTCTTGGGTTTAAATCCAGCGTAAGACGCATCCTAGCTGTGTGGCCCTGAACACATTTTACTTTACTTGCCTAGCCCTTATTATTCTTCTGCCTTAGAATCAATACTTTAAGAAAAAGCTAGTGCCTTCTCTCTGGTGATAATCTCCAATTTATCCTGCCTATAATCTTTTTTGTTTGATTGATTAATTTTAAACCCTTACCTTCTTACTAAGTATGGATTCCAAGGCAGAAGAGTAGCAGAGGCTAGAAAATTGGGGTTAAGTTACTTGCCCAGGGTCACAAAAGTAGGAAGTGTCTGAGGTCAAATTTGAACCCAGGTCCTCTCTTCCAGGCCTGGTGCACTATGCCTCGCTGCCACCAGGGAAGGCATTAGCTTTAAGGGGTATCAGATAAGGCTTCTTATCTAGCCCACACACATGTAATGAGCAGTAGACCTCCCTGGACCCATCCCTAAATTACCAAGACATTTTTCCTTTCCCCTTGTAGAAAAGAGTGCCAAATGTGAGTGAGTCCCCATTGTCCTCTGGAAAAGTTTAATCTTGCCTAAGGCGTGGTCCTGCCTTCTCTCCAGGGGCTCCCTCCCTTTTTTCTAAAAAATGTTCAATTGTACTCAACCTTTCTGCCCTAAGGTAAGTCTGATTTGGCTACAGGCATGGATTCTTTAGGCTGCGCAGGCTAGGCTTGGGAGTATAAAAGGTGACTCAAGAAAATCTAATTGTTCATCCCACCTTGGAAAGGAGAATAGGGTCCCTGGGGGTGAGATTACAAAACTCACTATTAGACCGCACCTGAAGATTTGCCAAGCCCTTATCTGCAATCGCCATATGAGTACAAGTATTATTAACTCAATTATACAGATGAAGAAACCGAAACTCACAGAAGTTAAATGGTCACAGAAGTAATGGGTCATGAGCTAGAAATGGCAGAACCAAGATCAGAACCCAGACTGTTGGCTCCAAGTTCAATGCTAGTAGACTAGCCTATTTTGCCTCCTTTTACTGCTTGGATCCTTAATTGGCACCATTGATGTCACCTTATAGAGCCTGCTAGGGAGTACAGTATTTCCTAGAGTTGGGAAAACTTGATTTGAATCTTGCCTTGGCAAATCACTTAATCTCTGTCTCAGTTTCCACATCTGTAAAATAGAGAGGGCAGGTGCCTTCTAGAATTATTGCGATTGAGATAACATATGTAGAGTGCTATGTAAACCTAAAAGTGCTATACGAGTGCTAGTTATTATTGTTGTTATTAATATAATTGTCATTATTATAAAGGAGGCCTTGGAAGTTTCAGTGCTGCCAACCTCAGGGGTATTTTAAGACCATCTTACATTGGTACCTTTGCACAGGACTCCATGAACCTAGAAAGACCAGTCAGCAACAACATTGCATAGCCCTTGGGGCAAATAGGGAACAGAGGGAGAAGTAATGACTTCTCTCTCTCTCTCTCTCTCTCTCTCTCTCTCTCTCTCTCTCTCTCTNCTCTCTCTCTCTCTCTCTCTCTCTCTCTCTCTCTCTCTCTCTCTCTCTCTCTCTCTCCTTTCCCCATCTATGTATATATCTATATATCTATATCTGTCTTTCTCTCTCCCTTTCTTTCTCTCCCTCCCATCTTTCTCTCCAATCTGTCTCTTTCTCATCTTTACTCTCTCCCCTCTCTTTTTGTTTCCTCCCTCTCTTTCTCTCTCCTTCTTCCCCATCTCCTCCCCCTCTGTATATCTATCTTTTTTCTCTCTCTTTCTCATCTTCCTTCTCTTCTTTCTTTCTGTTTTCCTCTCTCTCTCTTCCTCCTTCTCTCTCTCTCCCTTCCATCATTCTCCCCTTTCTCCTTTGTTTCTCCCTCTTTCTCTCACCCATTTCTCTCTCCTCTCATATTTCTCCTCTTTCTTCCTCATCTCTCTCTCTCTCCTCTCTTTCTCTCTCCTCTCTCTCTCTCTCTC
>NC_058133.1:193185799-193190365 GCF_016433145.1 Gracilinanus agilis
ACACATATATACATATACATACATATATATCTTATATGTACCTATTAATTTATATTTTGTGTACCTCATTTAGAATGTCAGCTTCCTGAGGGCAGGAATTACCTTTTCTTCCTTTTCTCAGCACTTTACAGTGCTGGCACATTTTTGTTATTGTTGTTCAGGCATGTACAACTCTTTGTGATCCCATTTGGATTTTTTAAACCCTTACCTTTTGTTTTAGAATTAATACTAAATGTCACTTCCAAGACAAAAGAATAGTAAGGGCCAGGCAAATGGGGGTAAATGACTTGTTGAGGGTCACATAGCTAGAAAGTGTCTGAGGTCAGATTTGAATTTAGGACCTCCCATCTTTAGGCTTGGCTCTCTATCTACTGAGTCACTTAGCTCCCCAAAAGGTTTTGTTTTCATCAGTTAATGAAAACTCATCTTCTCTCATTCCCACCTGCCCCTCAACTGAAAAAGAAAGATGAAAAATCTTGAAACAAATATTAATAGTCAAACAAAACAAATTTCCATATTATCCATGTCCAAAAAAAATACATGACTCAATCTGTACTCTGAGTCAGTAGATGGGTAGCAGTTTCATTATGAGGCTTCTAGAATTATAATTGGTCATTGTGTTGATCAGAGTTCCTAAATCTTGAAATTTTTTTTGTCTTTATAATGTTGTTGTATAATTTTTTTCTCTTAGTTTTTCTTACTTCATTCTGCATCAGTTCATACAAGTCTTCCTAAGTTTTTCTGAAACATCCCTTTCATCATTTGTTGCAGCACAGTAATTCTCCTACCTTAATTTCTTCAGGTATTCCCTGTTTAATGGCCACATCATAAGTTTCTGGTTCCTTACCACTAGAAAAAAATTATTTATAAATATTTGGGGACAAATGGGTACATTTCCTCTTCCTTTGTTGTTGTTTTTTGGGGGGAGTTGCTTTGGAAGGGAGGGAAAGGTAAGGATATAATCATGATATTTCTGGGTCAAAGGAAATTCACAGTTTAGCAACTTGAGCATATAGTTCAAAATTGTTTTCCAGAATGGTTGGCTCATTTCATGTAATCAACACTAATGTACACCTATTTTCCCATAGCTCCCTTCTCCTATAATCAAATGCTTTTAAATTAATCAACAAAGAGTGAATACATAAGCTTAACTTCTCTAAATCTTTCAGTGAATTGTGAAATAGCAAAGCGGGAAGTCAATGAACTTTTATATAGCACCTACTATGTGCCAAGCACTATAAACAACTATTTTTACAAATATGAATTCATTAAATCCTCACAACAACCCTAGGAGGTAGGTGTTATTATAATCTTTATTTAAGGGGGCAGCTGGGTAGCTCAGTGGATTGAGAACCAGGCCTAGAGATAGGAGGTCCTAGGTTCAAATCCGGCCTCAGACACTTCCCAGCTGTGTGACCTTGGGCAAGTCACTTGACCCCCCATTGCCTACCCTTACCACTCTTCTGCCTTGGAGCCAATACACAGTATTGACTCCAAGACGGAAGGTAAGAGTTTAAAAAAAAATCAAAATAAATTATCTTTATTTAAAATTAGGAAACTGAGGAAAACAGAGGTTATGTGGTTTGCCTAAGATCTATTGTAGAATATCACTTTTTAGAATAACTACCTAGGATCTATTCAATTAGGGTTTTTTATCATACACATTATGTAGGGGTGCACTTGAAGGCATCATTTCAGATAATTTTCATACTCCAGATTCAACATTGAAAGGACTTATAGCCTGAGATGAACTGTAATTCAACTGAATTGAATGAATAAATGAACTGGCCACTGATCAGGAACTGCCCTATTCCTGATCCCCTAACTCAATGGCTCAGCACCACATATACACATACACCCATCTCTTCTATCTGTCTGTCTCTCTATTTCTGTCTATCTGTCTATTGCTTTCTTTCCCTCCCATCTCCTGAGGGAGATTAAGACAAATAGAACCTTTCCCTAGAAGTATTGGGGAGGGGGCTGGTGCTTTTTTTACCTTGACAAAAGCAACTGGGATCACATAGAAAAAGAAAGTATAGGGAGCAGCTGGGTGGCTCAGTGGACTGAGAGCCAGGTCTAGAGATAGAAGGTCTTGGGTTTAAATCTGATCTCAGACACTTCCTAGTTGTGTGACCCTGGGCAAGTCACTTAGCCTGCATTGCTTAATCCATCAATTCAAAGTATTGATTCTAAGATGGAAGGTATGAGTTTAAAAAAAAGAAAAAGAAAGGATAATAGTTCATGTAGCTGCTTTTAAAAGATTTGTCAATGAACACCTGTGAATTTCTTATTTTAAGTGTTTCTTTTGAATGAAGTTAATAAATAGCCACTTTCTACATGATTTACATATATATATATATAAACATATTTTATATATCTTTCTACTCTTGCTTTTGGGGAGAATCAAGACATAAACCAAAATTAAGCTTAAAACGTAGAGCTCTGAGGTAGAGGTGGAATTGTGAGGGGAAAAAGCCTAAACTCTTTCTTTTAAATGTCAGGCTCCCCCAAGTCCCATGAGCATGAACCCCTTTATAATTGTGTACCTCTAATACTCAGCCAGACCAGTTCTACTCCAGAATTTTTCTCCAATATTGAATGGATTCTCTTTCCCAGAGTAGACTGGTCCCAGAGAGGTAATGTATTGAAAGTGATATATTGAATTTTACATATAAACACACTACATAAATATACATGTACAAACATATACAATATATATGCAATAATCCTCTTTTTTACATTCTTTATATTATGGAATTTTTTGGTGTCAATTTTAAGATAATTTTTTTTAGTTTTGCAGTGGAATGGGACTGAGTCATTTTGTATTTTCCTTTGTTTCATGGGTGGCAATAGCCAAAGAATTCATCATCAAGTGGACAACCAACTGGTGATGAGCAATTTTGTACTTGCTAGTCTGGTTGTTAGAAGACATATTTGACCTGTTGCTGAGATTATACTTGAACCACTTTTATTATGGTAGAATCCTTTAGAACTTGTGAATCATTTACAGTCTGAGAGAAACTTAGTAAGGCAACAGAATAGGACTTCACAACACAGGAACAAAAAGAGGGGAAGGGAAAAGGCATTTTAAAAAATGTTTATTGATGTCTTCTATTTTTAAAACATCATTATAGTTATTCCAACTATCCTTCCCTTTTGGCAACTATGAAGGGATAGACTTTCTTCTCCTATCGTGGTCTCCCCTCTGTCCCTTTGTAGTCACCAAAAACTTTAGGAATAAAAATTAACAAAATACTCCAGATAATTTTAAATTAAAGGATTTAATAACAAAAATGAGAGGGAAAAGGATTCCTTCAGTCAAGCGAGCAGAGCACAGAGCCAGAGACCCACACCTGCCATACTTTAACCAAAGCAAAGCTCAAGCTCCCAAAAAAGAGACCCACAGCATGGGTCTCAGTCAAATTTATCTCTTAAGTCTCTGTACATCAAATGAGGATACTTAAAAGGATGCTGGGAATGTAGCTCAGGTATGGCAAATTTTCCACCTACACACCCCTCTTCTTTCGAGAGAGACAGTTTTAAAAAGAAAAAAAATTAGTATAACTGATCAATACATTGAAAAAAAATCTGAAAACATGCAAGATCAGCATACCTCCCACTTCTATGAAGGTTTATTCAAGCACTTCATTCAAGTAATGTTTGATCTTTATAATTTTGTTATATTCATTTTTTTATTTTTGTGTGTAGGGTTGTTATTTCCATTTATATTATTGTATATATTGTTTTCTTGGTTCTGCTTACTTCACTCAGCATCAGTTCATGTAAAACTTTCAGTATCTCTCTGTATTCATCACATATATCCTTTCTTGAAGCACAACAACATTCTATTACTTTTCACAGACAAAAATTAGTTTAGTCACTCCCCAATTTATGGGTATTTACTATATTTCCAAATCTATGATGTCCCAAAAAGTACTGTTATAAATATTTTGGGAATTTCCCCTTTTTCAATAGCTCCCTTCAAGTATTAGTTCCATAATGGAGTCATTGGTTCAAAGGATATTAATATTTAATTACTTTATTTGCATAATTTCAAATTGCTTTCTAAAATGGTTGTACTATCTCATGGCTCCATCAACGATGTGTTAGTGTGCCAATCATTCCACAACCCCTCAAATATTGACTATGCCATTTTTTGTCATCTTTGTATTTGCAAGATATGAGGTAAAACTTTGGGGTTTTTAAATGTCCATTTCTCTCATTTTTAGTAATTTGGAGCATTCTTTCATGTGATTGTGGATATTTTTCAATTTTGAGAATTTTTTTGACATGTTTTGACCATTTATCTTTGGGGGAAGGTCTATTAGTCATATATATGCATAATTTATACACACAAACATATCTAAATATATACATATACCTATAATTTATACATCCTGACTGGATCTTTATCAGAGAAATCTGATACAAGGATTTTTTTCCCATTCAACCACTTCCCTTATTATCCTATGTATTTTAATTGTATCTATACAGAAGCTTTTCTGTTTCATGTAATCAATTCTCTCTCTCTCTCTCTCTCTCTCTCTCTCTCTCTCTCTCTCTCTC
>NC_058133.1:193190465-193198722 GCF_016433145.1 Gracilinanus agilis
CTCCTCTCCCCTCCCTCCCCCCCCCCCTCTCTCTCTCTGTAATCATCTTTATCTCTTGTTTGGTTAAGAAAACATCTCCTGCCTAGATGAGATCTGCTTATGATCTTTAATATTAAAATCATGTATCCATTTAGGATATTGTGGAATATGATATAGGGTGTTGATCTAAATCTAATTTCTGTCGGACTGTTTTTCAGTTTTTCCAGTAATTTTTAAAAATCAAATAAGGAATATTTTCCTAGGTCAGTGATGGCAAACCTTTTAGAGATGGAGTGCCATGCCCCACCCCCAATTTACCCCCAGACCAAGTGCCATGCCTGCCCCTCCAGAGACCATGTGCCCTGCCCTGCCCATATACTGCATACACCTTGCCCCCCCCTTACCCCATACAGGGGAGAGAGAAAGCACTCTCATTGGACTATTGGACAGAGGACTGGGTGAAATAAGGAATGTCCTCAGTGAGTATAGAGAGGAGGAGGGGAGTGGTCCAAGCATTCTGATCCCCTCCAGCTCTACTGCCTGTGAATTGCCTACCTTATCCCCTGTGTGCTCCCATTGGGCTGCTGGACAGAGGAACAGAGGATGTGAAAAAATATCAACAGGCATGATGGAGAGGGGGGAGAGAGAAGCTCTGTCTGAGTCCCTCTGCCTTTCTAGTTACAAATTTTGGGGTGGGGAATGGAGAGGGAGGGCTTCCAAGTGCCCACAGAGAGTACACTGTGTGCCATCTTTGGCACTCGTGCCATAGGCTTGCCATCACTACCCTAGGTAATTCATGTTGTCTACTTTATCAAACACTAGATTATTGAGTTCCACAGCTTCTGATTCCATTTTATCTGGTATGTTCTGTTTATCTATCTTTATTTTTTAACTAACATCAGATGGTTTTGATGTTTGCTGCTTTATAAAATAATTGGAGGCCTGGGAGTGCTGGGACTAAGCATTTGTTAAAATGTCAGGTATTATGGAAAGTACTTTACAAATCCTGTCTCATTCATCCAGAGAACAGCCCTGGGAGGCAAGTGCTATTATGATATCCATTTTTACAGTTAAGAAAATGGAGAGAATTCTCGGAAGATGGAGGCTTAGATGGAGCTAATCTTAAAACCTCTCTACCCTTCCACACTGAGATAGAAAACAATGCGCTTCAAGAAGAAAGAGGACCAAATCTAAAAATGGGACAGAGCAGGGGGAATCCTACTGCTGGACAGCTAAAGAGGTACTCCAAGAAAAAGGCTTGAATTCTTGGACTGTTGGTTCTAAGGGTATAAAAAGGGAATCTCAGGACCCCTCCCCAAGTGCTGTGCAGAGTCTCTGGTGGCCCCTGAAATCTCAGGGCATGAGGGCACACTGGCCCAGAGAGAGGACCTTACTGGCTCTGGACTTGGGGAGTTGAACATAGGCACCAGGGAGGTGACTGGAGGAGAAAGCCAGAGAAATACAGCAAAAACGCTTGGAAGATGGCGGCTTAGAGGGAGGCAAACCTCAGGCCCCAGACCACTTAGCTTTATCACACCAAGATAGAGAACTAAGGTATTCAAGAGGAAAGAAAACAAAATCAAACACAAGGACAGAGCAGGGGGACCCTACTGCTGGACAGCTCAGCTCAGTGAAAACCCTCCTTTTTGTCCCCCCACTTTTTTTTCCTCTCCAGGTTTTAGCCTCAGGGCGCATTAATCAGTACAGACTAATCCAATCAATACAGGCTTAATCCCATCAACTGGACAGACAAAAAGTCTTCAGAGGGCAGAGAAAGTAACTACAAACCTCCATTGCCAGCTGGGGGGAAGTTCTTTCATCAAAGCTCATTAAATCCATCTGCTCAAATTAGCAGAACAGAAAAGGAAAAAATATGAGTAAACAACAGAAAAAGAAAAAAGAAATGACAATTGACAGTTTCTTTCAAGGAAGTGAAAAGAGGACAAATGAAATAGAAATAGAAGAGGAAGAAGTTCAAGCAAATTAGACACAGGCTTTGGAAGATCTTAAAATTCAATTAACTCAAGAATTTCAAGAACTCAAAAAGCAATCAAGAGAGGCTAAAGACAATTTGAAAAAGGAAATACATGAACTAAAACAAGAAAACAAAGTCTTAAAAGCGAGAATTGAGCAGCTTGAAAATGAGGCAAAGGATGATTTACAAAGAAAATCTGACCAGAAGGAGAATGACCAAAAATCCCAGTATGAAATTCAGTCTTTAAAAAATAGAATTCAACAACTAGAAGCAAATGACTTCACAAGGCAGCAAGAATATATAAAACAAAATTTAAAAAATGAAAAATTTGAGGAGAATATGAAACACCTAATTGATTCAACCAAAGATCTGGAGAACAGAGCTAGAAGAGACAATTTAAGAATTATTGGTTTACCAGAACATCATGACAAAAGAAAAAGTTTAGACACCATCCTACAAGAAATTATCAGAGACAACTGCCCTGATATTCTCAAATGAAAGGGAAAAGTGGAAATTGAAAGAATCCACAGATCACCTCCTACATTTAATCCACAACTGACAACTTCCAGGAATATTATAGCCAAATTAAAAAACTACCAGACCAAAGAAAAAATATTATAAGCTGCTAAAAAGAAGTCATTCAGATATCAGGGAGCCACAGTTAGGATAATATAGGATCTGGCTGCATCTACATTGAAGGACTGGAAGGCATGGAACACAATATTCTGGAAAGCAAGAGAACAGGGTCTACAACCAAGAATCAACTATCCAGCAAAACTGACTATATTCTTGCATGGGAAAGTATGGTCATTCAATAAAATTGAGGACTTCCAAGCATTCATAAAGAAAAAACCGGACTGAAACAGAGAGTTTGCTGCCCAAACACAGAACTCAAGAGAATCACCATAAGGTAATTAAGAGAGTGTGTGTGTGGGGGGGCGGGAATCTTTTCTTTAAGGGACCCAATAAGTTCAATCAATTTGTATCCCTACAAGAAAAGAAGATATTGGCAAATAATTAAAATTGTTATTACCAACAGGGTAACTAGAAGAAGTTTACATAGAGGCAACAGTGACAAACTGTATAGGATGAAATGTCAATATACATATATATGTAAGTATGTGTGTGTATATGTACATATGTATATATATGTATGTATGTATAAATATATACAAAACTAAAGAAGAAAAAATGAAGGTAATATTAATAAAAATCGGAAAACAAACAAAATGGAGTAAATTTATATTCCATAAAGAAGCATGTGGGGTGAACAGGGAAGAATAACAATACACTGGAAGGGTAAAGAGGTTGGAGAGAGGAAATATTTAATACTTAAGTACATTGAAATCAACTTAAAGAGGGAAGAACAATCAGATCCATTGGGGCAGAGAATTGATTCTCGCCCTATAGAGAGAAATAGAAGGGTAACAAAAGGACTAGTGGGGAGGGAAGTAACACAAGGAAGAGAGAGGGCAGTGGAGGGGTGGCTTAAAAAGATCCTAAAGAAGAATAAGAAGGGAATAAGAAGGGAGAGGGGAGAAAGGGAAGTACAATAAGGGAGAGGATTAGGGGAACTGATTAAAAACAAAACACTGGTATAGAAGGAAATAGTGATAGAAGAAAGGACAGGACAAGGAGAGAGAATCAAAATGTCTGGGAATACACAGTTGATAATTATAACTCTGAATGTGAATGGGATGAACTTGCTCATAAAACAGAAACAAATAGCAGAGTGGATTAGAAACCAAAATCCTACCATATGTTGTCTACAAGAAACACACATAAGATAGACAGATATACATAGAGTAAAAATGAAAGAATGGAGCAAAATCTATTGGGCTTCAAATGAGAAAAAGAAGGCAGGGGTTGCCATCATGATCTCTCTGATAGAGTCAAAGTAAAAATAGATCTGGTTAAAAGAGATAGGGAAGGTAATTACATCCTAATAAAAGGCAGTATAAACAATGAAGAAATATCAGTACTCAACATGCACTCACCAACCAGTATAGCATCCAAATTTCTAAAGGAGAAGCTAGTGGAGCTAAAGGATGAAATAGATAGCAAAATTATACTAGTGGGGGACCTCAACCTTCCCTATCAGATCTAGAAAAATCAAACCAAAATATAAATAAGAAAGAGATTAGAGGTGAATGAAATCCTAGAAAAATTAGAGTTAATAGATATATAGAGAAAAATAAATAGGGACAAAAAGGAATATACCTTTTCAGCAGCACATGGATCATTCACAAAGATAGACCATGTAACAGGACATAGAAATATGGCAAACAAATGCAAAAAAGCAGAAATAATAAATGCAACCTTATCAGATCATAATGCAATAAAAATAGTCATTAGTAAGAATACATGGAGAGGCAAACCAAAAACTAATTGGAAATTAACTAATATGATTTAGTTAATCAAATAACCAAAATAATTTAGTGAAAGAGCAAATCATAGAAGCAATTAATAATTTCATTGAAGACTATGACAATGATGAGACTTCTTACCAAAAACTATGGAATGCAGCCAAAGCAGTTCTAAGGGGAAAATGTATATCACTGAGTGCATATATTAACAAATTACGGAGGGCAGAGATTAATGAATTGGGCATGCAACTTAAAAAACTAGAAAATGAACAAATTAAAAATCCCCAGATGAAAACTAAATCAGAAATACTAAAAATCAAAGGAGAGATTAATAAAATCAAAAGTAAAAGAACTATTGAATTAATAAATAAGACTAGAAGCTGGCATTTGGAAAATAACAGATGAAATAGACAAAGTACTGGTAAATCTAATAAAAAAAGGAAAGAAGAAAACCAAATTAACAGTATCAAAGATGAGAAGGGAGACCTCACCTCTAATGAAGAGGAAATTAAGGCAATCATTAAAAACTATTTTGCCCAATTATATGGCAATAAATATGGCAATCTAGGCGATATGGATAAATATTTACAAAAATATAAATTGCCTAGATTAACACCAGAAGAAATAGAATACCTAAATAATCCCATATCAGAAAAAGAAATTGAACAAGCCATCAAAGAACTCCCTAAGAAAAAATCACCAGGGCCTGATGGATTCACAAATAAATTCTATCAAACATTCAAAGAACAACTAATCCCAATACTATACAAAGTATTTGATGTAATAAGCAAAGAAGGAGTCCTACCGAATTCCTTTTAAGACACAAATATGGTACTGATCCCAAAGCCAGGTAGATCAAAAACAGAGAAAGAAAACTACAGACCAATCTCCCTGATGAACATAGATGGCAAAAAAACTTAAATAGAATACTAGCAAAAAGACTCCAGAGACCCTACCATGCAAAGAACGGGCTCTTCACATCTTGATAGTTGTTGTTTTCAATCAAAGCAGGATACACAAAGAGGAAGAATCATGCTCTCTCCATCAAAGGGAAATTCAAGAAGCAACTAACTTTCTCTACCAGGCACCCAATCAGAGTTCTGGAACCTTTCCCCCTGTCAATCACCCAGCTGCCCCATTTTTTAAAAAAGTATTTTTGATGTTATTTCTGCTATAGAGTCAATAAGAATGCAATTATGGAAGGGTGATTTTGTGCTAATTTGTCATTCCCTTATTTTCCTTGTGTTTCACTGTTTCTTTGGTCGTGGGAGTTTGGGAACAAACTCAGGCCAGGTATTTTCTTGCTGGGAACTTTAGAAACTTGCATTAACTCACTAACTGCTGGTTTTTTGCTGGGCTGATTCTAGGTGAAATTTCTATACTCTGGGGGCTTGTACAGGGGTTTATTTTGGAATTGTGGGTAGTCTGTGACTACGATTGTTCTTGCCATGAACCTGTATTGTTTCTCTGTGTCTCCTTGGAGCCAAATAAGGATATTGATTGCAATAATTTCAAAGCAAGTGAATGTCACTGTAAAAAGAATCACATAGGGGAAACTGAGTGTGGAATTTCCATCCTCCTAACAACCTGCTGTGCTGGATTGTCAGAGCTGGTGACTAGCCCTGCTAAACGTCACGGCCTTGATGGCTTCCTGCATCAAGAGACCATTGGCTGGAGTTTGGTTTAGTGATAGGTGATACAGAAGTGGTGGACACTTGTGTAGAGATCTTTACTCCCTCTCCAAGTTTGGATTATACTGGCAGTTACCTTCAGGACTCCTGTGGACCCTACTTTGAGGACACACACATGAGACTCCATCTTATTCAGCTGGACCTATTCACCTTCCAGTTTTCCTTCATTTGTATATCTCAAGAGGAACTCTGGTTAGGTTAGATTAAGACAGCTGAGGGATTTTAGTCTGTTTGTGTAGTGTCACCCTTTTGGACCTTGGGGGGAGGGAACCCAAGTAGTGTTAAGGCTCCTCTGGGATGAGGGGCCTCTCCAGAGGCTAGTACCTCCAGAACAAGTCAGGGAAAGAAAGTCAGCCTTTTTCACTCACCCATGTGGTAGAACTATTAGAAATCAGTCCTCAGTCAGAGCTCCTCCAGGGTCAAGTTGAAGGCGAAAAATTCTACCCATTTAGAAGGCTATCTCTAGGAGACAATCTCTTCAGACAATCTTCTTCAAGACCATCTCTCCAGATTGAGTTCAGGACTTTCTTTTTTGGAGACTTCTTGTCTCCTCCTCTCTTCACAGGGGCCAATCACTGTTTCCAAATTGTATAGCACTGCCCAGGGGAAAGTGTCTGTGGAATCCACTTCGCACCTTCTGAAGGTCAATTTTTCATCAAAAGAGTTCACAATTTCCTGATTGAACAGTTTCTGAGGGTGTGAACTCTTAAAAGAATTCACAAGTTTCTGACTGCTTGAGTTTGAAAAAAGGGTGGGGCTCTTCAAGTATCTTGCTGCCTTCTCACCTAGCACTAAGTAGGGTGTGAATTCACTAAGTGGTTTGAGAGCTCCTCCACCTAGTTCAAGCTTGTACTTAAGTTAGTGTTAACTCAGGATAGACAATAGAGTAAAGAATTCTCTTTCACGCTTCTCTATTTTGTTGACTGACTAGATTAGGTTAATTGAGTATTAATGAGCCCTGAAGTCAGATCTTCCCCAGATGGCTGCAGAAGCTAAAGGTGTAGGTGAAGGTGTGAAGAGTGAAGGGAGCTGGGCTTCCCACCTTTTTATCAAGGTATTCTGTCAGCCTTTGCCCTGGGATCCCAGGCAGCTGGATTTTTGCCCCAGCTCTCAGTACAATCCCTGGGGGAGGGGTGTTGGAGATTGAGCTTCCTTGCACCCTGAAGGCTTCTTATCTGACCATTTAATAGATTAGATTAATTCTCGTGTAGAACTTATCTAAGGAACTAGATGTCTCCTGAGGCCAAAATCTCAAGAGACAAGGGCTTAAGATGGAGAGTGGTGACTGGGACCAGGCTGCCCTCCTGTCTGAGCCTCTCCTTCAGCTGCCTCCCTGCTGGTTGTGGTCAGTGCCCTGAGCCTGGTCCAGCTGTGGAAACAAAGCACACCCTCCAGGCTGGAGCCCTCACCCTGAGATTCCAGTGACCACAAGACACTCAGCACAATAGATGGGAGAGGAGACCTGGGACCTTCCTTCTTCCTTTTCCTTAAACCCAAGAATTCAGGCTTCTTTGCATACTTTTTAAGTTGAATCAAGCAGGAGGGTCCCTCAGCTCAGCTTTGTCCTATTGTAGATTTGGTTTTCTGTTCCCTCAAGGCACTTTGTTTTTGATTGATGTGGAAGGATTTTCACAGAGGATTTGGCTTTTGCTGCTTCTAAGTGGCCATCTTGACTCCATCCCTCCAAAATCACACATAACTGGGCAGAACTTGATTTCTCCTTCTAGATGTCAGAATCATAGGACCAGGGTATGTGATTTTCCATCATCAACTAAGGACTAGGGGAAGGAAGGACTAAGAGAATGATGGACCATTTCCTCTTTGGCCATTTACCATTAGAGGTGTCTTGGGGTGTTGAGGGGAGGGCTAAATAATGAGATTCCAAAATTGTATATAATTATCTTTATTTAATTAGGCTTTCTTTCTTGGTCTTTGATCATTGAGATAATTGAGCAATTAATTTATTGCTAGCCTGATCAACAATTGGTTTCTTACCCAGAACACAGTCTCTTGGAATTTATAAATCATCATATTCCCTTCTATTAATGGTACTTTATTTCTTTTCCAGGTTTATGAACTTTGGTAGCTGGTGTTCTGTTTCTGATTTTTGCGTTTTTACAAATTAGTATTTATCTACTCTTTAAATGCTGTTTTAACACTGCCACTATTTTAATATTCTCAGGCAAAATGCATTTTCATAACAAATGTGGCTTGTATATATATATATATATATATATATATATATA
>NC_058133.1:193199105-193222151 GCF_016433145.1 Gracilinanus agilis
ATATATACCTGTTATAAGTGAATTCTAATGAAAATATCACAATATTCTGATAAAAGATGGGTAGCTAATGAAGTTAGCTTTCACTGCTACTCTAAGCACCAGTACTAAATGATTTAAAGTCCATTTAAACATGTCAATCAGTCCAGTAATTCTGCATGCCTGTTGTGGATGATAGCATGAAACATCTCAGCAAAAACCAAGAGTCATCTGTTACTTTTTAGAATTTGGTTGTAGATTTCTCATAGATTCTCTCTTCAGCCTATGGTTTGGCAGTGCCTTTATCAAGTCCTGCATATCGCAGAGGAGATTTCCAAGAGGCCATATCATTACAGTCTATGCTATACTTTTAAGCTATGATGGACTGATTAAATGGACCATGGGAAATGAGTTGTCCTTCCCTTTTTACTACTTCATGTGCTATGTAGTCTTTTTTTTTTTTTATACCTCTGGGAACATGTTTATTGTGTTTGAGATGATACATTAGGTGCTTGCTCTCTGAGCTACAAAGGGTAAAAGGAAATCCTTTAAATACAAACTGACAAAGGTAAAAGGTAAAACATTGTCCACAACAGCATGTACCACATAATTGGAAATAGATCTGGGTTTAATAAAATGACATAATTTCTAGTCATCTACATCTACTTTAATAACTTCATACAGATAATGAATTAGGCTAAAATGCACTATAATATTTGGTAGACTTCAGGAACAGTATCCTTAGTACATCACAAAATACATTTTGATATCCCAAAGAAGCAAGACTTGAAAGTAGGCATTTTAAACGTAACTAATCTACAGCTACAAAGTTCTACTTGTGATAGTATTTACCTTTTTGGGCAGTCTCCCAGTCTTCAAAGGATAAAAGCAGAGAGTAGAATCAGTATAACATATACACAAAAGTCCGTAGGGTAAAGGCTATAAAGATTTGCTGCACAGTGTAAAGAGGCCTCCTGCTTCTTCTCACTGCACAAAAGAGATGTCATTTATGTTGCAAATCTCTTGGTCCACTGTCTGGCTATCCTGTCATGTTCTGCTCTGTTGGTCAAATACTGAGGGGCTATGCTTCCAACCAGAGGATCTGCTGGGTTGCAATCTGTCAAGAGGGAACAAATAGACAGCAAAACCTTTGAAATAGTGAGAGCAGGACTCCCATTGTCTTTAAGAATATCCAGACAGATGACACCCTGACTATTGATGTTGCAGTGATAAATTCTGGTACGGAAAGTAACCTTTGGTGGTTTAAATGGATAATCTGATGAAAATGTGATATCCAGAAAAAACACACCACCTTCATATACAGAACCTGGTGATCCAAGTATGGTTGATTTCCATTCATAAATGTTATCTCCTTTAGGCCCAGTGCTGCAGTTCGGAGGTGGATCAAGAGTTATTACAGCTAGCTCTTTCTGAATTCTTTTAGCATTAGTGGATAACTTAGCAGTGGTTTTGCTAGAGAGTTTGGTGTTTTTCTTCTGCTGGGTGGCAGAGGGTTTTCTTTCTTCTTGTTCTTCAGGTTCTGGTGCTGCTGGGTCCCCCTAATCTGCATCTGAACTACCAACTGCTGGTACTTGGACTTTCATCATCTGACCTTTGACTATCACTGGACATCTTGGTCAAGTTATTTCTCTTCACCTCTGTACTGTCCCGCTTATACACAGCTAAGATGTCGGGGAGGAAGAGAAAAAAATATGTAGTCTTTTAAAAAAAATCCTTACCTTCCATTTTAGAATCAATATGGCATATTGGTTCTAAGGCAGAAGAGTGGTAAAGCTTAGCCAATGGGAGTTAAGTGACTTGTCTAGGGTCACACAGCTAAGAAGTGTTTGAAGACAGATTCAAACCCATGCTCAGTTTAAAGTGCAGTAATTTAGTTTGAACTGAAGACTAGAAATTACTAAGAGATTCATTTATTCTATATCACTGTCCTATTTTTTTTAAGCCTTACCTTCTTAGACTGCAACAAATGAAGTTAATTAAACATCTGGTAGTCATCCCCTCATTTATAGTGTACTGAGCATTGGGTCTTAAGCAAGACTCATATTGTGCCAGGAGAAAAGGTAAACAAATACATTTTTTTAAAAAATTGGAAATGCCTACATGAAATAATGAAGAGTGAAATGAGCATTATATACAACTATAGAATTAATATTTGAAGAATAACTTGTGAATGTGAACCAATAAATAGAAATGTGAAAGACACAATTTGTATATACATATTTGAGCTATAGCAATTCTACTTTGCTCATAGAGCACAACACTCTTTGTGGCAGGTACAGCATGTTGGACAGTCCTGGGCAGTATCTCTCATGTCTCACAATTTATTCTAAAGTTCCTCAAAGAGATCTGTATGGTATCTTTCTATTGCTTCTCCTGACATCCATGTGAGTGCTTGTCTTGTGTGAATTCTCCATAAAAGTCTTTTAGGCAAGCATTTGTTTGGCATTCAAACAACCTGCAGTAGAATTTGGATGGGGGAGAGGCTTAAGGGAGGGAGAAATTTGGAACTGAAAAAAATAGAATGAACAGGTTCAGCTTGAGGAGACCAGAATAAGGCAAGCCAGATCAGGGTAAATCATTTGTTATCTTAAAAAGGGAAAATAAACTAAGTTTAATTCCCTCACAACACATATTAAGTAGCTAAGAAATCCATTTATCAAGTCAATAGCAAAACAGAAATAAGAGAAGGTACACATAGTGTAAGAATTAAATTTTAATGTTTGACTAAAATATATGAAAATTATAAATAATATAGTAGTCACCAATTCAAAGTATTATTGCTCAAAGTTGAAATGACCTTTAATAACTTTTATTTACAAAAGAGGTAGAAAGAGTGAAAGTAGAGAAATACAAAAGGGTAGAGAAGACATTAATGTATCTAAATATTTCTCTGGTGCTCAACTCTGCCAAAACCTGTTGACCTTCAACAGGAATTAAACTCTCCAGAAGATAGCAAGGGAAAGCCAGCTGTCCTCCAAGTTCCCTCCAAGAAGCAGGTCAAGACAATGACTCAAGCTGAAGGTGATTCCTGAGGCCAACTTTCTTCCTTGAGCCAACCTTCTTCTTGAAGCTGACTTCCCTTTTCAAGTTCAACTCCTTCTTGAAGCCGACTTCCTTCTTGGAGTCAACCTTTTTCTAGCCCTAGAAATTCAGGGCCTTTATTTATTTATTTGTCTATTTATCTATTCATTCATTTATTTATTTTTTAACATTTAGTAATATTCATTTTTAACATGGTTACATGATTCATGATCCTACTTTCCCCTTCACCCCCCCGAACTCCCTCCACCCATGGCTGATGCACATTTCCACTGGCTTTAACATGTGTCATTGATCAAGACCTATTTCCAAATTGTTGTTAGTTGCATTGGTGTGGTAGTTTCGAGTCTACATCCCCAATCATGTCCGCCTCAACCCATGTGTTCAAGCAGTTATTTTTCTTCTATGTTTCCTCTCCTGCAGTTCTTCCTCTGAATGTGGGTAGCATTCTTTACCATAAGTTCCTTAGAATTGTCCTGGGTCATTGCATTGCTGCTAGTACAGAAGACAATTACATTCGATTTTACCATAGTGTATCAGTCTCTGTGTACAATGTTCTTCTGGCTCTGCTCCTTTCACTCTGCATCAATTCCTGGAGGTCTTTCCAGTTCACATGGAATTCCTCTAGTTTATTATTCCTTTGAGCACAATAGTATTCCATCACCAGCATATACCACAATTTGTTCAGCCATTCCCCAGTTGAAGGACATGCCCTCCTTTTCCAGTTTTTTGCCACCACAAAAAGTGCAGATATAAATATTTTCGTACAAGTCTGTTTATCTATGATCTCTTTGGGGTACAAACTCAGCAATGGTATGGCTGGATCAAAGGGCAGGCATTTTTTTTTATAGCCCTTTGAGCATAGTTCCAAATTGCCATCCAGAATGGTTGGATCACTTCACAACTCCACCAGCAATGCATTAATGTCCCAGTTTTGCCACATCCCCTCCAGCATTCATTACTCTCCCCTTCTTTCATTTTAGCCAATCTGCTAGGTATGAGGTGATACCTCAGAGTTGTTTTGATTTGCATTTCTCTAATTATTAGAGATTTAGAACACTTTCTCATGTGCTTAATGATACTTTTGATTTCTTTACCTGAAAATTGCCTGTTCATGTCTCTTGCCCATTTATCAATTGGGGAATGGCTTGATTTTTTTATACAATTGATTTAACTCCTTGTATATTTGAGTAATTAGACTCCTGTCAGAGTTTTTTGTAATAAAGATTTTTTCCCCAATTTGTTGTTTCCCTTCTGATTTTGGCTGCATTGTTTTTGTTTGTACAAAAGCTTTTTAGTTTAATATAATCAAAACCATTTAATTTACATTTTGTAATTTTCTCTAACTCTTGCTTGGTTTTAAAATCTTTCCTTTCCTAGAGATCTGACAAGTAAACTACTCTATGTTCACTTAACTTATTTATAGTTTCCCTCTTTATATTCAAGTCATTCACCCATTCTGAATTTATCTTGGTGTAGGGTGTGAGATGTTGATCTAGACCTAATCTCTCCCATATTGTTTTCCAAATTTCCCAGCAGTTTTTGTCAAATAGTGGAGTTTTGTCCCAAAAGTTGGGCTCTTTGGGTTTATCATACACTGTCTTGCTGATGTCATTTACCCCAAGTCTCTTCCATTGATCCTCCCTTCTGTCTCTTAGCCAGTACCATATTGGTTTTTTTTTAATTTTTAAAACCCTTACCTTCCATCTTGGAGTCAATACTGTGTATTGGCTCCAAGGCAGAAGAGTGGTAAAGGTAGGCAATGGGGGTCAAGTGACTTGCCCAGGGTCACATAGCTAGGAAGTGTCTGAGGCCAGATTTGAACCTAGGACCTCCTGTCTCTAGGCCTGGCTCTCAATCCACTGAGCTACCCAGCTGCCCCCAGTACCATATTGTTTTGATGACTGCTGCTTTATAGTATAGTTTAATATCTGGTACTGCCAGGCCCCCTTCCTTCACATTTTTTCCTATTTTCCTTGATATTCTTGATCTTTTGTTATTCCAAATGATCTTTGTTATAGTTTTTCCTAATTCAGTAAAGAAATTTTTTGGTAGTTTGATAGGTATGGTGCTAAATAGGTAAATTAATTTGGGTAGAATGGTCATTTTTATTATGTTAGCTCATCCTACCCATGAGCAATCAATGTTTTTCCAATTGTTTAGATCTAGTTTTATTTGTTTGGAAAGTGTTTTGTAGTTGTTTTCGTATAATTGCTGTGTTTGTTTTGGTAGACGGATTCCTAAGTATTTTATATTGTCTAGGGTGATTTTAAATGGTGTTTCTCTTTCTACCACTTGCTGCTGTGATGTGTTAGAAATATAATTCAGGACCTTTTATAGTGGTTTCTTGTCTTCCAAATTGTCTAGCACTGCCTAGGGGGCAGTGTTTGTGGGAACCAGTTCTCACCTTCTGGAGGGGTGAACACTCATCAAAAGGATTCACAAATTCCTGGCTGAGTTTCTGAGGGTATGAATTCACTAAGTGGTTTGCAAGCTCCTCCACCTAGTTCAAGTTTGTGTTGATTCAATCAAAAGGTGGGCAAAGGAGAGTTAATCCTGTCTTAATAATCTAGTGAGGTACTTAGGTTAGTGTTAACTAAAGTGTTAGCTCTAACTAGGCAAAAAGAATAAAGAATTCCCTTTCACAAGTGTGAAGTCAAAGAGAACAAAGAATTCCCTTTCACAGTAGAAAATAATTTACCAGACAATACAGAGTGAAGGAGCACTCTCATTGGGAGTGAGGAAACTTGTCTCCACCAAGAAAGAGTCCCAGCTGTTATCCAAGGGAAAATTTCCTGAAATAGTGTAGCAAGCAGGGGACAGGACATGATGGAGACTGAGTGTAGTACCCTAGACTTTTATATACACAGTATCATCTACAGATGCAAAGACAAGAAAAATAAAAATACCATAGTCTGTCCATAAACCTGAGTTGCTCTCCCACCAATGTATAGTGTTGAGAAGAATGAATGCAACATTACCAGAACCTAGCAAGGAGGCAAATACGTGGGAAAATCTAGGTGTCTATGGCAAAAGTTTTATATGGCAGGACTTGATGTCTTTGGCTTCTTCAATTTGCATCACATGGAACCTCCTCTCTATTAGTTGGTCCTTTCTGATCAAATGAGATAATCTTTTAAAACACTTAGCGCAGTGCCTGGCATATAGTGGGAACTTAATAAATACTTGTTCCTTCTCCCCTCCCCTATGCTTCTGATCTTCATTTGCTGCTGGGCAAAGCTGCTTCTCTTCTGGTTTTGAGCTGAAGAATCAATGACAAGCACTTAAAAAAATATACATATATGTCATCTTATACAGCTTATTATTACAACTTCTGCCTATGTATATTTCTTCTATCTATTATGATAATAAAAACAATTTTAAGCATTATAGATGTCATTTTTCCGTATGGGAATATAATCAATTTGACCTTATTGGAGCCCTTAATTTTTTTTATTGCTTACCTTTTTATGGTTCTCTTGAATTTTTTATTTATATATCAAATTTTCTGTTCAATTCTGGTCTTTTCTTTAGGAATGCTTAGAAATCTTCTATTTTATTAAAAATGCCCATACTTTTCCCTGAAGGTATATAGTCAGTTGTTGTTTTTTTAAAACCCTCACCTTCCATCTTGGAGTCAAAACTGTGTTTTGGCTCCAAGGCAGAAGAGTGGTAAGGGCTAGGCTATAGGGGTTAAATGACTTGCCCAAGGTCACACAACTAGGAAGTATCTGAGGCCAGATTTGAGCCTAGGACCTCCCATCTCTAGGCCTGGCTCTCAATTCACTGAGCTACCCAGCTGCCCCCATTGGAAGAAAATTCTGAGAGGCTCCAAGACTTTCCTGATACTCTGCTATCATCTTGGCTCTCCCCAGAAAAAAGCACTTTTCACTCATAGCCACCCTTAAAGAGGTACTAAGAAAAAGTATTATGCTAATTCATTGATAAGCAGGTTCATTAAACCAAAGCATTGCTAAATTCCTTAGATCTCCAAGTAATAGGACTTTGTAATTTTTCTAAAAAAGCTTCAAGTCTCTTCTCATAGAAAAACACAATACATGGCAAAATAGATGTAAAACTTATATTTCTTCTGTTTCTCCCTCTAAAACCAGGATAGGCCAGTAAAAAAAAAAACACAACATAACAAAACAAAACAAAAGGACAGGAATTCCTGAGGGTTTTCTCATTTTCAGTCTATAGATAGCATTAGAGAGTAATATAAATATTTACCTTGTGAGTTAAGTCCCCAGAAATCCACCTTTTTTTTCATAATCACCAAAAAAAATGATTTATAATTGTTGATCATAAACTTCAGACTTCTAAAAAGAGTCATATTCAAATGAGTTGATGGACCACAATGCCTTATAGCCATTATTATCTTGATCATTGCTCTATCTTCAAACAGTTTCATTCATTTGAGGGGCAGTTCTCCACCTTATACTCAAAATAGCTTATGTTTCTTGTTTCAACAAGTGAAGATGGGATTAACTCTCCCCTGCCCACTTTTAGATTTAATCATATACCCCCTCATTTCCTTAAGTGAGGGGAGGTCTGCAACCCATATGCTAAAGTGGGTGACAACTCAGAAACAACAGACTGCCCCCTGGGCAGTCCTAAGAAAATTCTGAAACTGCATCTGGTCCCTGTAAAGTGGAAGGAAGGCACAGGAAGTGACACAAAGAAAGGTCTTTAAAAGTAGTTGCAACTTTCTATGACCAGGTCTTTCTCCTTCAAACTTGGCCTTGGAGGAGCTCCACCTTGATACCTTGGATTGTTTCTGGTAAGATTGCTCTTGGATTTTCCCATTGGACTATCATGTGGGTGAGTGGGAAAAGTTGATCTTCCTTTCCTGACTTCAGATAGATTAACACCAGATAGGCCACTCTCTCGGAGGTCTTGTGAGTAATACCTAATTTACCTCTGGGCCCTCCAGCTGGACTTCTGGAGCCCTGCCAGAGCATAGTCAGGCATTAGAGCAGATATATAGCTTGTTAAGCCAGATTTTCTTACTCTACCCCCTTTCTCATTTCTCTACCTTATTCTTTCCCTATATCTTGTAATTAAAAGTATTATAAAGTCATTTTGACTTAAGATATATTAGTTTTGGTGACCACACTCATATATTTAGTCCAGTCTTAATTTTTTAACCCTTACAAACATTTTATTGGAGAAACTATGTTTTGTCACAAGTTTGTTTTTTTTTCCAATTATCATTCCATAAATGCCCCTTTCTAGCAACTAAACTCTTCACATAGCAAAGGGACCAGTCTAGTATTTCCTAACCAGGATGCTATAGGACAGTGATGGCAAACTTATGTCTCAGGTGCCAAAGATGGCATACAGAACACTCTCTGTGGGCAAGTGGCCACCTCCCCCAGAGTTGGTTACTAGAGAAGGAGAGGGACTCAGGCAGAGCTGCTGTCCTCCCCCTCTCCACAGTGCCTGATGACATTTTTTTCCCATCTACCATCCATCTGCCCAGCACCAATGGGAATGTGGGGAAGGTAGGCAGCTCATAGGCGGCAGAGCTGGAGGGGGGAAGAACACTCAAGCCACTCCACTCCCCCTCTCTATACTTGCTGAGGACATTCCAATTCATCCACCCCTCTACCCAACAGCCCAGTGGGAGGACTTCCTCCCTCCTACATATGGGATAAAAGGGGGCACACCTAGCACTCAGTGGAGGAGGGGGCACTTGGTCTTGGTGGGGGGAGGCAGGGGCCAGCACTCCATCTCTAAAACTTTTGCCATCACTGCTATAGGGTTAGATATCAATATCCCTCTTAGTAACCTCTTTTTTAAATAACCAATATCTATATCCTGCCTACACAAAGGCTTTTGACTTCCTTTTGGAGCAGGCTATTGGAAAAGGAGGGGCAGCTCAGTGGTATGAGTGAATAGAGCACTGGGCCTAGGGTGTATAAATATGAAAAATGATAAAGGCTGGTATAATAATATAAATTAGTATTTTAATTAAAGCCATGTTGATAGATAAAGTTATCAGACCACGCGCTTGTAAGCATTCAAAACTGCCGCCTCCATTACTGTCTCCTGTTTCCTGGCCAAGAGCCTACTGGCAAAGAGACCACTCCCTCCTAACCCAGGAGATTTAATCCCTTCCCTGGGTCAAGATGTCGGCCTCCCCAAGCCCAAAGACCCGGAAACGCAAACCAGTTGGACCATGTTGGATCACGGGAAATGTAGTTTTGATACATTTCCCCTGTCCATAGAAATATATACACTTTTTAGATGGCATTTCCCAAATTTCACTTTTACAGGTGAAAGAAAATTCTTTCCACTTTTGGGCCTTTACTCTGTTTAATAAAGCAAAACTCAGGATAAGAAAGTAAAAAGATTTTATTAAAAATACTGTGGAGATTAAAATTAATATACAAAATACTAAATATTATATTTATGAATATTTTATTAATAATAAACTAACAGAGACCTAACTAAAAGATTACTAACTAGCCTGCTCCCAGGAACAAAAGAGGAAGAGGAAGGAGTTATAGCCAAATATAAAACAATAACGTGACCATGCAAATGTGGAGGCACAGGAGAGATTAAAGAGAATTTTGGAGAAACTAAGGGATTTATGAGGGACGAAGTCTATGGTTCAAAATCTGCATTTATATTATACATAGCAGGTTGATGGGCTGGTCACTGGAGATCAGTCCAGGTGTCAGGGGAAACCAGATTTTCATTACAAAACTTTCATAAATAAAATAGACAAATTTTAATAGGCTCCCATTAGCAAAATAAGTGGGCTCGTGCAGCTTAGTTCCTTCCCCAGTGACACTTTGCATGCATGTAATAGATATTGGACAAGATACTTCCTGCACAGGTGGCCATGTGACTTGCCTATGTGAGAGTCTAAGAGATGCCTCCCCGCCAACACTGATTGATCAGCAGGACTGGGAACACAATGGGTTGGAGTCAAGATATTTTTTCAATACTTGCAGTTAGGAACTAAATTCAAATCCAGCCTCATATACTTACAATATGTGTGACCCTGGGCAAGTCACTCAACTTTGGTTATGACAACATGTTTCTGTATCCCCCAACTTGACCCTTTTTTTTTTTTTTTTTTTTTTTTTTTTATCCTGGGACTCCATTCTAGGAGCATAGGGCCACAACCAGTAGGCAATGGGTCACACAGTTGCTCAGGGTCACCCAGCTGGGAAATGTCTGAGCCCGGGTTTGAAGCTAGGACCTTTTGTCTCTAGGCCTGGCTCTCAATCCACTGAGCTAGCCCAGCTGCCCCTACTTTAGGTTGCAGTTTCTTTAGCAGATGTAGTTTTTACAGGGTGGGGTTGCTAGCCCCACGCCCAACCCTCCTCCTTTTTCATCCGGGCTAGGGACCGTCCTTGGCCCAGGAGTGGTAAGGGTGGGCATTAGGGGTCAAGTGACTTGCCCAAGGTCACACAGCTGGAAGTGTCCGAGGCCGGACTTGAACCTAGGACCTCCAGTCTCTAGGCCTGGCTCTCAATCCACTGAGGCTGGGGCAGCTGGGTGGCTCAGTGGATTGAGAGCCAGGCCTAGAGAGGAAAGGTCCTAAGGTTCAAATCCGGGCTCAGACACTTCCCAGCTGTGTGACCCATTGCCTACTGGTTGTGGCCCTATGTTCCTAGAATGGAGTCCCAGGATAAAAAAAAAAAAAAACAAAAAAAAACCTTGACCCTAGATCCTGCTAATTTGGCTTCAAGAAACCCCAAATTGACCCTGGTCCCAGTCTAAACAAGTTGAATGGACTATTAATAGGTGTCATCTAGCTTCTTGAATTTGTACCTCAACCTTGAGGTATTGATTTGTGAGAGGATACTTAACCCTTAAATATCTCCCTGCTTTCTCCTCTCCCTTTCTGTCCTTTATCCCCAATCCCACCCCAGCACCAGAGACCAGGATTTGTACCCTTTGGTGTCTAATTAAGTTTTTCTTATTCTCTCTAGTCTGAGCTACTCCTATATAAAGTAACCTCCAGCTGTATCCTCTGACTCAACTGTTTATGTTAACAGTGGGTTGTGCTTCCTTTCTTATACTCCTTAAAGTATTATATATATATATATATAAAACCCCCAGATCTGAAGTTTAGTGGAAATTCCCAGTAATTATATTATTTTCACTTTCCCAAGACCATGGTTGTCCCAGTGCAGTTGGTTCTTTGTGCTGCCTGTGATCATTGTCTCTGTCATCCCGAAGAAAAGATTTGGTCTAAAAACTACTCTGGTAGTTTTGATTATTTTTTGGTTTCCTTATCTGTTAAAATGATCTGAAGAAAGAAATGACAGAGAAAGATACCAAACCAGATAATATTAAGCTCTCCCACAACAACTCTAAGACTAAGAACATGTAGCCTAAACAGTTCATTTGGGCAGAAACTTAGACAAATAATACCTAAGATTCCAAGTGCTGAATTGTTCCAATTATTCATACACATTTCTCTTAGAGAAGGCAGAGCCCTCTATGAACTAGGCAAAACATTGATCTCAGGAGCCTGAAGCTTGGAAGTAGAGATTCATTGAGCTAGCAGAAGAAGTAAGGCATTGGGGCTGTTATTGGAGGCATCTAACAAAATTGCAATCTGTACTATTGAAGTGGGACACCTCCTGAAAAATACCAAACATTCAGGTTTAGAAGTTTTAGGGACCTTTAATAACCAGAGGACCAGGGCTTCCTCCTCACATAAGAGAGAATCACACCCCTCATAAGTAAACACAGAACATATATAGGAAAATAAGTTGGTGGGAACTTTCCTTGACGCGCATTTCAAAGGATAGGATTGGTGTGTTCAAAAATATACATTCTTTAAGTAAGCAGGGGGTTTCTCAGAAGCAAAATATGGTGCTGTTAGCAACCGGGGAGGGTCAGGCAAGTGGACAGAAGGGAAATGAGATAAGAGGTTGGGTGAAAACTCAGCTAGTCTCCCTTGAGGGGCCTATGAGGGGCTCTGTTACTTTTTAGTCTTATCTTAATAGTTATCTGGCCTACCACACTGACAAGGTCAAGAATAGATTCAGCAATCAGTGTGATAAATTTGTGTCCATTGTAAAGCCATTATAAAGCTATTCAACATTGTAAAAATGTTATAATCCCTTCGGAGGCTTGATTGTATCAGGATTCTTCTATAAATTAGGGATTTTTCTGTGAATTTTTGGGCAATTGTCTTGGATGACTGCCTTGAGGCAGTGCCCCTCATTTTCTCTGTAAATCTTTGGTGGTGAGGAGAGGCATTTGTCTTAGGTTAATGGCTTGAGATAGTGCCCCACATCTGAATCTCTCTCTCTCTCTCTCTCTCTCTCTCTCTCTCTCTCTCTCTCTCTTTCTCTCTGAAGCATTGTATTTTAAGTGATATTCTTTCTGGGTCATATTTTAAAATAGTGGTTAAAAAGGATCTACCTTGATATTTTCAAGGTCTCCCTCAATTTCCACTTCACATATCCAGGTACTATCTTAATGGCCATAAAAAGTTGTAAGGGGAGCTGGTATAGCAAAGTACTCTGGCCAGTTTCCCCTTCATTTCTAAAGAAGAAATAGCTTCCACTCTTCCCAGGACCTGATATTATTTGTTGTTAATCCACAAGATGGTTTAGGCAACTCCAAGGGTTTCCATTTGGTTCTATCCACAACAATCAGAGTGAATGTCTTTATAAGTGTCCCTATAGATACTTCCTCCCAAGAATTTATAATGTACCTTCCTTACTGGTCTGAAATCCCCTTGGAAACTAATATGTCCCAAAGAACCCATTGGGGGTTTCTTGGTTTGTTAGTCACCTGTCTTCTAGCATTCAATAGACCTTTATATCCAAGTGAGGCAAACAAATGCCTTAGACTTGAGTAGAGCTAAGGGACCCCTACTAATCCAGCTCTAGAGACAACTTTTTTTTTTAACAGCACCTCTATAGGCTAGCCATCAGAATTTTTTTTTCCTTAGAATTAATCTGGGAGAACTTAGAACAACCTCAGCCTTATGTCTCAACAGAAGTAGAATCTACTACAGGCCTCCTGCTTTAAAAGGTTTATAGTTTAAAGATTTTTGTAATTACTAAGAATATCTTAATGGATTTTTGAGGGGTTTGTCCCACAAATCTCTCCATATATTGGGACTAGGAGTGCAAGTTTCTCTCCCCTTATAGGTGAAAGAGAGAACTTTTGTGTATTTAATTTCTTAGAGAATACTTGAATTGTAACCAGTCAAGCAATAATTTAACAGATTTAGTTATAGGTAAATTAGTGAAAAAGTAAATTGAGTTGAAATAAACTAGACAGCTTAGGGAAGTCGAAGTTTTAGTAAGTCACTGTGATATGGGGTGCAGAATCCCCTCATGTAGTGGGTTTAAATGGTGAACCCCTGCATTCAGGAAGGATACCTTCCTGAATACAAGACTCTGAAACCCCTGTATGACACTATGGGCCTGACCCTTGTATGACATTATGGTGAAATAGAATTGTCCACAGGAATCCCAAACTTGCAGACCTCTGGTCTCCTGAGGTGACCTTATCTACCTGGAAGACCTTCCCCTTATCCCCAGGATCTCTTCCCTGAAGACATTCCCCTTATCTGCAGGATTTCCCAACCTAAAGACATTCCTCTACCCTGTCCCCTGCTGACTACTACTCTATAAAAACTCAAGCCCAGGCACAGCTTGGGGTCACTCACCAGCTTTAGATGGGAGACCCTAGCTCAAGCTAGACAATAAAGTCCCTTTGCATCTTGCATTGTTGGTTCAAGAATCATTTATTGGGATAATTCTCCGGACATAACAGGGCATCACAAACCCAATTTCCTCATTTTTCCAAGATGTTGCTCAGTCAGCTATACAACATGAGAGAAAAACAATCAAAAATAAAACCAAACAAAAACCCAACTGAAATTTCCCTCAGGCTGCCTAGGCTAGATTTCGTCCCTACAGGAGGGGCCTGAGAGGATGCTTTTCCCTTTGTCTTAATTGGGTTGGCCAATCCCTGTCTGGTTCTGACCTCAGACTTGGCAGCCACTCCATACCTGAGGTTTCCTAGACAGAAAAGGGAGAAAGTCCAGCACAGCCACTTCACAAGGAAGGATACAAGCTGTCTAGGCCTGATTTACAAAGTAAAATTAGTTTCTTTTTGCTCAAGTTGTTTAAAGCCAATTTGTCCCAATTTTCAAGTATAAACCCCAAAGGGGAATCTCGGGGTATGCTCTGTCTCTGTCCCATATTGATGTGGAAAAGGCCAAACCCACAAACCTGCAACTCAGTGTTACACAGTATACACTGAGAACCTACAACTCAGTGCCACTCACTGAGGAGAACCTGACACCAAGACCAGAACGTCTTCTGGTAACAAACTTGGGAGTCAGCCTGGCTAATGACCCTACTTTCTGTACCCTATGGGAGTGAGAGCAAAGAGAGGACCCACAAAGATATCACCCCAAAAAATGGGGGTTTCAGGAGTCCAAGAAAGGCTCCTTCCTACCTGAGAAGCTATGTCATTATGAAAGATCCAGGGTGCAGGAGCAGCTTTCAGGAGAGCCAAAAATGTTAGGTGCAAATGTTATGAGGTGCAGAACCCCCTCATGTAGTGGGTTTAAATGGTGAACCCCTGCATTCAGGAAGGATACCTTTTGCAAGAATGCAAGACTCTGAAACTTAACTTAAAAGCAGAAAGATAACTTTATTAATTTGGGAAGTAATGTTGAGAATGGCCAGGAGGATAGCAAGGTGGGATAGCAAGCAAGGTGGAGCAGTAAGCTGTTCGGGGTGGAGGGGGGGGTGCGGCATGGATAGAAAAGCTGTCTCCTCTAGTTACAGAGTGAGTGGAACAACCCTAGGGGTTGCTCCTTGAATGCTTCAGTTCAGGGTTTTTTATACTCTTTACAATAGTGAGTATGTGACTCTAATGTGGTAACCACTCAGGCATTTGGTGGGGGGTTTTGGTCTGCCTGAAGACAATAGGGGGTGGCCCTCATAGCTCAGAGGACAGATGGATGTCTGAAATACAACCTGATGATATCAAGGTATAGCCTGGAGGTGCATCTCCATATCCATTTCAAACTAAAGGACTATTCAAAAGTGGTACTAATCTCAGGACCTTATAGGATCTATCACATGTTCTTGGGTTAGGAGTCACAAGGACAGAAAGGATCAAGGAATTTCCCTATTTACAGTTTTCCTGGGTTAGGGGTACAGTGTCCATGCCATCTCTGTACAATGCCCATGTCAACTGGTTTAAGAACAATATGTTCTAAAATTAAAGAGAATTTCAGTAGAGTGAGGATAGTCTGGGATGTGGTCAAAATTTACAGAATGTAGGAACTAAGCAAATAAAGGGTAAGTTTAGGACAAAATATGAAGGAAATAAGAAAGGTGAGGTTTATAAGATGATTAAAGAGATAGAGAAAAAGATGACAAGAAAATTTAAGCATATCAAAAAGATTTGAGGGGGGGCAGCTGGGTAGCTCAGTGGATTGAGAGCCAGGCCTAGAGACGGGAGGTCCTAGGTTCAAATCCGGCCCCAGACACTTCCCAGCTGTGTGACCCTGGGCAAGTCACTTGACCCCCATTGCCTACCCTTACCACTCTTCCACCTCTAAGTCAATACACAGAAGTTAAGGGTTTAAAAATAAAATAAAAAAAAGAACAACAACAAAAAAAGATTTGAGGATGATTTTTAATTTTTAGCAATAAGAAGGATATGGAAAACTTTATGGGGTTCTTTAATGATTATTATTAAGATTTGGCAGCTGGATGGTCCCAGACGGCAAAGCAAAGGATAGGAACACAAAGCTGTCTCTACTCTATCTATCTCTCACTTTCAGGGCAAGTAAAAGGACTTGAAGAACCCATTTTGGTGATTTGAATGTACATAGAGAAAAATTATAGGGAGCTGAGAATGCTAGCACATTTCTTTAAGAATCAACTCTGTGGTAACAATAAGTTCTCAGTCTTGAAGTGTTGCCAGAAACTTTTTGAGATTTTAAATGTTGCTGTTAGTAGTTATAAAACCCAGATTTGATTTAGTAGATATATGTTCTGTAATTAAGTCAGAATGTGGTCTTAAGGATACTCCCTAATTATGATAAATATGCCAGATTAAAATTTAATACAAGACTGCCACTTTTAAATCTTTGACAGTAGATTAGTTGGTAAGCAAAATTTAAAAAAATTAAGATGTGGATGTTTCTATACAAAATCACAGGGAATTGACTTGTCCTCTATTAATAAATCACATACCCCTATTAAAAGATGTTACACTTGGGTAAAAATTTTAAATCAAGATTTGGTTAAGATGCCATTTATAAAAATAGATATAGCTGCTCTTTACTTCATTTTTGGCCATATTTTAAGGGGCATGTGTTCTACTAATCAGAATTTACTTCACTATTTGGAATTAAGACATTTTTTTTTGAAAAATAATGAACCCTTATTATCTTTGGGGCTTATTATCCTTTTTAGGTTTTGTCTTAGATGCTATACTAGGCCATATTTCGAGTTTTTACCAAAAGAGAAACTGGTGACAGTGAGTAGTGAAGATAATGACTATTTAAAAAATCCTATAGGACTAAGTTATAAATAAATGATCCATAAGAGAATCAACTTAATTTTTTGTTCATTCTGTGATTATTGATGATTTTGCTACATAAAGTTAAATCTCTTAAAAAACTTGACTGCTCAGGGTGAGAGATACTGAGAATCCAGAACTAAAGAGGTCTCCAAATTACAAGTGACTTCAATAAAAAGGCAACCTATGATTATCATTATGAGAAGTTTAAGAAAATGAACAGATGCTATTGAAAGCAGCTCAGAGGGAGAAGATGTTAAGAGGATTAATTTGCAATTTTGGGTGTTTTTTTTTGTTTGTTTGTTTTTTGTCAAGCACAAGGCACAATATAAATATCACAGAAATAAAAATTTGTTTCTTTAAAAGCTCCTTTTCTGGAGAGCCTTACTGAGCTCACGCTTACAGCTTTAGGATGTCTTTTCTTGCTGCCATTCCTGGGAGTTCTTGTACTGATTGGAAACCTTGCAGTTGATAGCTTGAGTAATCCTGAGATTCAGGGGGAGATTAATCTCCCTATATCCCTTGTCATTTTGGCCTGCCCAGTCTCTGCAACACATCCAATATGGGGTTTGTCCACACTATGCCCAGTGTGGGTATGGGGAACTCCAGAGGTGTGATCAAAGGAATCTAGATGAATGATGATATTTGGGAGGGGAAGGAACCTTATTAAATCTGGAGGTGAATTTGAAGCCTTTTCAGACCCCATCACCTTGTTAACTGCTTGAGTTTGTTCCCCTCCAAATAGTGAAGAAGTCTGTAATGCAGCTATTGGAATTGGAGAAAAGGAATCTTGAATTCAGTACCTATATCCTGTCACATATATTGCATTGCCTGATTGGTTGTTTTAAGATTTAATTTTGTTTGTTAAATTCATATATTAATCTAACCTAAGATCTTCTGTTACACTAAGTCATTTTCAGCTTCTGTGTTACATTGTCTTTATTTGTACCCTTCCCCTGTGACTGGACTAGAGAAAATACCATCGTAAAAGTCCATAGTTGACTTGTGCATACCCTTTTCCATGGCAAAACTATAGGTCCTTATGGATGCTGAGCTTGTCACCAGATCCATTGAGGTCACATGTTGCCTAAATGGCCTTTTGTTCCTTTTTGCCTTTGTTAATTGTCCCAAAGATGATGGTGGATGAACTCCATCAAACTGGTTAGAACCTATATGCAACCTTTGGAGAATTTAATGACCTAAGAACTTAAATTGATTTTAAAGGCTTTTCAGAAGTGATTTTCAGGCCCAGTGGAATTGTGCATCAGCTACAGGGAGGGAGCAGTTGCAAGGGAGGGAAGAACATGAATTATGTAACCATGAAAAAATATTCTAAAAAATGAAATTTTAAAAATTTTAATTTAATTAAATTTTATAAATAAATAAATAAGTGATTTCAGCTATCTAGTAGCACCACTACCTCTGATTGATCATTTGCCTACCTTTGAGTTGTTTGTAACAAGAGATAAGGGTCCATTTAGTAGTTGAAGTGAAGTACAATGGCACTATTGTATCCCCCACCTCCTCATTTATTAAAAATGTAGTGGATGGGTGTGTCATTTGGAACTATTTTAAGCCCCAGAAGACTACAACTCCCAGGACTCTCTCTGTTACAACTTCCCCTGACAACTCCCACTCCTTTGTTGGAGGTGTCAGGGAAAGTATAAAAGGGAAAGTTTGGCGCCTTTTCTCTCTCTCCACCCTGGAATGCTCTGCTCTACCCAGCTGGAGGCTGAACCCTGATCTCTCTCTCTTGGCATCTTTTCCCCTTTCTTCCTACCTCCTAGTTTTCCCTAGACCTTTCCCTTTCTAATTAAAATAAAACCTAACTATTCTAACCCTAAAGTTGCTTGCAGATCATTTATTTGAGCCCCCAAAGAGCTCTGATCAATTTCCCCTGCCGGGGCTGGGGACCACTACCTTCCTTTCCCTTCCTCTACCTTCCCCTCTCCTTTCTCTCACGCCATCCTACCTTCTTCCCTTCCTCCTTTCACACCCCCATACATGGGACAAATAAATACATGCCTTTTATGCTGTTACAGTCTCATACCAGAGGAGGGAGGTTTCCCAAAGGGGCTTGGTTACCCTGTGATAGGTTATAATCATAATCTGGGGAGGAGGGAAGGATTTTCCAATGAAATCTAGTAGCTTCTGAATATTTTTTTTTTAATATTTGTAGCTCTTCAGCTTACTCTACCCTTCTACCAAAATGATCTAGATTCTTGGTGACATTTTAGACCCAAAAGGTTTTTATCAGCAGTACAGAGGTTTGTTTTTTTCCTGGGCTCCTCTGCCAAATTTTGGAATGATGGCAGTAATAGACTTTGTTAAAAATATCTTCACCAAGGTTGAAAGATTGGCCAGATCTGTAGAACCTGTAACAAGTATCCACGAGTTTCATAGTGTTTTTTTAAATGTCACACAGGAAGTGGCTATAGAGACTCATGATAATGGGTTTGTTTGCTATTGTCGTTAAATGTGCTTCTTGTGATTTGGGAATTTTGGTACTTCTTTGAGTGTATATTACCTGTTATACTACTGTTTTAAAAAGCTGTTACTTGATGAAAATCATTTGTACTCACACTGTGGATCATGGCCAAGTTAAAAAGGAAATGGATCTCATTTTTGGGTAAGAAACCTTTGTATTGCACCTCTCCTGGGCAAACAAGTGTGTCACTCAATATGAACTATATACTTTTGATTTAAAAAATTATTATTGTTTTTCCTTGTATGTACAATAGAGTATTTGAGTTTTCTTTTTTTCCTCTCATTTTTTTGTACTCTAAGCACATGTTACCAATATTAATGTTTTTGTTTTTTTTATTTTGCACTAGAGTAAGTTTAAAATGTCCATTAGCCCTAATGTCAATGCATACCCAAATGCTTCAGACTATGGAAACCTGCCATTGATTATTAAATATTATGGGACTTTGCTTAATAATTGTTTCTGATTCCAGGAGAAGGGATCACAAAAGAGTTATTACGCAGTGCCAAGGAACACAAAGTTAATCTACATAGTGCCAATGAGCACAAGGTCAAAGACACCAACCAATCCTGGTGGGATTGATGAGACTCCACACCAAGACATAGGACTTGAAATTGTTTGAAGTTTGAGGTTGTGGTTGTTTGACAGAAGTCAAATGCGAATCTTCCCTGTGCCACACTTCTACCAAGTACCTCACTTTGGTTACCATCCTGGCTCCCCTATCCCTGAGAACAAAGGTAAAATCAGACCAAGGAATTCTATTTCCCATTTGGTGCTAAAATCTAGTCCCTTTTCTGTCTTTTATAGTGTGACAATTTTCTGTAGTCTTGTCTGCTACTTGGATAAGTGCATAATTGCTACTATAGGCTGGTGAGACATAAATCAGTTTAATTGGGCCTTGATTCAAGGACCTGTTATAGGTTTATTTTTCCTTACTTAGAATTTTTTACACATGAGACTTTGATATTTGATATTTTATATTTCATACTGAAGTTATTTTTCTCTTTCATTTGGATTTTTTGATGTTTTTTTATTTCTTTTGACAATTGATTCATATATCTCATAACTCAGCCACTCACCCTGGGTGATCCATGTGCTTGTCAACATCCTCCTCAGGGGGGATTGTATTATAATCTTATAATGCAAAGTTTAAATTTTTTTGAGAGTTATTTTAGGGTAAGAAACTTGCTACCTTCCCAAGTCAAAAAAGTGAACTGTTTGGAGAAGGCACCATGAAGATGCCTGCAGAAACCACACACTGGACCAAAAGATCTAGAGTGAACTTTGGGATGTGGTGATTTGAACTGTGGGGGGTTGAATGAATTTGCTTTGAATGTACCCTCTTATGCCAAAGGGGACTGCCCCCTAATGCTCCATGGGTATTTCCCCTAGGACTTTTTGTCAATGCACCTAACATTGGTTTTGTTCTTTTTCTTCTTTATTTCCCACTTATCCCCAAATTATTGTAATTTCCTCTTAGAAACTGCAATATTGTCCGGGTCCAGCTGGACACAACCGAGGGGTCCGGGGAAACGGCAACCTAAGAACCCATAGGGGAAGAAGAGGGGAGACCTCGCGTGCAAGATACAGAGTCGTTTGGATGGAAGCAAGGCTCGTTTATTGCAGATCTATGACAAGAATATATAGGCTGAGGGCAGAAGGGGGTCGGCAGATACTAAGGGGAAAGGAACCCGGAAAGGGAGCATAGAAAATCTCTGGTGTCCTCTTACTGTCTCCAAGCATGGCTGGGCCTATGATCAATATCTTATCTTAGAAGAGTGAATGATATCTATTCTTAGAAGAGTGACTATCTTATCTTAAAGTCTTGGTCCCTAACAAATCCCCCTTTCTTTTTTAAATAGAAAGGCGTAAGGGATAAGTTTATTAACCTTTGGTCGTTGTTCAATCCAAGTCTGTCTTAACACCAGAAGTTTTTCCTAAGACACCTTGTGTTCCCTGGTCAATTCATAAGTGAGATTGGCAGCGACGGCCCCTGTCTTAGGCTACACAGGGGGAGTTACTCAACCATCAAGGGTTGAGGACCTGTGCTACTCCCGTCATTGGGTTACCGCCCTGCTGGAAAACTGCAAACGAGTGTCACAAGGTTGTTCTGTGTCCATCATCTCAATACGATGGTATTGAACCATAGGGAACTTATCAAGGGCTGAGTTAACGTTAGTTTTGATGAATTTCGTTAGACGTTGGAAGGCCCAAGGGCCAAAGGTTAAGATCAATAAAAATATAAAGAGAGGTGTAATAATAGTGGGAATTAAAGTGGAGAGCCAAGGAGAACCTCTGAGAAGGGTATTAAACCATCCTTCCTGTGCCTCGGCTTCCCTTTTCCTCTGGGCTAGCCGTTCACGCAACTTTGCCATAGATTCCCTTACTACGCCAGTATGGTCAGCATAAAAACAACATTCCTCTTTGAGGGCTGCGCATAATCCCCCCTCTTTTAAAAAAAGGAGATCAAGACCGCGCCTATTCTGTAAGACTACCTCTGACAAAGAAGTGAGTGATTGTTCCAGGGCCGTGACAGACTTTTCAAGGGCTTCTAAATCAGTTGTCATGGCCGTCTGAAGAGCGGCCAAGTGTTGGGTCTGGAGAAGGGCAGTAGTGCTAGTGCCAATGCCTGCAGCAAGACCGCCGAGTCCTAACAGGATAGCTAAAGTAGTAAAGGGTTCCCTACGTGTTCTAGGAGAGGGGGAGAGGAGGGAGGCCACACTATCGTCCATGTGGAAAGAGATACGTGGCCATAGCTGGACAAGAACACAGAATTCAAAGGAGGTATTGAAAACTAGAAGAGATATACAAGGGGTGAGGCCAGTATTGCAAGCCCAAAAGCCATTATTCGGGGCTTCCAAAAAGGAAGGGGAAGGGGGGAGGTCAAGGGTGGAGTTACATAAGTGGGCATGAGATCGGGGAATGGTGCCTAAACAAAGGCCACGGCCAGAGACTTCAGCAAGGGTGAGATGGCGAGAAAAGGCGGCGCAGCGCGGGGAAGCTAGAACTGTTTCATTGGGCTCTGCCATATAGGCAATACCTTCATAGTAAGGGGGTTGTGGACTCAGACAGAGCCAGCACTTAATCGTCAAATCTGGCCTGGAGGCGTTCAGGGCAGTATAGGTACCTGATACTAGAGATAAAAATCTGTCTGCTGTACCGGGGAATATTTAGGGACCCTTGCTGTGACTGGGGCTGTAACTGGGAGGAGGTGTTCGGAGATGAAGGGGAAAAAAGGGGAACCGATGGGATGGGGAGAGACATGGGAGCCGGTAATGGCTGGGGGTTAGGGGAAAAAGGGCGTCGTTGATCCGAGAGGATGATGTTAGGACCAACAGAAACAATGAGGGGCTGCACACGGAGGCGGAGGGTGAAAAGAAGAACATCATCAAAACCGCCCTTCTTATAGAGTCGTAAACCCCAAGTCAAGCCATCTGTCCATTTAACACTTCGTTTCCCTGCGTTGGTAAATGTGATAATGAGGGGATTACAATTAGGATTGATATCAAATCCTGGTTCTCCTGGATCCAATATCCAGTTCACATCCCCAGGCTGCACAAAATCCGTCTGTCTGGTCCCCACAGTGTGGTGGCTGATCAAAGCCAGGGCAGCCATATAGAGGAAATTGAGTGTATTGAGTCCAGTAATCCGGGAGGCTAGGCACGCCAGGGAAGGTGGGGGCGCAGTAGTGGATTTAGGACATCTGGGGGGCGCCTAGGGCACAAAGATCAACCGGAATGGAAGGAAACCATGTCCATTGGGGCCATTGGGAAGAAGAAACGGAGGTAATGATGGCTTGATTAACTGGATTGATGATCTCCCATCATTGTTGGACCAGGAGATGAGGACTGGAAGTGGTGACCGGAAGGAAGGTGGAGTAGATGATGTAAACTGCCAGAGAAAACGAGTTCAGGATCTGAGGTCCCATCTGTGATGTTATCAGGGTTGTGGTTCTGAAAAAGGAAGAAGAAAAAAACTTCTCCCTG
>NC_058133.1:193222651-193239312 GCF_016433145.1 Gracilinanus agilis
CCTGCTCCCCTTGGTTTATCCCTTCCAACTTTCTCAGAAGGGTTAGATAAGAGTTTTATTTCCCAATGGATAGTATAGCTACTCTTCCCTCTCCGGGTTGATTACACTTAGAGTAAGGTTTGATTATTACCCTTTATGCTCTTTTCCTCTCCTTCTTATAATAGTATTTGTCCCCTCTCCCTCCCATGCCCTCTTTGTGTGTAATAGAATATTCTATTTTCTTATTCACTGAAGTTTCTCTTGGTGTCCCCTCCTATTCACCCCCTCTTTCCCATCCCCCATGCCATCTTAGATTATTTAGTGTTCCACCCTCACCCTGCTAATTATTCTTCTGATTACTATAATAGTGAATATTATAATAGTGAATAGAGTTCACTACAGAGAGTTAAACCTAACATTTCTCTACATAGGAATACAGATAATTAGATCTCACTGAGGCCCTTAAAAAGGCAAATTTAAAAATTATAAGTTTTCTTTCTTTCCCCTCTGTATCTTATTTACCTTTTCAGGTTTCTCTCGATTTTTGTGGTTGGATATCAAACTTCCCATTTAGCCCTGGTCTTTTCTGTGCAAATACCTGGAATTCTTCAATTTTGTTGAATACCCATACTTTCCCCTGGAAATATATAGTCAATTTTGATGGGTAGTTGATCCGTGGTTGCAGGCCCAGCTCTCTTGCCTTTCTGAATATTGTATTCCACGCCTTGCGGTCTTTTAGCGTAGAGGCTGCCAGATCCTGTGTGATCCTGATTGGTGCTCCTTGATATTTGAATTGTTTCTCTCTGGCTTCTTGTAAGATTTTTTCTTTTGCTTGGAAACTCTTGAATTTTGCAATGATATTTCTTGGTGTTTTCCTTTCTTGATCGAATGTCGCAGGTGTTCTATGAATCCTTTCAATGTCTATGTTGCCCTCTTGTAGGACTTCAGGACAATTTTGCTGAATTATTTCTGTTAGTATGGAGTCCAGGTTTCTATTAATTTCTGGTTTTTCTGGAAGACCGATTATTCTCAAATTGTCTCTTCTAGACCAGTTTTCTTGGTCTGTCACTCTCTCATTGAGATATTTCATGTTTCCTTCTATTTTTTCAGTCTTTTGGCTTTGTTTTATTTGTTCTTGTTGTCTTGAGAGATCATTAGTTTCTACTTGCTCAATTCTAGCCTTTAGGGATTGATTTTCGGCTATAATCTTTCGGTTTTCGGCCATAATCTTCTGGTTTTCGGCCATAATCTTCTGGTTTTCGGCCATAATCTTCTGGTATTCCTTTTCAATCTGGTCATTTTTGGAGTTCAATTTGCTTATCAGTTCATTTGGTTTCTGAGCTTCACTTTCCAATTGCATGATTCTACCTTTTAAACAGTTATTTTCTTGCCAGATCTCTTCCATTTTCCTCAAAATCTCAGTTTTGAACTCTTCCATAGCTTGTGAGGAGTTTTCCTTATTTGAGGAGGGTCCGGATGCTTGTTTGTTCTCCTCCTCTGTTTGCTCGGTTGTCTGGATTTTCTCTGTGTAAAAGCTGTGGAGTGTTAAAGACTTCTTTTTCTTGTTGTTATTCTTTCTCTTCTGAACTTCCTGAGACTGAGTAGCCATCATTAGCCCAGCAGCTTCTCAGATTTATCCTCGCGCTCAGTGTCTGTACGCGATTTATTGGCTCCTGAGGTTTGAGTTCTGGTTTTTTCCAAGGTCAAGCCCCCTGGTGGACCCCTTTGCTTGATCTTCTGCCGGAGGTTTCTTTACAAGTCTCAGGGCGCTGCTTCCACAGTCGTATACCCGTCCACACTGGTTCCCCACTTAGGCTTTAGTTCCTGGCTGTGTCTGCCTCCACCCAGGCCTCCGCAGTGCCTGCGCTCTGCTCAGCCTGCGCTCTGCGCCCTGCGTCCTGCTCCCGCGCTCAGATTTTGCCTGCGTTTTTTGGCTTAATGGGGTCCTAAGTCTTGCTGCTCTCAGGAACAGGCCCCGGAGCTGCCAATGACTCGATGGGTGCCCCAAACTTGCTCTATTTCTTTTTAGCTGGCTTCGGAGCTACAGGTGTTGTGTGTGGAGGGGGTGGGGGTGGGGTGGTTGCTCAGCCCGCGATTTAGTGAGAGCCCTTAATAGCATGGAAATGCCTCGATTCCACGTACCTTCCACACTGTGCCCTGTTGTGGGGGTTCCTCTGTTCGTCTGGACTTGTTTTTATGTCCCCTTGAGGAGTTTTGTGTGTTTCGGTCAGGAGAGGTTAAGAGCTGCTTCTTACTCTGCCGCCATCTTAACCCAGAACCCTTTCTATGTGTTTTTAAAAGTCACACGGAAGTTCATTTCTTCCTTTCATCTTTTTTTTTTACATCACTACCGATTTTCCACCATTCCTCCCTCCCCTCCAACACTTTGCCCCAGATCTCTCTTTAATACTTGAATAAAAGTTTTCCTTGAATCAGTCAAGCCAAACAAATTGTATTATATTGGTCAGGTCAGAAAATGATTGTCTCGTTCTCTACCTATACCTTATCAATTTACCCCCACCAGGTGGAGGAAACGTTTAATCATTCTTTTTCTAGAGTTCTGACTCTCCTTCTGGCTATTCATTGCTTTGATCTGAATTCTCAAATCTTTCAGAATTGTCTTTTTTTTTAATCCTTACCTTCTGTCTTAGTATTAATTCTAAGACAAAAGAGCAGCAAGGGCTACGCAATTGGGGTAAAGTGACTTGCCCAAGGTCACATGGATAGGAAGTATCTAAAGTCAAATTTGAATGCAGACCTCCTGACTCCAGACTTGGCATTTTATCCACTGGGCTACCTACCTGCCCCAAAGCTGTTGTCTTTTATATTTCTGTAGTCACTGCATCAGTTGTTCTCCTGGTCCTATTCACTTCCTGGTCCTATTCCTGGTCTTATTACATCAGATCATAAAAATCTCCCCAGTTTCTCTGAATCTATCTTTGAATCATTTCTTCAATTGCAGTCATATTTCATTATCTTCATAATTTGGTCATCTACTCTACCATGTTTTTTACTATAAAAAGGGGCTGCTATAAATATTTTTGTACGTATGGTTTTTTTTTCCTCTGACCTTTTTGTAGTAGAAGTCTAGTGGTGGTATTTCTGGATCAAAAGATGGGTGAAATTTGGTGGTTTGAGGGATATAGTTCTAAACTGTTTTCCAGATTTTCTGTACCTACATTTCCCTGACCTCCCACAACCCCTCCAAAATCTTATTTTCCTTTGTCATCTTTGTGGATCTCATGGGTCTGAGGTAGAACCTCAGAGTTGTTTGCATTTGGATTTGGGATCTTTTTAGTGATTTCTAGCATTTTTTTTCAAGATGGGTTCGATAGCTTGCTTTTCTTCTTTGGGGAATTGCCTGTTCCTGTCCCTTGACCATTTATTTATTGACAGATGACTCTTGGTCTTCATGAGTTCCCCGATATTTTGAAGTTTATCAGCAAAATATGCTGCAAAGACTTATTTTCCCTACTTAAGTGTTTCCTTCTCATTCTAATGTAGTGATCTTGTTTGTGCAAAAGATTTTAAATTTACACCATTGAAATTGCATGTTACCTTCTACTGTCCTCTTTATCCCCTCTTTGGTCTAAGAAGTCCTTCCCTAGCCATAATTTTTAAATTTGTTTATGAGATAACCTATATACCTAGGTCATGTATCCTTTTGCAGTTTATTATGGCAAATGGCATGAGATGTTGCCTTATTTATCTAACTCCTTTCCAATTTTCCCAGCAGTTTTTGTCAAACAGCGAGTCCTCACCCTAGTAGTTTGTGTCTTTGGGTTTATTAAACATGGTGCTATTGTATTCAGTTGCTTCTACATCTTTTGTACCTAATCTGTCTCACTGGTCAATTTTTCTATTTTTCTACCAGTACCAAATTATTTTGATGATTACTGCTTTGTAATTTTGTTTGAGATCTAGTACTGCTGGGCTCCCTGCCTTTTTAGTTTTTTCATTATTTCTCTTGAGATTTATCACTTGTTACAGTCTTCTACCTTCACACTATTTACAGACAGAGAAAAAGACAGAAAGACAGACAGACAGATAGACAGACAGACAGACAGACAAAGAGACAGAGTCACAGAGAGAGAAGAGAGAGAGAGAGAGAGAGAGAAAGAGAGAGAGAGACAGAGAGACAGAGAGACAGAGAGACAGAGAGACAGAGAGACAGAGAGACAAAGAGATCCCTTTCTTTCCATTCAACCAGTTTTCACTCTGGTACCATGCCTTGACTACTGCAATAGCCTTCCGGCTGATTTCCTTGCATCAAATATCTTTCTTCTCTAATCCATCCTCTACTCAGATGCCAAAGTCATCTTACTCTCCTATTAAAAATATATTTATAGCAGCTCTTTTTGTGGTAGCAAACAATTGGAAACTGAAGGGAGGTCCATCAATTGGGGAATTAATGAATAAGTTGTCATATGTGAGTGTAATGGAATACTATGGTGCAATTAGAAATGACAAGCAGGACAATCATTGAAAAAAAAAAAAAAAGAACAGCAAACCTAGAAAGGCTTATATGAAGTAAGGCAAGGTAAAGTGAGCAGAACCAGGAGAATGTTTTATTTTCTTTTTATATTTTTAAACATTTATTAATATTTGTATTTTAGAAAAGTTAACATGGTTACATGATTATGCTCTTACTTTCCCCTTCACCCCCCAACATCCCACCCTCCCCTGGCCGATATGCATTTCCACTGGTTTTAACATGTGTCATTAATCAAGATCTTTTTCCAAATTGTTGATAGTTGCATTGGTGTGGTGCTTTCAATCCCAAATCATGTCCTCATCAACCCATGTTTTGAAGCAGTTGATTTTCTTCTGTGTTTCCTCTCCTACAGTTCTTCCTCTGAATGTGGGTAGCATTCTTTACCATACGTCCCCTCAGAACTGTCCTTGGTCATTGCAGTGCTGCTGGTGCAGGAGCCCATTACATTCTATTTTACCACAGTATATCAATCTCTCTGTATAGTGTTCCTGGAGGTCTTTCCAATTCACATGGAATTCCTCCAGTTTATTATTCCTTTTAGCACAATAGTATTCCATTCCCAGCATATACCACAATTTGTTCAGCCATTCCCCAATTGAAGGGCATGCCCTAATTTTCCAGTTTTTTGCCACCATGAAAAGCGCGGCTATAAATATTTTCGTGCAAGTCTGTTTATCTCTGATCTCTTTGGGGTACAATCCCAACAGTGGTATGGCTGGATCAAAGGGCAGGCATTCTTTTATAGCCCTTTGGGCATAGTTCCAAATTGCAATCCAGAATGGTTGGATCATTTCACAACTCCACCAGCAATGTATTAATATCCCAATTTTGCCACATCCCCTCCAGCATTCATTATTCTCCCCTTCTTTCATTTTAGCCATTCTACTAGGTGTGAGGTGATACCTCAGAGTTGTTTTGATTTGCAATTTTCTAATTATTAGAGATTTAGAACACTTTCTCATGTGATTATTGATAGATTTGATTTCTTTATCGGGAAATTGCCTATTCATGTCTCTTGCCCATTTATCGATTGGGGAATGGCTTGAATTTTTATACAATTGATTTAAATCCTTGTATATTTGAGTAATTAGACCCTTGTCAGAGTTTTTTGTTACAAAGATTTTTTCCTAATTTGTTGTTTCCCTTCTGATCTTGGCTATATTTTTTGGTTTGTACAAATACTTTACAGTTTTATATAATCAAAATAATTTATTTTAACTTTTGTAATTTTCTCTAACTCTTGCTTGGTTTTAAAATCTTTCCTTTCCCAGAGATCTGACAAGTATACTATTCTGTGTTCACCTAACTTACTTATAGTTTCCCTCTTTATATTCAAGTCATTCACCCATTCTGAATTTATCTTAGTGTAGGGTGTGAGATGTTGATCTAAACCTAATCTCTCCCATATTGTTTTCCAAATTTCCCAACAGTTTTTGTCAAATAGTGGATTTTTGTCCCCAAAATTGGGCTTTTGGGGTTTATCATATACTGTCTTGCTGACGTCATTTACCCCAAGACTATTCCACTGATCCTCCCTTCTGTCTCTTAGCCAGTACCATACCATTTTGATGACTGCTGCTTTATAGTATAGTTTAATATCTGGCATTGCTAGGCCCCCTTCCTTCACATTTTTTTTTCATTATTTCCCTTGATATTCTTGACCTTTTGTTATTCCAAATGAAATTCATTATAGTTTTTCCTAATTCAGTGAAAAAGTTTTTTGGTAGTTTGATAGGTATGGTGCTAAATAGGTAAATTAATTTGGGTAGAATGGTCATTTTTATTATGTTAGTTCATCCTACCCATGAGCAATTAATGGCTTTCCAATTGTTTAGATCCAGTTTTATTTGTTTGGAAAGTGTTTTGTAGTTGTTTATGCATAATTGGTGTGTTTGTTTTGGTAGATAGATTCCCAAGTATTTTATACTGTCTAGGGTGATTTTAAGTTCTCTTTCTACCTCTTGCTATTCTAATGTGTTGGAAATGTATAGAAATGCTGATGATTTATGTGCATTTATTTTGTATCCTGCAACCTTGCTAAACTTGTGGATTATTCTACAAGCTTCCTAGTTGATTCTCTAGGATTTTTAAGTAGACCATATCATCTGCAAAGAGTGATAGCTTAGTCTCCTCATTGCCTATTTTGATACCTTCAATTTCTTTTTCTTCTCTGATTGCTACTGCTAGTGTTTCTAGTACAATGTTAAATAATAGAGGAGATAATGAGCATCCTTGTTTCACTCCTGATCTTATTGGAAAGGTTTCTAATTTATCCCCATTGCATATGATGCTTGTTGATGGTTTTAGGTATATACTGTTTATGGTTTTTAGGAAAGGTCCTTCTATTCCTATGCTTTCCAGTGTTTTCAATAGAAATGGGTGCTGTATTTTGTCAAAGGCTTTTTCAGCATCTATTAAGATAATCATGTGATTTTTGTTTGTTAGACTGTTGATATGGTCAATAATGTGGATGGTTCTCCTAATGTTGAACCATCCTTGCATTCCTGGTATCAATCCCACCTGATCATGGTGGATGATCTTCTTAATTACTTGCTGGATTCTCTGCTAGTATTCTATTTAAGACTTTTGCATTTATGTTCATTAGGGAGATTGGTCTGTAGTTTTCTTTCTCTGTTTTTGATCTCCCTGGCTTTGGAATCAGTACCATGTTTGTGTCATGAAAGGAATTTGGTAGGACTCCTTCTTTGCTTATCATATCAAATAATTTGTATAGTATTGGGATTAGTTGCTCTTTGAATGTCTGATAGAATTCACTTGTGAATCCATCAGGCCCTGGCGATTTTTTCTTAGGGAGTTCTTTAATGGCTTGTTCAATTTCTTTTTTCTGATATGGGATTATTTAGGTATTCTATTTCTTCTGCTGTTAATCTAGGTAGTTTATAATTTTGTAAATATTCATCCATATCTCCTAAATTATTATATTTATTGCCATATAATTGGGCAAAATAGTTTTTAATGATTGCCTTAATTTCCCCTTCATTAGAGGTGAGGTCTCCCTTTGCATCTTTGATAATGTCAATTTGGTTTTCTTCTTTCCTTTTTTTTATTAGATTGACCAGTACTTTGTCTATTTTATCTGTTTATTCAAAATACCAGATTCTAGTCTTATTTATTAATTCAATAGTTCTTTTACTTTCAATTTTATTAATTTCTCCCTTGATTTTTAGTCTTTCTTATTTAGTGGTATGCCACTTGGTGTATACATATTGAGCAGTGTTATTTGCTCATTGTTTATACTGCCTTTAATCAGGATGTAATGACCTTCCCTGTCTTTTTTAATCATATCTATTTTTACTTTGGCTTTGTCAGAAATCATAATAGCCACTCCTGCCTTCTTTTTCTCATTTGATGCCCAAAAGATTTTGCTAAAGCCCTTAACCTTAAACTTGTGTATGTCCACCCACCTCATGTGTGTTTCTTGTAGACAGCATATGGTAGGATTTTGGTTTCTAATCCACTCTGCTATTTGCTTCCGTTTTATGAGCAAGTTCATCCCATTCACATTCAGAGTTATAATTATAAATTGTGCATTCACTGACATTTTCGTATTCTCCCCTATTCCTATCTCTTCTTCTAAAACTATTTCCTTTTAAACCAGATGTTTGCTATTAAGCCACTATCCTTTATCCCCTCCCTTGATTAACTTCCCTTTCTACCCTCTTCCTTATTATTCCCCTCTTTTTGTTTTTAAAGGCCTAATGAATTCTCTCCCCCTTCTTCTCCCCTCCCTTTTTTTTTAAACCCTTGTACTTCGGTGTATTGTCTCATAGGTGGAAGATTGGTAAGGGTGGGCAATGGGGGTCAAGTGACCTGCCCAGGGTCACACAGCTGGGAAGTGGCTGAGGCCGGGTTTGAACCTAGGACCTCCTGTCTCTAGGCCTGACTCTCACTCCACTGAGCTACCCAGCTGCCCTCCCCTCCCTTTTTTGACCTCCCCACTCCCCTGCTCCCCTTGGTTTATCCCTTCTGACTTTCTCAGTAGGGTTAGATAAGAGTTTTATATCCCAATGGATAGTATAGCTACTCTTCCCTCCCCTGGTTGATTACACTTAGAGTAAGGTTTGATTATTACCTCTTAATGCTCTCTTCCTCTCCTTCTTATAATAGTATTTGTCCCCTCTCCTTCCCATGCCCTCTTTGTGTGTAATAGAATATCCTATTTTTCTTATTGACTCAAGTTTCTCTTGGTGTCCCCTACTATTCAACCACCCTCTTTCCCACCCCCATGTCATCTTAGACCATTTAGTATTCCACCCTCTCCCTGTGAGTTATTCTTCTGATTACTATAATAGTGAATACTATAATAGTGAATAGAGTTCACTACAGAGAATTATACATAGCATTTCTCCACATAGGAATACAGATAATTAGATCTTACTGAGGCCCTTAAAAAGGCAAATTTTAAAATTATAAGTTTTCTTTCTTTTCCCTCTGTTTCTTATTTACCTTTTCATGTTTCTCTCGATTTTTGTGGTTGGATATCAAACTTTCCATTTAGCCCTGGTCTTTTCTGTGCAAATACTTGGAAATCTTCAATTTTGTTGAATGCCCATACTTTCCCCTGGAAGTATATAGTCAATTTTAATGGGTAGTTGATCCGTGGTTACAGGCCCAGCTCTCTTGCCTTTCTGAATATCATATTCCAAGCCTTGTGGTCTTTTAGTGTGGAGGCTGCCAGATCCTGTGTGATCCTGATTGGTGCTCCTTGATATTTGAATTGTCTCTTTCTGGCTTCTTGTAAGATTTTTTCTTTTGTTTGGAAACTCTTGAATTTGGCAATTATATTTCTGGGTGTTTTCTTTTCTTGATAGAATGTCGCAGGTGTTCTATGAATCCTTTCAATGCCTATATTGCCCTCTTATTGTAGGACTTCAGGGCAATTTTGCTGAATAATTTCTTTTAGTATGGAGTCCAGGTTTTTATTAATTTCTGCTTTTTCAGGAAGACCAATGATTTTCAGATTGTCTCTTCTAGACCTGTTTTGTTGATCTGTCAGTTTCTCATTGAGATATTTCATGTTTCCTTCTATTTTATCAGTCTTTTGACTTTGTTTTACTTGTTCTTATTGTCTTGAGAGATTATTAGCTTCTTATTGCTCAATTCTAGCCATAAGGGACTGGTTTTCTTCTATAATTTTTTGGTTTTCAGCTATGATCTTTTGGTTTTCCTTTTCAATCTTGTCATTTCTGGTGTTCAATTTGCTTATCAGTTCATTTGATTTCTGAGCCTCACTTTCCAATTGCGAAATTCTGTCTTTTAAACTGTTATTTTCTTGCCTCATTTCCTTTTGAGCTATTTGCCATTTCTCTAACCAAATCTTTTCCAACTTTCTCGTCATCTCAGTTTTGAACTCTTCAAGAGCTTGTGACCAGTTTTCCTTATTTTGGGAGGGTCTGAATGCTTGTTTGTTCTCCTCCTCTGTTTGTTCAGTTGCCTGGATTTTCTCTGCATAAAAATTGTCAAGTGTTAAAGATTTCTTTTTCTTGTTGTCAATCTTTCTCTTCTGAACTTCCTGATTCTGGGTAGCCATCGTTAGCCCAGCAGCTTCTTAGCTTTATCCTCGCGCTCAGGGTCTGTCTGCGCTCTTTTGGGTCCTGAGGTCTGAGGTCTGGTTTTTCTCAAGGTCAAGCCCCCTGGTGGACCCCTTTGCTTGATCCTCTGCTGGAGGTTCCTTTACAAGTCTCAGGGTGCTGCTTCCACAGTCGTATACCCATCTGCACTTGTTTACCACTCAGGGTTTCAGAGCCTTAGCTCGCGCCTATATCCGCCTCCACCCGCACCTCCGCCCAAGTCTGCACTCTGTGTCCCTGTTCAACATCCATGCACATTCTTTAGCTTTTTGAGGTCCTAAATCTTGCTACTCTCAGGAACAGGCCCTGGAGCTGCCAATGACTCAATGGGTGCCCCAAACTTGTTCTATTTCTTTTGACCTGGCTTCGGAGCTGCAGGTGGTATGTGTGGAGGGGTTGGGGGGAAGGAGTTGCTCAGCCCGCGATTTAGTGAGAGCTATTGCACCCCTTTATAGCATGGAAATGTCCCCATTCCACGTACCTTCCATGCTGTACCCTGTTGTGGGGTCCCTCTATTCATCTGGACTTGTTTTTATGTCCCCTTGAGGAGTCCTGTGTGTTTTGGTCAGGAGAGGTTAAGAGCTGCTTTTTACTCTGCTGCCATCTTAACCCACAACCTTCGCTGTCTTTTTTAATCACATCCATTTTTACTTTGGCTTTATCAGAAATCATGATTGCCACTCCTGCCTTTTTTTCTCATTTGAAGCCCAAAAGATTTTGCTGAAGCCCTTTATTTTAAACTTGTGTATGTCTACCTGCCTCATATGTGTTTCTTGTAGACAACATATGGTAGGGTTTTGGTTTCTAATCCACTCTGCTATTTGCTTCTGTTTAAAGGGTGAGTTCATCCCATTCACATTCAGAGTTATAATTATCAGTTGTGTATTCATTGACATTTTGGTGTCCTCCCCTAATTCTATCCCTTCTTCTTACACTATTTCCTTTTAAACCAGTGGTTTGCTTTAAGCCAGTAACCCTTGTCCCCTCCCTTGATTTACTTCCCTTTTTACCCCATCCCTTATTGTTCCCCTCTTTTTATTTTTAAGGCCAAAGGAATTCCCTCCCCCTTCTTCTCCCCTCCCTTTTTTGACCTCCCCACTCCCCTGCTCCCCTTGGTTTATCCCTTCTGACCTTCTCAGTAGGGTTAGATAGAGTTTTATATCCCAATGGATATAGCTACTCTTCCCTCTCAGGGTTAATTACACTGAGAGTAAGGTTTAAATATTACCTCTTAAGCCTCTCTTCCTCTCTTTCTTATAATAGTATTCATCCCTTCCCCTTCCCGTGCCCTCTTTGTGTGTAATAGAATATACTATTTTTCTTATTCTTTCAAGATTCTTTTGGTGTCCTCCACTATTCACTCCCCTCTTTCCCTCCCACCCATATCATCTTAGACCATTTACTATTCCAACCTCTCCCTATGAATAATTCTTCTAATTATTATAATAATGAATACTATAATGGTGAACAGAGTTCACTACAGAGAATTATACATAATATTTCTCCACATAGGAGTTCCAATAATTAGATCTTATTGAAGCCCTTAAAGAGGCAAATTTATAAAATATGAGTTTTCTTACTTTCCCTTCTGTTTCTTATTTACCTTTTCATGTTTCTCTTGATTTTTGTGGTTGGATATCAAACTTTTGATTTAGTCCTGGTCTTTTCTGTGCAAATGCTTGGAAATTTTCTATCTTGTTGAATGGCCAAAGTTTCCCCTGGAAGAATATAGTCCGTTTTTATGGGTACATGTTCCTTGGTTGTAAACCCAGTTCTCTTGCCTTTCTGAATATCATATTCCAAGCCTTGCGGTCTTTTAGCATGGAGGCTGCCATATCCTGTGTGATCCTGATTGGTGCTCCTTGATATCTGAATTGTCTCTTTCTGGCTTCTTGTAAGATTTTTTTCTTTTACTTGGAAGCTCTTGAATTTGCCTATTATATTCCTGGGGGTTGTCTTTTTGGGGTCTAGTGTAGAGGGTGATCTATGGATCCTTTCAATGTCTATATTGCCCTCTTGTTGTAGAACTTCAGGGAAATTTTGCTGAATAATTTCCTTTAGTATGGAGTCCAAATTTCTATTAATTTCTGCTTTTTCAGGAAGACCAATGATTTTCAGATTGTCTCTTCTAGACCTGTTTTCTTGATCTGTCAGTTTCTCATTGAGATATTTCATGTTTCCTTCAATTTTATCAGTCTTTTGACTTTGTTTCATTTGCTCTTGCTCTCTTTATAGATCATTGGCTTCTACTTGCCCAATTCTTGTCTTTAGAGACTGGTTTTTCTGCTATAAGCTTTTGATTTTCCTTTTCAGTTTGGTCTGACCTGTTTTCCAGGTGTTTGATTTTGGTCTCCAATTTGCTTATCAATTCTTTTGATTTGGGGGCATCTTTTTCTAATTGTCCAGTTCTAGCCCTTAGAGCCTGGTTTTCAGCTACAACCTTTTGGTTTTCCTTTTCAATCTGGTCATTTCTGATCTTTGATTTACTTGCCTCACTTTCCAATTGTGAAATTCTGCCTTTTAAACTGTTATTTTCTTCCCAGATCTCTTCCATCTTTCTCATGATCTCAGATTTGAACTCTTCAAGATCTTGTGACCCATTTTCATTGTTTTGGGAAGGTTTGGATTGTTTGTTCTCCTCTACTGTTTCCTCTGTTGTCTGGATTTTTTTCTGTGTAAAAGTTGTCAAGTGTTAAAGGTTTTTTCTTCTTCATCTTTCTCTTCTGGTTTTCCTGATGATTCTGGCTTGCCATTGTAAGCTGAGTTCCCTCTCAGCTTTATGCTCTCACCCAGGATCTGTCTGCTCTCTTTAGACTCCTGAGATCTCAGGTCTCATTGTTCTGGGACAAGCTTCCTGGTGGTCTCCTTGCTCGTTCTTCTGCCTGAAGCTCCTTTATCAGTCTCAGGGAGCTGCTTCCACAGTCAAGCATCTCTCTGCACTGGGTCTCCACTCAAGGTCCGCTCCTGCACTCAGAATCAGCCCCTTTGTCCATGCCTTAGTCTGCCCCTTAGTCCTCACCTTAGCCTGCGCCTGTGTCAGCCCCTTCCCTTGCGCCTGGGCTCAGGGTCTGTGTTCAGAGTCCATGAGTTCTTTAGCCTCTTGGGGGGTCTTAAGTCTTGCTGCTTTCAGGAACAAGCCCTGGTGAGTTGCCAATGACTTAATGGGTGCCCCAACCTTGCTCTGATTCGTGTGCTGACTTTGGAGTTGTAGGTGGTGTGGGTGTGGGGGGAGGGGGCTGCTCCGCTCGTGTTTTCATGAGAGCTCTTTCACCACTTTATAGCATGGAAATGCATTCCTTCAATGCTGCACCCTGTTGTGGGGTCCCTTCTTTCCTCTGGATTTGTTTTTTCTGTCTTCATGAGGAGTCCTATATGGGTGGGTTAGGAGAGGTCCAGCAGTTACTTTTTACTCTGCCGCCATCTTAACCCTGCCTCGGGACCCAGGAGAATGTTTAAACAGTAATAGCAATGATATGTAATGATTGACTGAGAATGATTTAACTATTATCAGCAATGCGTGAATCCAAGATAACTCCAAGGACTCATGACAAAAAAGACTGCCACTGAAGGAATGGGTGTAGTTGGACTGTAGATTGAAACCTACCATTTTTCTCTTTATTTCCCTCATCGCTTTTTTCCTTGTACAAGCAACATGTGCCTTCTTTTACAACATAGAGAACATGGAAAAATGTAATGCATGATAGCACATGTATAATCTATATCCTATTATCTTCTATCTCATGGGGAAGGGAAGGAAGGAGAGAAATAGAATATGGATTATAAAATATCAGGAAAAATTATTATTAAAAATTGTATCTGTATGTAATTGAGGTAAAATATAAATAAATAAACCAGTGTTAAACCAGTGTTACTATTCCTCACACATAACCCTCTATTCTCTTTCTGATTTCATGCCCTTTTACTGGTTACCCATAATGCTGGAACACTTTCCCTCCTCACTTCTACTTCCCGGCTCCTCTGACTTTCTTCAAAACTCAGCTTCAATTCTGTTTTCTTCCAAAGGTCTCCCTTTTATTTCCCTCCATCGTCAATGTCTTCCCTCTGAAATTCCCTGACATTTATGATATATATATATATATAAATATATATACACACACACACACACATATCTGTTACATATGCACTTTGTATATACATAGTTGTTTCTATGTTGTCTCCCTGATTAAAATGTAAGCTTCATGAGGGCAGGAACAGGTTATTGTGGTTGGTTTGTTGGGTTTTTTGGGGGGCCTTTTTTTGTACCTTCAGCACTTAACACAGTGCCTAGGACATAGTAGGCACTCAATAAATGCATTTTGTTCCTCAAAATGAATTTTTCTAGTATTTTATCTAGTTCTAAAAAGTAATCCTTTAGTCATCTGATAGCTACTTTTGTCATCTATTGGTTCAGCATGGAGTTGGTTAATTAATATAGGTACTAATCATTTGTCTTAGATAACATGGCCTTTAGGCAATTAATTTTCTGTTTTAATATATTTAATTATTTAATACTGCATTTCTATAAAGACATAATATGCTGTAGTGGCACTCACATAGTTCCTGTGTGTGTTGGTAGGTGGGTTCCCCAATACTCTATGATTATTTTGAATGGCTCCAGAGTGAGCTGCATAGCCACTGAGGCTTCTGTCTCCTGTGACTTGTTACTTAGGGAGTCCTCAGTCCTTTAGCAGTCTTTTTCTAATGTTTGTAAATGCATAGAGGAGCCTGTGGGGCAGCTAGGTGCACAGTGGATAGAATGCCAGGTCTGGAGTCAGGAAGACTCATCTTTGTGAATTCAAATCTAGCCTCAGACACTTCCTAGCTGTGCGACCAACCCTGGGCAATTTGTTTAATCCTGTTTGCCTCAGTTTCCCCATCAGTAAAATAAACTGGAGATGGAAAGGAGCAAACCACTCTAGTATCTTTGCCAAGAAAACCTTTGAGATTAGGATTACAAAGAATCCGGCAAGACTGAAATGACTCAATAACAACAATAACAAAAAGAGGAGCATAAAGCGTTTTTTTACTTTGTTTTTCATTATCAGTGGTCCCTCTGATGAATTTTTATTTTTATTTTTTTACCCCATACCTTCTACCTTAGAATCAATATTGTTTATTGGTTCCAAGGCAGAAGAGTGGTGAGGGCTAGGCAATGGGGGTTAAGTGACTTGCCCAGGGTCACACAGCTAGGAAGTGTCTGAAGTCAGATTTGAACCTAGGACCTCCCATCTCAAAGCCTGGCTCTCCATCCACTGTGCTACCCAGATGCCCCCTCTGGTGAATTTTTAGAACTTTGCTATAGCATTTGGGGAAGGGCTGAAATATCTAGGACTTTTCATGTCTTCATCTTAACTGGAAATCTCAACCTCCTCGATGAAGAATCTTAGGTCCAGAGAAATAAAGTCAATTTCCCCTAGTCATATAGTAGGTCTATGGCTGAGATGGGACTCAAACCTGAGCCTTATGATTCCCAAAGTTTCCTTCACTACAAAATGTTGTCTCCAGGGGCAATTTGGTGAGAATTTATCCTCTCCCTAATTGTTCTCAGGTACTTTTCTATTTATAATTGTTTTTGTCATATATAATTTTACTTGATCCCCAAAACAATCCTGTGGGATTGCCTCGTGAAAGTTTTCTTATCCCCATTTTACAGATGGGGAAAATGAAGTCAAAGAAGGTTGATGATATGCCTAGGTTCCACAGCTAGTAACTAGTCCAAGCTTAAGGACAGAAACTTTGGTCTTTGTGTTCGAAATTCAGTGCTTTTCCCATGGCACTATAAGAATGCATACACGCACACTTAATTTGACAAATCAATAGCTGTTTATTAAATATTTTCTATATAATCAATACTACACTAAGTACTAGAGATACAAAACCAAAAATAGTCCCTGCTCTCAACAAATCTTATGTTCTATAGAGGCATGCAACATGCACACATAAAAACATATAGAAAATAATTATTTACAGAATAAATATGAGATCAATTGGACAGGATACTGGCAGAGGGAGAATAGAGGAATTCCTCATGGAGGCATGCATGTGGCATTTTAATTAAGCATTGAAAAGAACTAAGGGTTTTAAGAAGTGGAGGTGAGGAGGGAATGCACTTCTTTCCTAAATAAATGCATGCTATGTGTCCAAGGCAATAGTGAATCCCAAAGAATACATTTACAACTTTTTTTTTAAAACCCTCACCTTATGCCTTAGAATTAATACGATGTATTGGTTCTAAGACTGAAGAGTGGCAAGGGCTAGGCAAAGGAGGTAAGTGACTTGCTCAGGGTCACACAGCTAGGAAGTGTCTGAGGCCACATTTGAACCCAGGACCGGGGCCTGACTCTCAATCCACTCTGAGCCATCTAGCGCTCCCCCATTTACAACTTTAAAAGACAGGTTTTTTTGTTTTTGTTTTTGTTTTTTTTTGCATGTCTATTTTACTTTATTGTTTTTTGTCAAGCAAAATAGTCTTTATTCAGATATGTTGGAAACAGGGGTCACTACAACTTTGTAAGATGGCAAAAAATGAAATTTCTTAAAATATTTTTTAAGTACAAAACAAGCATATAGTCACAATACCAGAATATGGATCTCAC
>NC_058133.1:193239812-193263064 GCF_016433145.1 Gracilinanus agilis
AAATAAATTATTTTGATTATATAAAACTAAAAAGCTTTTGTACAAACCAAAACAATGTAGCCAAGATCAGAAGGGAAACAACAAACTGGGAAAAAATCTTTATAACAAAAAACTCTGACAAGGGTCTAATTACTCAAATATATAAGGAGTTAAATCAATTGTATAAAAAATCATGCCATTCCCCAATTGATAAATGGGCAAGAGACATGAATAGGCAATTTTCAGGCAAAGAAATCAAAACTATCAATAAGCACATGAGAAAGTGTTCTAAATCTCTAATAATTAGAGAAATGCAAATCAAAACAACTCTGAGGTATCACCTCATACCTAGCAGAATGGCTAAAATGAAAGAAGGGGAGATGTGGAATGAATGTTGGAGGGGATGTGGCAAAATTGGGACATTAATGCATTGCTGGTGGAGCTGTGAACTGATCCAACCATTCTGGATGGCAATTTGGATCTATGCTCAAAGGGCTATAAAAGAATGCCTACCCTTTGATCCAGCCATACCATTGTTGGGTTTGTACCTCAAAGAGATCATAGATAAACAGACTTGCACGAAAATATTTATAGCCGTGCTTTTTGTGGTGGCAAAAAACTGGAAAACGAGGGTATGTCCTTGAGTTGGGGAATGGCTGAACAAACTGTGGTATATGCTGGTGATGGAATACTGTTGTGCTAAAAGGAATAATAAACTGGAGGAATTCCAGGTGAACTGGAAAGACCTCCAGGAACTGATGCAGAGCGAGAGGAGCAGAGCCAGAAGAACACTGTACACAGAGACTGATATACTATGGTAAAATCGAGTGCAATGGACTTCTGTACCAGCAGCAATGCAATGACACAGGACAGCTCTGAGGGATTTATGGTAAAGAACACTACCCACATTCAGAGGAAGAACTGCAGGAGAGGAAATATAAGAAAAACAACTGCTTGAACGCATGGGTTGAGGTGGACATGATTGGGGATCGAAAGTACCATACCAATGCAACTATCAACAATTTGGAAATAGGTCTTGATTAATGACACATATGAAAACCAGTGGAAATGCATATCAGCCAGGGGAGGGGGGAGGTCGGGGGGTGAAGGGGAAAGTAAGAGCATAAATCTTGTAACCATGTTAACTTTTCTAAAATATAAATATTAATAAATGTTTAAAATTAAAAATTAAAAAAAGTCAAATCTAGGCTCAGAAGGGAAATCTATTTATTAGGTCATTCAGAGTTTAAGGGCTGTAAATAATAATGTCATAAAAAGGCACCCTGTGGTTCCCAACCTGGCCACAATTATCTCCTATATTCCTAGCACAGTCACATATTTTACTGTGGTGGATTTGTGCTCAACATTCTTCTCAATCCATATTCATGAAAATTCCAGGAATATATTTGCCTTCACCTGGTAAAATTTCCACAGGGTTTTGTCGACAGTTTTATATTGTTCTCACAAATTTTAAAATAGGATTTAGAAAATATCAATTTTCAGGAAAGCTGTTTGATACAGTTTGTAGATGATCTGCTTTTGGCCTTACCAAATGCCACAGTATGCCAGGAAGATAGCAAGTATCTTCTTTTAGAGCTACATAAGAGAGGCTACAAGGTCTCAAAGGCAAAGGTTCAGTAGTTTCTCCCCAAAGTGGAATATTTAGGGTTTGTTTTAACTGCTAGTGTCAGTTCCATTTCCCCTAAGCACATTGATGATATTCAGAAATCGACTGCCCCTTCCACTAAGAAACAGTTTAGGGCAATTCTTAGAGCAACAGGGTTTTGTAGGCAGCAGATCCCTTGCTATGGAGAAATCACTAAACACCTTATAGCTCTGATAAAAAATTCAGTCTCTGAACCCCTTAAATTAGAATTAAAACAGGCTATCCTGTCTGCCCCTTCTCTAGGCATTCCAAATTACAAAAAGCCAAGCCGTTTACCTTGTATGTACATGAACAGAGAGGAGTAGTCTCAGGTATTTTAACTAAAACTTTAGGATTTGTTCAGTGTCCAGTTGATTATTATTTGGCCCAGCTGAACTCAGTAGCTTCAGGAGCCCCCACCATGTCTTAGAGGTATAGCTGCCACAGATTTGTTAGTAACTAAATCTGCTAATCTAGTATTGGGGTGCCCATTAACCACAATGTGCTCACATGAAGTTGAGGCATTGTTGCTGAGGCATAGAACACAGGCATTCTCAGATTAACGACTTGCTAGATATAAGGTAACCTTGTTAGATAATGAAAATATCACCTTGAAATACTGTACTTTCCTTAATCCTGCTAACTTGCTTCCAGATTGACCAGTTTCAGGAGAACCATTGCACAATTGTGAATATTTAGTGTCCACGACTGAAAAGCCTTGAGATAATCTCCTGGACACTCCTTTAAACAACCCAGACTTATTCACTGAAGGTTCTTCTTTCATGAGGGATGGCATACGCTACATTGGAGCTGTTGTAGTCACAGATTTTGCCACTCTGTGGTCAGCTTCACTGCTTTTAATATAAGTGCTCAAGGTATAGAACTGATAACTCCAAAACATGTCTGTATAATTGCCAAAGGTAAGAAAGCAACAATGTACACAAATCTGTTGGAAGCCACTCAGAGAAATAGGGTCTTTAATAGATATTTTTATCTGGACCCCATCAAGGTTATTATAGTTGGCAGGGCCATATATTGACTCCTTTGACCTGAAAGGTTTGGATCAGATGGTGGATGGCATATCTGAGATAAAAATCTAGACCTCTCTCAGTGTCTTCTTTTATTATTGAAAAATATCAATTTAATCTTCTAGGATAACTTTAAGTTTTATAGAAAGCCTTTAAATACCGTATAGTAAACCAGCAGTTAAGGAATTGACAATTTTTCCATAAGCTGAAAAAGCCAGAAATTAGCAGAAGCTGCCCTGTATCTCTTCCTTTCTATTGCAGACATCCCAAGGACACTGTAGACAGATCCAGACAAATTCCATTCCATACTTAGGTACTTTCCAATGACTAAACTCACTCTATAATCTTAAAGACTCATTCTTCAAGATAGCTTTTGAAGTATGGAAGCTTTTTTGCTAAAATAACTTTTAGATAAAGTGAGACTCATTTTTAACCTTGGACCTTGTGTTGTGAGGATTATTTAGGTATTAGTTTATATATAGTTAATGTGGACCTAGCAGGAAGGGCTGGAGAATTCCAAGATGGAATGAAGAAAGCAGGGAGTGTGTTTCTTGCTCACTGAGAGACTCCATGGTGGTTGGGGCAGCAGTAACTGACAACTAGGAGACACCAGATTTACCAGGGATCCTGTGGAAAGGCTGTCACCTACTTGTGGGAGATTTTGTTAGAGAATGCTAAATTCCAACCTGAGTTGCAGGTCAACTTGGGCTGGGTCAGCTCCCAGAATCTACCCATCTGGAAGAGTGTAGCTGGTGGTCCAGGAGGAGCAGAAACATCACTGGAGTGAGGCTGAACACTTCTGTTGTAAGGATACTCTTGTCCTGCTTCTCCCTGGGCCCTTTTATGCTTAGATCTTAATTTAGTATAGTCAAGTCCTTCCCCTGTCCCTGTGGTTTGCCCTTAGCTTGTAAGTGTAGAATCCCAATTCCCATCCTTTATCTTGTAGTCCCTGATTAAAAACCGTTATAAACCTTTGCCTTTTGCCTGCTGGTTCCATAGGCCCTTGTCTAGGTGAGCTGAATGACTGTTGGAGCCTAAGTGCCATTTCCAGTAACTGTAACCTCCTAGTAGTTAAACTTGGTTGGGTCCTTTTCATCTGTCATTCCTGTCTCTCTCACCCGTGTGAACCCACAAATAGTTAACATCCCTGGTAACCCTCCATTACACTTGTCTCATCCGGGCATAATCTTCACAAGAGAAATTTTTTTGTAAGTCATATGTCAATTATGATGTAACTCTGTAGCCTTGGGTGTCTATACAGCTATAAAACTTTGTTGTGCTTTGTAAGAGACTGTTCTTTGAAAAGGTATATAATTTTAAAAGCTCAGAGACATTTTGGAGCAACCATGAGCTAACTGACAGCCTCAAGCATCTGCCTCATTCTTTCTCACCTAAACTGTGCATCTCTCCAGATCTCTGGAGCTGTTGTATAGCTTCCAACAGATATCCCTTTGGAATATGTCATGCAGTGGGTATGCTATGGCTCCAAAAGGAGGTTTTTAACCTCTGCTGGAAAATATATTGCAAATGCAGAAATCATTAATGAAGTGCTTTCTACTCTCCAACTATTTGACGCCCTAGCTATAGTTCATTGTTCTGCTAATACAGGTGGAACTGACCCTATCTCTAGAGGGAACCACCAGGAAGATACCACATCAAAGCTTGCTGCCTTAGAAGGACCTGAATTGATTTTAACTTTGGCAACTAGTAATGACTCAAATTTATCTCTCTCTTATAATGAACAGGAAGTGGAAAAATGGAAACAAAAGTTTAAACAAAACAGATCAATGGGGGTATGGGTGTCATCTGAAGGAAAACCCCTATTCCCTAGAAGTTTTTTTTATCACCAAATATGTTTATCCATTCACAAAAATGGTCACTTTGGCACCCAGAGTATTATAGACTCTGTTTAAAAAGTATGGATAGCCCCTGGTATAACTACTATAGCCTCTAAAGTGTGTGCAGCCTGTCCCCCTTGCCAAACCTATAATCAGCATGCTTTTCATGAAAAAAGCTTTTGGTGAGCATCCTCTAGCTTACACATCTTTTGAGCATTTACAAATTGACTTTATTACTAATGCAGGACATGATAAATTTTGTCTGTTTCATAGTAGATCAGCTGACCAGATGGCTGGAAGCATTTCCTAGTGCCTGAGCCACAGTAGCTTTCGTTGCTAAGGTGCTCTCAAAGGAGATCATTCCTCTCTTTGGCCTGCCAGCAGTAATTGATTCAAATAGGTGAACTCATTTTACTGATTCTGTTTTGTTTTGAATTTATTCTTGTTTGGAGATCACTCCGTAGTTCCATGTCACCCCCAGAGCTCAGACCAAATTGAGAGAATGAATCTTAAGAGAATGAATGAGAGAAATCTTAAGAATATGATTGGAAAATTGTGCACTGAGACTTACTTAAAATGGCCTGAGGTTCTTCCCCTTGCTCTGTTTTATCTTCAAAGTAGGCCCAGGGGAGATCTACACATCTCTTCATTTGAGATGCTTTTTGGACCTCCTCCCCTAGAGGCTAAGCTTTTTTCTCCTGCATACACATCATTACTGGAGGGGGGAGCGGAGGGAGGCACTTTTATTGTTTCATATATATAGGACCTATAGATCAAATTGTGAGGACTCCATGAATCTGGAACTGCAGTACAAGCAGGACCTCTAGACTTCTCACTCCATGACCTACACCCAGGAGACAAGGTGTACATAAAGAACTTCCAGAGCACTGGAAGAACTCAGCCTGCTTGGGAAGGTCCATTTCAAGTATTGTTAACCACTACAACAGATATCAAAATTGGAGAAAAGGACTCTTGGATTTATTGCTCACATGTAAAATGAATACTTTCCATTGACACTAACACATGCAATTGTCTTTATTTGTACCTTCCTCCTATGACTAGACTGGAGAAAATACCATTATAAAAATCCATAGATAAGTTGGACACTATTTTGGCTGACATATTGAATGCCTGAATTTTTTTTATTATTGCTTTTCTTCTTATTTGAAGTAGGATATTTGCATTTTCTTTTTCTTATGGAATCAGTATTAATGTTTTTGATTTTGAAGGATAAATTTACAATATCCATTAGCTCTAATACTTATGCATACCCAGAAGCTTTAGACTATGAAAACATGCCATTGATTGTTAAGTATTATGGGGCTTTTATTTTATTTTGAATTTGTAAAATTTTATTTAATTAATTTAGAATATGTTTCCATGGTTACAAGATTCATGTTCTTTCCCTCCCCTTCCCACCCTTCTCCCTTAGCCAGTGTGCAATTCCACTGGGTTTTACATGTGTCATTGATCAAGACCTATTTCCATATTATTGATATTTGCACTAGGGTGATTGTTTAGAGTCAATATCCCCATATGAGACTTTTATTAATAATCATGTCTGATTTCAGAAGAAGGGATCTTAAAAGAACCACTGTACAGTGCCAAGAAGTACAAGGTCAAGGAATCCAACAATTCCTGTGGGATTGATGAGAATCTGTGCCAAGACAGAGGACTTGTTTATTTTTTGGTTTTCTTTTGACAATTGATTTATTTACTCCATAACTCAGCCATGTATCCTGGGGTGATCCTGGTGTTGGTCAACACCCTCCTTAGGGGGGATTATATAATTATCCTAAAATCCAAAGTTTGAAATCTTTTGGAGAAATTTCAGGAAAAGAAACTTGCCAACACTTCAAGTCCAGAAAACAGATCTTTTGGAAAAGCTGCCACAAGGATGTCTGTGGAAACCTTACACTGTAAAGATCCAAAATGAAATTTAGAATGCCCTCTAATTGGCTTTTTGTCAATGTGTCTATCAATCATTATTTTCGCTTTCTTTCTCTTTTGTTTCCCTTGTAAAAATTAAAATTAATTTACCGTAACTTCAAATATATTGTTATAAGATTTATTAATAATCACTAGAAGTAAAGGAATAAAAAGGTAACAAAATAAAACCATGCAGCCAAGCTGATCTACTTGCTCAAAAGTCCTGCATTCACAGCTGCCCTAATAGGAAGGAAAGAGGGCTAGACACGGAAATCCACTGAATTTATTTCCTGTCTATGCCAGCACATAATGACAGAAAGTCAGTGGGCTCCTGGGTAATGTAGTTTAAAGGTACAAAATTTCCAATTACCCACCCTCTTATCCCCAAATTGTAATTTCCTTTAGAAAGTGCAGTATTGTATGGGCCTCTAGCCAGAAGATCTTTAGAGGTATAAGCTGGTTATGTGAAATGATTTATTGGGGAGAGTAAGCATGTAAATCTGGGAGATTTCAACATGCTTGTCTCCCAATAGAATCACAGGAGGGGATCACGAAAGGGAATTTAAACTCCCTTTGTTCTTTTAAACTTAACCAATGGACTTGGACTTTCCCTCCCTCTGTTTTATTTTAATTAATCAAGGACCTGGAGGTCTTTTTACCATTGAGATGTGCAGAGATATTTCAACCCATAGTGAAAAGAAATAGAAACCAGAGAGTCAGGAAGTGATGTGAGAAAAGGGCTTATAAAAGTGAGTCTGGAGAGCTGAACATTCATTCTGCATTGGTGGCTCTTGCTGAAAGAGGAGTTAGGCTTTGGTGACTCCCTTAGGGGGAAGAGACTTTCAAGGCCTTCTACCTTGAGATTGAAACCTGGAGGCTGAGACTCTTACTCTTCTGGTCAGAGATTGGAGCTTTGTAGGGGGAGCGAGCTAGATTTCTTCAGAGCAGACTTAAGAGTGGTAGGCTAGACAATTCCCTATCTCCTTTCTACATTTTCCTCTCTTTACTATCTCTACTTTGTTGTAATAAAGCTACTAAAGCTACAACAGACTCATAGTTTAAATTTTAATTATTATAAACGGTGACCACAACTTTTTTAATTCTTAAAATTTGGCACAACACTTTTTAATTATATGTAATATATTGTAATATTGTAATTATTACAATAGCATATTTCTTCCTGAGTCCTTTGGAATTGTGGTTAATTATTGTACTAATTAAGTCTTTCAAAGTTGATTATTTTCATAATACTCTTTTTTCTGTATAAATTATCCCCCTGCTTCTGATCACTTCATTTTGCATTAGTTTATACAGGTGTTCTCAGAATTTATTGAAATCTTTCCTTTTATTGTTTCTTTATAAGCAAAATAGTATTCCATCACATTCAGGTACCATACCTTGTTCATCCATTCTCCAGTTGATGGGCACATTTCCAATTTCCAATTCTTTGTTTCCACAAAAAACCCAACCAACCAAATAACAACAACAAAAACCTATTAAAGAACAGCTAGATGGCTCAGTGGATTGAGAGTCAGGCCTAGAGATGGGGCATCCTGGGTTCAAATCTGGCCTCAGTCACTTTCTAGCTGTGTGACCCTGGGCAAGTCACTTAATCTCCATTGCCTACCCCTTACAGCTCTTCTACCTTGGAACCAATACACAGTATTGATTCTAAGACAGAAGGTAAAAGTTTTTTTAAAAAAAGCTACTATAAATATTTTTGCACATATCGGCCCTTTTCCTCTTGCTATAATCTCTTTGGAGCATAGACCTAGGTAACAGTATTACTGGGTCAGAGGGTATGAACAATTTAATAGCTTTTGGAGCATTGCTCCAAATTGTTTTCCAAAATGATTGAACTAGTTCACAGCTCCAAAAGGTGGAATTTTTTGCAGAAAAGGTCTAGAATCTGAACAAGAAAGGTGAAGGGTAGATTTCAGAACTTCATTATCAAATCTGAAGCTGGAAGTTATAGGAATTATAGTTTGCTGATAAGCAGTAAGTCTAGGTAAGCAGAGGAATAGCTTGGAAATAGAGATGTCACAAGCAGATTTCTAGATGGGCTGAGATGTTGGGTTTCATAACAATCAAACATAATGTACATAAATTCAACTTAATAATAGAAGCATTTGCTCAACACAAAAGTCATGTGAACTTTCATGGATAATTCCTGAGCCAGAAAAAAGACAAAATTTACAAGATTACAGGTTTCAAGTTCTTATTACTCTGTCCAATGGATTTTCTTCATTCATTTTTCCCTCCTTGACAGGTTCTTGCAAATATGTACCCAATCTCCCCCCAAAATACTAAGTGTATTGGTGAGATATAACCAAGGTTTATTAAAATATTTGTTTTTTCCTTAATTGCTAAATAAGTTATATTTATGATTTTAAAGCGTCAGCATTGTGAGTGACTGGTTTGTGTAAATGGAAATGCATCAGTGGGTCCCAGGAGCTAAAATGATAGGTAGAGAGAGTTTATTTTCCTACAACAGAGTGACCCCTAGGACTCTGAGAGAATTTGAGGATAATCACATAATCATAATCTTTTTTTCTGGCAATGTGGGCCCACTAGTGTGAAAGTATATTGGCGTGGACAAGCCAACCTAGAGTGAGTAGGTATATACATGTGAAAGGTTTGAGGCCAGTGTAGGTGGCCACTCTAGTCACATATGCTACAATACCCAAAATCCAGATTTTTTTAGCACAAATCTATAACCAGAAGCAACCAGAGTGTTTACCATATCTGATGTACCCAAGTGCTTGAGTTACAGATATGATAAGGAAGCAGAACAGGAAACTATGTATGCCCAGGTATACTACTATGCGCCAGGTACTTTGCTGAGTTGGGAGAGTCCCTGCTCTCAATCCTTTTACATTCTGTTGTGGGGAACAACGTGTACAAAAGAAATTATGGAGTTGAGGAGTGCTAACAAGCTCAGAAGAGAGCCCCCCATGGGAGGTGGAAATGACAAAGAGAGAGAACATTCCAGGCACAAAGTTTCATATATACAAAGGCAGAGAAGTGAGAGCACTGTCAGGTACAAAGAACTTGCAAATAGATTATTTGGTAGAGAGGAAGAGAGGGAAGATGGGAGGCCAGCTTTTTCTCTGTTCTGAAATAATAATGGTAGTAATGAGGAAAAGGAGTCAAACATTGTGCTAGGGGGAAGAGAGAGGAGAGAGAAGCTCTTTATTCATCATTTAATAATCATTTATTAAGAGCTTACAATGTGGAGAACACTAGGAGCTGGAAGTACAAAGAATAAACTGAAAAAAAATACAAAAAACACCCCAGTTTTATCTGCTTTCTCAGATTATCCTCAATTCTAGAGGAGCACTCCGGTGTCAAACTCAAATAGAGAAGGATGCCCCCAGCACCCCTATGCTCTAGGACCTCAACTCTACTCCCCACCCCCTACATGTTGACTTGGAGAAATAAAAATTAACATTATCTACATTGTTTTATATTCTAGGGGCAGCTAGGTAGTACAGTGGATAGAGCTGAAAAGTCAGGAATTAAAAAAAATTTTTTTTAATAATCCAAATAAAGATATCCTTTCTACATTGAGACTTTCCCCATCTCAGTTTCCATATATCACAGTTTAACATAAGAAATTAAGTGGAAGGGGGCAGCTGGGTAGCTCAGTGGATTGAGAGCCAGGCCTAGAGACAGGAGGTCCTAGGTTCAAATCTGGCCGCAGACACTTCCCAGCTGTGTGACCCTGGGCAAGTCACTTGACCCCCATTGCCTACCCTTACCACTCTTCTGCCTTGGAGCCAATACACAGTATTGACTCCAAGACGGAAGATAAGGGTTTAAAAAAAAAAAAAGAAAGAAATTAAGTGGAAATTTTGACAGAGTGGAAGTTGCAGACAACATGTGAAGGCCAGCAGGTAACACAGAAAAAGTTTAGAAACTCATTTTTATTTAATATTGACCTACAAACTGCCTATGACCAAATACTTAACCAAAAATTTTCAATAAGGTACTGTAAACACCCCATAAGAGAAAAAGAAAAAAATTTCAGATTTCTTCTCTGATATAAAGGGAGGGTCAAAAAATTTACATGGATTTTCCAGATTGGGGGAGGAGTGGGGCTGAGCCACCTACCTGCCCCCAGATGTGGAAGGGTTATCTATATTTATTAAATATATATCAGAGACTTTGCAGAGGTGTATATCTGTGTGTATCTGTATTTCTATTTCAAGTCACACAGTTGGTAGGTATTTGGTAGATGGGATTTCAACAAAAACTTTCCTCATTCTAAGTCTTAACACTTTTCCCAATGACAGTAACCTTAGTAGAAATGTCGAAAGTTAGAGGAGAGGAGGGGAAATTTAAGTCTTTTCAGATCATTTTCTAAAGCAGATAGCATGGTCACAGACGTAGCTAAGAGGTATAGACAATGAGTTAAAATCTGGCCTTACCAGTGGTGTGACCCTGGACAATCAATAAACATTTATTAAGCTCCTACTATGTACCCAGTACTATGCGAAATCTTGGGGATACAAAAAAAGACTGAAGACAATTCTTGTTCTCAAGGACCTTAATGGGGGAGACCGTATGCTAGTCCATACAAAGAAAGCTATACATGGGATAAATAGGAAATAATTATTAGCAGAGGGAAGACACTAGAATTAAGAGGATTTGGGGAAGGCTTCCAGGAAAGGATTTTAACTGGGACTTAAAGGAAGTGAGAGAGGTCAGTTGATAGAGTGGAGGAGGGAGAGCATTCCACAGCATGGGAGCATGCAAAGAACATAGCAGAGATGGAGCAACCCGTTTGTGGAACAAGGTAGGGCAGTTCTTGTTCAAGAAATAAGGGGCAAAGGGGGCAGCTGGGTAGTTCAGTGGATTGAGAGCCAGGCCTAGAGATGGGAGGTCCTAGGTTCAAATCTGGCCTCAGACACTTCCCAGCTGTGTGACCCTGGGCAGGTCACTTGACCCCCATTGCCTACCCTTATCACTCTTCTGCCTTGGAGCCAATATACAGTATTGACTCAAGACAGAAGGTAAGGGTTTAAAAAAAATTAAAAAAGAAAAAAGAAATAAGGGGCAAGTATCACTGGATCAAAGAGTACTTGTCAGGGCCTAAGGTATAAGAAGACTGGAAAGGTAAGGGGGGTGGAGGCTTTGAATTCCAAATGGAACATTTTGTATTTTCTCCTGGAGGCAAATAGGAGCCACTGGAGTTTACTGAGGAGAGAAGGGGCATTTTCTAGTCTGTACTTTAGGAAAATCACTTTAGAGGATGAATGGAGTATAGATTAGAGCAGGAAGAAAGCTGAGACAGGCAGACCCACACCAGCAGACTTTTGTAATAATACAAGTGTAAGGTGATGAGGGCCAGTGCTAGAGTGGTGGCATTGTCAGAAGGGTGAAAAGGGTATATTTAAGTTGCAAAGGTTAAATCCACAGGCCTTGGCAACAGATTAGATATGGAGGGGAGAAGGAGGGTGATGACTGCTAGGTTGCTAGCATGAGGAACTGGGAGAATGATGTCGTCCTTTACAGTAAGAGGAAAGATAGGAGGGTAAGAAGGTTTTGGGGTTAGACAATGAGTTCCATTTTGGACAGACCTGTTTTCAGATGTCTACTCTATTCCTAAATAATATTAAAATAAATCCTAGATCCTAATTCTAAATACTAAAGAAATATTCAGTCGATATCGGAAAGGCAGTTGAAGATTTGAGAATAGAGGTCAGCAAAAGAGTTTGGGGCAAGACTTATGGATCTGAGAGTCATCAGCATAAAGATGTTAATTAAATCCATGGAAGCAGAAGAGATCATCCAGTGAAGTAGTATAGAGGGAGAAGAGAAGAGGGCCCAGGATAGAATCCTGAGAGACATCCATAGTTAGAGGGTGTGATCTGGAAGAGAATCCAACAAAGGAGACAAAGAAGGAACGGGTCTGAGAGATCAGAAAGACAAGTCACTTAACCTCTGCTTGCCTCAATTTCCAAACTGTCAAGTGGGGATAATAATGGCACCTACTTCCCAGAGTTGTTGTGAATAACTGGCATATAATAAGCACTACACAGATGGTAGCTATTATTATTGTTATATCTTTATTTTGTTAAATATTTACCAATTACATGAGCCAGGGTGATTTGTGGAACCCAGCCCTGCCTCCCCAACCCACACACACCCTGTCACACCCACCAGTCTTGAGACAAGACCATGGATTATATCCATGCTATGTCCTTTTTCCTCCAGGGTTTAAGCACTGACTATAAATGTGTGCAGTCATTATAAATATACTTATGTGGGAGAGGGGGGTATGTATTGGCTTGAAAAATAGATGGGGAGAATAGGGTAACTTCCCTAGCAATCAGCCTCCAATAGAGAATTAGGGAGAGAGAAAAGAACAAACAGGCAGATTTAAGATAGGGAGAGAATTTGAATGAATTTCTGTTAAGCTGGGAGAGTCAAGAAGAGATTCAAACCTAAAGACTGAGAAAATTCCAAGCATGACTGGCAGATTGCTAGACTGGGCAGGATCTCTGTGCCTGGGTCATTTGATACTCCTCTATTATACAGAAGGGGAACACAGAACCCAGCTAAGCTTTAAACATTCTTCTGAAACATGTTCCTCTGTGTAGGTTTCCAGATCAAGTCTGAGCAGGTGTAAATCTTTGTGCTCAGAACCCACAAAAGAGCCTTTTAAAATCTGGGGTGTGAGTTTCAGGAGGAGAAAATGACATAAACTTTTTTCACTCACCCCTTGCCTTCAACAACTTTAAACAGAGAAATGAAACAAGAAACACAAGCAGGTCCCATACTTATATGTCACCAGTCTGAACATATCTATTAAAGTGGGCCAAAAGAATCATTGGGAGAGGGGGAAGACAAATTAAAACAACATGTTCATAGGTAACTGCTCCCAGGTGAGCAGGGCATTATGGAAGAAAATGTAAGAATAGACTTTGAAAAGTGAGTTTCACTTCTTTCCTTGATTTTAGGTCATGACTCCTTTGTCTGAGGAATGATCATCTGGGAGAGAAAAATGAAGGGGAGAAAAGATTTAGGGGTTTCAGTCTAATGCAAAGGAATTTGGGTTTAATAGTAGAAAGAAGACAGACCTTGAAGTCAAGAGAATCTGAGTTTAGACTTGCCCTTTGTAAATATTGGCTATAAGATCATAGATAAGACAACTCTCTAAGACTATTGTAAATTGCATCAGTGGAGAAAATCTCCATACTGATGCAAAGATAAGTCATTGGAGGAAAATGCTATTGAAGGATCATAGATTTAGAGGTAGTAAGAATCACAGATGGCTTCTAATCCAAAGCCTTCTTTTTATAGAGGAGGAAACTGAGAACCCTAGAGCTTCAGTGACTTGGCAAGTGTTGCAAAGATAGCAAAAGTAGCAGAGCTGGGACTCAAACCCGGGGCTGCCACTCCAAATCCAGATCTCTCTCTCTCTCTTTTTTTTTAGACCCTTACATTTTGTCTGAGTATTAATTCTAAGACAGAAGAATGATTGGCAAGGGCAAGAACTAGGCAATTGGGGTTAAGTGGCTTGCCCAGGGTCACATAGCTAGCAATTGTCTGAAGTCAGACTGGAACTTGGGTCTTCCTTTTTTTTAATTTAGTTTTATTTTATTGATTAATTATGAAAAAATTTCCATGGTTCCATGATTCATATTCTTTCCCACCTCTCCTCCATCCCCCCTTCCATAGCTAACATACAATTCCTCTGGGTTTTACGTGTGTCATTAATCAAGACCTATTTCCATATTATTGATATTTGCATTAGGGTGATCATCTAGAGTCTATAGCCCCAATCATATTCCCATCAACCCATGTGATCAAGCAGTTGTTTTTCTTCTGTGTTTCTGCTCCCACAGTTCTTTCTTTGGATGTGGATAGTGTTCTTTCTCTTAAGTCCCTCAGAAATGTTTTGGATCATTGCATGCTGCTAGTGGAGAAGTCCATTCCAATCAATTGTGTCACAGTATATCTGTCTCTCTGTATAAAGTTATCCTGGTACTGCTCCTTTCACTCTGCATCAATTCCTGGATGTTGTTCCAGTTCACATGGAATTCCTCCAGTTCATTATTCCTTTCAGCACAATAGTATTCCATCACCAGCACCACAATTTGTTTAGCCATTCCCCAATCTAAGGGCATCCCTTCATTTTCCAATTTTTTGCCACTACAAAGAGTACGGCTATAAATATTTTTATATGTCTTTTTCTCTATTGGTGCAAACCCAGAAGTGATATGGTTGGATCAAAGGGTAGGCAGTCTTTTATTTTTTATTTTTTTTTTAAACCCTTACCTTCCATCTTAGAGTCAATACTGTGTATTGGTTCCAAGACAGAAGAGTGGTAAAGGTAGGCAATGGGGGTCAAGTGACTTTCCCAGGGTCATACAGTTGTGAAGTGTCTGAGGCCGGATTTGAACCTAGTACCTCCCGTCTCTTGGCCTGGCTCTCAATCCACTGAGCTACCCAGTTGCCCCCTGGTAGGCAGTCTTTTAAAGCCCTTTGGGCATAGGAACTCAGGTCTTCCTGACTCTAGGCTTGGTGCTCTATCCACTGTGCTACCTAGTTGTAAGACTGAGCTGAGTCTGTCTAGAGCTATTGTGATATAAGAAATCATAAACAGGAGGATTTAAGAAAAACCTGGAAAGATCTGCGGGAACTGGTGCAGAGAGAAATAAGCAGAACTGAGAGAACTGGGACACAATAATAGCAATATTGTATGATGATTGTCTGTGAAAACTTGGCTACTCTTAGCAGTGGGACAATCCTGAAAGATTTATGACTGGGAATGCAGTCTACCTCCAGAGAAAGAACTGTTGGAGTTGTCTTTCACATCAGTGTATTTCTAGTTTTATTTTGGGAGGTTGGTTATGTATGAGTGTGCTCTCACAATAGTGACCAATATGGAAATATGTTTTGCATGAAAATAATAAAGAAGGAAAATAATTTTTAAAAAATGTGGCTGGTGAACAAAACTTCACATTACTGCCCTTCCTGTTCCTACCTAAAAAGACTGTTAGCCTGTCTTAGAACTTTTTAAATACCATCTTACCGCTCCATGTATAAAGATTTTGGTCCAAATTCATCTTGGAGTTCTTGGATGGTTCACTGGAACTTAGCCAGGAGTATTAGACCTTTGGAATGGTCCCTTCCCAGCTTATAAAAGTGGCTTATCCTAAACTTATAAATTTGGCCTTAAAACTTTGAGTTGTCCATTTGCATATGAAAAGGTCAGGAAATTTGCAGAGACCAGTTTGTCCAGTTGCCTTTTAATCTGCCCACTCATTGATATGGTTTTACAGAAGAAATGGAGGGTTTAAAAGTCTGGGAGCAAGGGCAGTTAGATGGCTCAGGAGGAAATCTAGTTCAAATACAGTCTTAGGCACTTCCTAGCTGTGTGATCCTGGACAAGTCACAACCCAGATTGCCTAGCCCTCGAGCCACTGTTCTGTCTTAGAATTAATAAGACAGAAAGTAAGGATTAAAAAAAAAAAGCCAAGGAGTAGATTCCTGACCATTTCTTTGAATGAAGTAGTCCAAGACTAGGTGAGAGTGAATAGTCCAGTAACTGGAGCTATAATTCTGCTCCAAAGAGAGCAGGCCCCAGAGCCCACACTCCTATTGATCTTATGGTATAGATACTTGTCCTTGCTGGTTGTATATAGCTGACAGCCTTTAATGAAACCCCAAAGCGATCCTGGTCCCTGATAACTTGTCTTCAAGAAACCCCCCTGACTGACTCTTGTCCCATATTGAACAATGAACCATTAAGGACCCTTTGCACACCCTAGATAGGACTAAGTACCTTTTTGTCTTAGTTTCTTTTATTGTATCTAAGCTTCTCCCAGGTAGCCTAGCCTCTTGCTACATCCTCTTTCCCAAGTCTCTATGTAACCAGTCAGTTCCTCCGAGGTTATACTCCTTGAGGTATAAACATAACCCTAAGTTCTTTAGTTTGTCCATCATTTCCATTATTGGCATCTTTCCTAGAGACAGTGTTCCCAGAGTTGCTCTGTGTGGTGGCTCTAAGAGCATTGTCTCCCTTGTCCTGATTAAAGACATGTTCTCTCTTATAGCGCTTTGGTGGTTCTGCGTGTTTTCAAGTTGGCATAGGCCTACACTTAACCAGGAGAGCATCAGCCAAGTCCAAAGCTGGAACCAGTAAAGACAATGGCCAGGCAATGGGGACATGAGCACAATAGCCCAGGAGCAGACCTAGGGGATCCAGGGGAGTGAATCACCCAGAAGAGATGCTGCATTATGTATGCCTTGCAAGGAGATCGTGAGAAAACATGTTGGGATGCAAGGTAGAGCAGGTAGCATGAAAGGATATAGTAGAAAGGACATTGGATGTGGGAATTAGAAAAACCTGGGTTCAAATCCTGGAACAGGCATCTGTATTAGCAAGTCATTTAATCTTTCTGTGTCTGTTTCCCTATGAGGTAATTTAACTTTAAAGTCCCTTCCAGCTTCACAACTAAAATCTTGGAATCCCTTCAGTGTCAGGGCTATCAGTTGCCTTAGTGACATGGAGTCTTCTCCACTTGCGAACTCTACCATATGACCTCACTTCTCACTGCCTCTTTGGGCTTTATTTTATTTTATTGTTTTTAAACCCTTACCTTCTGTCCCATAAATGATATTGATTTTAAGGCAGAAGAGTTGGTAAGGTAAGGTAAGATTAAGTGACTCGTCCAAGGTCACACAGCTAAGAAGTATATGAGGCTAGATTTGATCCATATGGTTTTAGTGGGAGAATTGCCCCAATTTTATAGGGGACATTTTGCATTCTCACTATGATATTTCAGAAAAAGCTAATAGGCTTGAGCTGGTTGTTCCTTCTGTTCGACTACAGAAAGTAAAACACACTAGAGGAGACTTGTAAACTATAGTTTTAGGAGTGTGATAATGAGATTAAAGCCCATCTTTAGATTTAATCGCCAAAAATGAAAACATCTTCACTTAACTCACAAGTTGGGTGGTCTGAAACCCACATGTGCTAGAGTGAGTGACAAATCAGAATTTACTGACTGCCTCCTGGTTAGTCCTAAGAAAAGCATCTGTTGTCTTTGGACACATAAACTAAGAGGAAGGCACAGGAAGTGACGCAAAAGAGGCCCCTTTATAAAGAAAGTTGAGGGAGCTGAGGTCTGTCTTCTGGTTCTTGCTTGGACGTGGAGGAGCCCTGGATCCTGAGAACTTGGAATTCCACTTGGTGAATGTAAAGACTGAATCTTCCTGAACTTTCCTTAAGGAACTTCCCTTTTAAAAGAGACTCTGTGACTGAAGCTTTTGCTTCATACACCTCCGGGGCCTTTGGGCCCTTGGCTCAAGGCTCGCCCTTTTTCCAATTGAGGACTAGTTAAATCTGCTTGAGTTAAACCATGGACCTAAGTGAATTATTTAGTATGTCAGGTTAATTATCTTACCTTATCCTCTCTAGATTTCTTAATTTCTCTCTTCTCATTTGTAAATAAGCATCCATAAAAGTTATTTTGACTTGAGGTTATTCTTTAATGGGGGATTGATAATTATTCAATTCCCTGGAGACCTAACCTTTTAATATTCACCCAATCAAAACCCCTTTTTACCTGTTACAGGAATATGGGCCCAAAGAGCATCTAGAATCTGGATTCGTTATTCCCCAGAGACCCTAATCTTTTGAACACCATTTGGATAAGTAGCCCAGAAGGGGAACTACAAATGCAGTCAGGCAGAGCATCACCCATTCTTCAGAATCTTTCCCTTCCTTGAAAACTCAGTTTAAGTGCTTCGTCTTCCATGCACAGCCTTCTCTTATCTCTCCCCCAATTCAAAACTGAAAGTGTTCTCTGCCTCACCAGTTCCTGGACAACTTTGCATTTTCCCTCTCTCTTTTCCCCATTTCTCTCTGTTTTGTGTCATATTGTACAGTCATATCCTCCCAGTAGAGAGTGAGCATCTTAAGAATGCTACGATATCAAATGCTTCCTTTTTCATTTCCGAATCTCCTAGCGAAGTATCTGAATTGAACACAGTAGGCGCTTGATAAATGATTGCTGAATTCATCTTTATCTTTCATCTTATTAGAAAGTTGCTTGTTTAGACTTCTTTTTCAGTTGAGCCTGACTCTAACTCCATTTGGACTTTTCCTGGCAGGGATACTAGAGTGGTTTGCTATTTCCTTTTCTAGTTTATTTTACAGATGAGGAAACAGTTTAGTGACATGGCCAGGATCACACATCTAGTAAATTGTCTGAGGTCAGATTTGAACTCAGGAAGATGACATGTCTTCCTGACTCCAGACCAAGGAGGGTCTAACCGTTGAGCAACCTAGCTGTTTATTATTAGAAAGTGGAGAATCCCATTAAGAAGCAAGGAAATGAACGATTCCACAGATTAGCAATTATGTGGTTAAAATCTTCTGAGAACCCTTCTATGCCTTCCATAAGGTTTTGCAGAGGAATAGTGGATATTAGCATTTTATTCAAGGAAAGGGAATACTCTTCAAACCAATCCAAATATCCAGATATATTTCTTTCATGATAAACTTTATTAGTAAACTTATTTCTTCTGATAAACCTCTATTGAAAACAGAAGGGTGGTTCTCTTCTTAAGCTCAGTGGTCTCAGAAGTACCACCTGAGAGCTCAGCATAATTGGTAAGAAAGGCAGCCAGATGATGTAGAGAAAAGAATGTTGGATTTGGAGTCAGGAAGACCTGGGATCCTACCCTTGGCACTTACTAGCTGTGTGACCCTGTTGTGGGAGAGCTTGATATTATCCTGTATCAGGAAGGGTGCTCCCTCAAGAACTGATGGGCTCTGATGATTATCTTTAAAAATAGAGAAGTTTAGGGGTTAAGATGGCAGCAGAGTAAAAAGCAGCTGCTTGACCTCTCCTAACCCATGCATATAGGACTCCTCAAGAAGACATAAAAACAAATTCAGAGGAAAGAAGGGACCCCACAACATGGCGCAGCATTGAAGGTATGTGGAATCAGGGCATTTCCATGCTATAAAGGGGTGAAACAGCTCTCACGAAAACATGAGCAGAGCAACCCCCTCCCCCACCCCACACCACCTACAATGCCAAAGCCAGTGCACAAGAGTCAGAGCAAGTTTGGGGCATGCATTAAGTCGCTGGCAGCTCACCAGGGCTTGTTCCTGGGAGCAGCAAGACTTAAGACCCCCAAGAGGCTAAAGAACTCACGGACTCTGAACACTGACCCTGAGCCCAGGCACAGGCGAAGGGGCTGACAAAGGCGCGGAGGAAGGGGCTGATCCTGAGTGTAGGAGTGGACCTTGAGTGGAGACCCAGTGCAGAGAGGTGCTTGACTGTGGAAGCAGCTCCCTGAGACTTTTAAAGGAGCTTCAGGCAGAAGAACGAGCAAGGAGACCACCAGAAAGCTTGACCCAGAACAATTAGACTTGAGATCTCAGGAGTCTAAAGAGTGCAGACAGATCCTGGGTGCGAGCATAAAGCTGAGAGGGCACTCAGCTTACAATGGAAAGTCAAAATCATCAGGAAAACCAGAAGAGAAAGATGAAGAAGGAAAAACCTTTAACACTCGACAACTTTTACACAGAAAAAATCCAGACAACAGAGCAAACAGTAGAGGAGAACAAACAATCCAAACCTTTCCAAAACAATGAAAATGGGTCACAAGGTCTTGAAGAGTTCAGATCTGAGATCATGAGAAAGATGGAAGAGATGTGGCAAGAAAATAACAGTTTAAAAGGCAAAATTTCACAATTGGAAAGTGAGGCAAGTAAATCAAAGACCAGAAATGACCAGATTGAAAAGGAAAACCAAAAGATTGTAGCCGAAAACCAGTCTCTAAAGGCTAGAATTGAGCAATTAGAAAAAGATGCCCCCAAATCAAAAGAATTAATAAGCAAATTGGAGACCAAAATCAAACAGCTAGAAAATAGGTCAGACCAAACTGAAAAGGAAAATCAAAAGCTTATAGCAGAAAACCAGTCTCTAAAGACAAAAATTGGGCAAGTAGAAGCCAATGATCTATCAAGACAGCAAGATCAAATAAAACAAAGTCAAAAGACAGATAAAATAGAAGGAAACATGAAATATCTCAATGAGAAACTGATAGATCAAGAAAACCGGTCTAGAAGAGACAACCTAAAAATCATTGGTCTTCCTGAAAAACCAGAAATTAATAGAAATTTGGACTCCATACTAAAAGAAATTATCCAGCAAAATTTCCCTGAAGTTCTACAACAAGAGGGCAATATAGACATAGAAAGGATCCATAGATCACCCTCTACACTAGACAACGAGAAGACAACCCCCAGGAATATAATAGCCAAATTCAAGAGCTTCTAAGTAAAAGAAAAAATTTTACAAGAAGCCAGAAAGAGACAATTCAGATATCAAGGAGCACCAATCAGGATCACACAGTATCTGGCAGCCTCCACACTAAAAGACCGCAAGGCTTGGAATATGATATTCAGAAAGGCAAGAGAACTGGGTTTACAACCAAGGATCACATACCCATCAAAACTGACTATATTCTTCCAGGGGAAAGTTTGGGCATTCAACAAGATAGAAAATTTCCAAGCATTTGCACAGAAAAGACCAGGACTAAATGGAAAGTTCGATATCCAACCACAAAAATCAAGAGAAACATGAAAAGGTAAATAAGAAACAGAAGGGAAAGTAAGAAAACTCATATTTTTTAAATTTGCCTCTTTAAGGGCTTCAATAAGATCTAATTATTGGTACTCCTATGCGGGGAAATGTTATGTATAATTCTCTGTAGTGAACTCTGTTCACCATTATAGCATTCACTATTATAATAATTAGAAGAATTATTCATAGGGAGAGGTTGGAATACCAAATGGTCTAAGATAATATGGGTGGGAAGGAAAAAGGGGGATGAATAGAGGACACTAAGAGAATCTTGAAGGAATAAGAAAAATAGGATATTCTATTACACACAAAGAGGGCATGGGAAGGAGAAGGGATGAATACTATTATAAGAAGGAGAGGAAGAGAGCATTAAGAGGTAATATTTACACCTTACTCTCAGTGTAATTAACCCTTAGAGGGAAGAATAGTTATATCCATTTGGATATAAAACTCTATCTAACCCTACTGAGAAAGTCAGAAGGGATAAACCAAGGGGAGCAGGGGAGTGGGGAGGTCAAAAAAGGGAGGGGAGAAGAAGGGGGAGGGAATTCATTAGGCCTTTAAAAATAAAAAGAGGGGAATAATAAGGGAGGGGGTAGAAAGGGAAGTTAATCAAGGGAGGGGACAAGGGTTACTGGCTTAAAGCAAACCACTGGTTTAAAAGGAAATAGTGTAAGAAGAAGGGATAGAACTAGGGGAGGATTCCAAAATGTCAGCGAATGCACAACTGACAATTATAACTCTGAATGGGAATGGGATGAACTCGCCCATAAAATGGAAGCAAATAGCAGAGTGGATTAGAAATCAAAACCCTACCATATGTTGTCTTTAAGAAACACATATGAGGTGGGTGGACATACACAAGTTTAAGGCTCAGGGCTTGAGCAAAATCTTTTGGGCGTCAAATGAGAAAAAGAAGGCAGGAGTGGCGATCATGATTTCTGATAAAGCCAAAGTAAAAATAGATATGATTTAAAAAGATGGGGAAGGTAATTACATCCTGATAAAAGGCAGTATAGACAATGAGGAAATAACATTGCTCAATATGTATGCACCAAATGGCATAGTATCCAAATTTGTAAAGGAGAAACTGGTAGAGTTCAAGAAGGAAATAGATAGTAAAACCATACTAGTGGGAGATCTAAATATTCCTCTTTCAGATCTAGATAAACCAAACCAAAAAATAAATAAAGAGGTAAGAGAGGTGAATGAAGCCCTAGAAAAATTAGATTTAATAGATATGTGGAGAAAAATGAATAGGGACAAAAAGGAATACACCTTCTTTTCAGCTGCACATGGTACATTCACAAAGATCGACCATGTAATAGGGCATAGAAACATTGCAAACAAATGCAAAAGAACAGAAATAATAAATGTAACTTTCTCAGATCATAATGCAATAAAAATAATAATTAGTAAGGGCACCTGGACAGGCAAATCAAAAACTAACTGGAAATTAAATAATATGATTCTCCAAAACCAGCTAGTCAAAGAAGAAACCATAGAAACAATCAACAATTTCATTGAAGAGAATGACAATGATGAGACATCCTACCAAACTCTGTGGGATACAGCCAAGGCAGTACTCAGGGGGAAATTTATATCCTTGAGTGCGTATATTAACAAATTAGGGAGGGAAGAGATTAATGAATTGGGCATGCAACTCAAAAAATTAGAAAACAAGCAAATTAAAAATCCCCAGATGAAAACTAAATTAGAAATACTAAAAATCAAGGGAGAAATTAATAAAATCAAAAGTAAAAGAACTATTGAATTAATAAATAAGACTAGAAGCTGGTATTTTGAAAAAACAGATAAAATAAACAAAGTACTGGTCAATCTAATAAAAAAAGGAAAGAAGAAAACCAAATTGACAGTATCAAAGATGAAAAGGGAGACCTCACCGCTAATGAAGAAGAAACTAAGGCAATCATTAAAAATTATTTTGCCCAATTATATGGCAATAAATATAGCAATCTAGGTGATATGGATGAATATTTACAAAAATATAAATTGCCTAGATTAACAGCAGAAGAAATAGAATACCTAAATAATCCCATATCAGAAAAAGAAATTGAACAAGCCATCAAAGAACTCCCTAAGAGCAAATCGCCAGGGCCTGATGGATTCACAAGTGAATTCTATCAGACATTCAAAGAGCAACTAACCCCAATACTACACAAATTATTTGATATAATAAGCAAAGAAGGAGTCC
>NC_058133.1:193263564-193299674 GCF_016433145.1 Gracilinanus agilis
GGTCCATCCTCCAGAATATCTCTGAGAGAGAAGTCTGTCTTTTCATATTCCACTCCCCAGAAGCGTGCTTTTTTCTTCCTCAGCACCAGGCAGAAGGGCCGGAAGCAGGAAACATCAAGGATGCTGGATACGGGAATCAGGTCACCTGAGGGATCCAGTAGTTTTGCCAAATCCTTGGTAGAAACCATATTTTCTAAGACCTGTCAGGGAATGGAGGAGGATAGAATGAAGGGAGAACCAGCTATTTCAGCCTTTATCTGGCCATCTCTCCTCTCCTCAGCCCTGATCTGAATTCTTTCCTCTCACCCATATGGGTGAACCACCATACAGCTGAATGGGCACACCTTGGATGGCACACACTTGTGCTTCCATTTCACTTCTGGACATTGTCTAGGACCTCAGCCCACATCCAAACTCTCCCATATCTTTTCACCCTATCCTCACTGGCCCACTTTGTGAGAGTTCCCCCTTACTCCTGCCCTTGATTGGCTTAGAACTAAAAGCTTTACTTGACTTCTCTGACTTAGTTGAAGCCATTATTTGAGTCCCACTTCCCCAGCCACTGTACCTCCCAGCTCTTAGTCCAGGGACCTGAGGACAGAAAAGCAAAGAGAATAGATGTATTTCCCCATAGATTTTCCCAAGTTCTATCTCTTATTGGACTTATTATTTCTTTGCCCTGTTCCCTATCCCTGGTGTTTCTTATGAACTTATAGAAAAGAAGGCCATATGGGGAGATGACAGATAATGAATGAGGGGAATATTCTTCCTTCTGTACTCCCTCCATCAATGTTTATGCCAGAGATTGTTTCTCAGAGACTGAGGAAGCCCTTAGGATGGCCCCCTCTTACTTGCTGGATCTCTTGTCTCTTCCCCAGCTCAGCTTTGGGGGATTATAAGCATTTTTAATGAATGAGAAGGTGGGAAATACAATTGTGCTTTTGCACTTCACTTCAACTACTAAATGGACCTCTACCTTTTGTTACAAAGAAGTCAAAGACGAGCAAATGATCTGTTAGAGCTATTGGTGCTACTAGATATCCTGAAACATCATTTCTTAAGACACCTTAAAATCACTTTCAATTTTTATTTATTAAATTCTCCAAAGGTTGTATACAGGTTGTAACCAGTTTGATGGAGTCCATCCATCATCATCTATGTGACAATTAACAAAGATGAAAAGGAACAAAAAACTGTATAGGCAATATGTGACCTTGATGGATCTGGTGGCAAACCTTGCATCCATTAGAACCTATGATTTTGCCACATAAAAGGGTTTGCACAACTCGACTTTGGGCTTTCACAATGGTATTTTCTCCAGTCCAGTCATTTGGGGAGGTACAAATAAAGACAATGTAACAGAATATATAGCTAATGGCCAAAACACAGTAGCTGAAAATGACATAGTGCAACAGAAGATTATAGATTAAATTAATATGTGAACTTAAAAAAACAAAATTGAATTTTAAAGCAAACACTCAGCAAAATACAATACATCTGACAGGATACAGGCATTGAACTCAAGAGTCCTTTTCTCCAATTCTAATAGAGACTTCTTCACTATTTAGAGGGGAACAAACTCAAACAGCTAACATCAATAAAACAATGGAGTCTGAAAAGGCTTAAAAATTCACCTCCAGATTTTTTAAGGTTCCTTCCTCTCATGGGTATCATCATCCATTTATATTCCTTTGGTCACACTTCTGGGGTTCCCCATACCCAAACTGAGCACATTGTGGATGAACCCCATATTGGATGTGTTGCAGACATTGGGCTGGCCAAAATGACATGGGGGTGTAGGGAGATGAATTTCCTCTCTGAATCTCAAGATTACTCAAGCTAATTGCAAGGACAAGTGAACTGAGGAACAGTAGTAAAAGAAGATACTGGGCCATACCTATCAAACTACCAAAAAACTTTTTCACTGAATTAGGAAAAACTATAACAAAGTTCATTTGAAATAACAAAAGATCAAAAATATCAAGGGAAATAATGAAAAAAAAATGTGAAGGAAGGGGGCTTAGCAGTACCAGATATTAAACTGTACTATAAAGCAGCAGTCATCAAAATGGTATGGTACTGGCTAAGAGACAGAAGGGAGGATCAGTGGAATAGACTTGGGGTAAGTGACGTCAGTAAGACAGTGTATGATAAACCCAAAGAGCCCAACTTTTGGGACAAAAATCCACTATTTGACAAAAACTGTTGGGAAATTTGGAAAACAATATGGGAGAGATTAGGTTTAGATCAACATCTCACACCCTACACCAAGATAAATTCAGAATGGGTGAATGACTTGAATATAAAGCTGGAACCTATAAATAAGTTAAGTGAACACAGAATAGTATACTTGTCAGATCTCTGGGAAAGGAAAGATTTTAAAACCAAGCAAAAGTTAGAGAAAATTACAAAATGCAAAATAAATTATTTTGATTATATAAAACTAAAAAGCTTTTGTTGAAACCAAAACAATGCAGCTAAGATCAGAAGGGAAACAACAAATTGGGAAAAAAATCTTTATAACAAAAAACTCTGACAGGGGTCTAATTACTCAAATATACAAGGAGTTAAATCAGTTGTATAAAAAATCAAGCCATTCCCCAATTGATAAAAATGGGCAAGAGAAATGAATGGGCAATTTTCAGATAAGAAAATCAAAACTATCAAGAAGCACATGAGAAAGTGTTCTAAATGTCTAATAATTAGAGAAATGCAAATCAAAACAATTCTGAGGTATCACCTCACACCTAGCAGATTGGCTAAAATGAAAGAAGGGGAGAGTAATGAATGTTGGAGGGGATGTGGCCAAATTGGAACATTAATGCACTGCTGGTGGAGTTGTGAACTGATCCAACCATTCTGGCTGGCAATTTGGAACTATACTCAAAAGGCTATAAAAGAATGCCTGCCCTTTGATCCAGCCATACCACTGTTGGGTTAGTACCCCAAAAGAAATCATAGATAAACAGACTTGCACGAAAATATTTATAGCTGCACTCTTTGTGGTGGCAAAAAACTGGAAAATGAGGGTATGCCCTTCAAATGGGGAATGGCTGAATAAACTGTGGTATATGCTGGTGATGGAATACTATTGTGCTCAAAGGAATAATAAACAGTTTCCATGTGAACTGGAAAGACCTCCAGGAATTGATGCAGAGTGAAAGGAGCAGAGCCAGAAGAACATTGTACACAGAGACCAATACACTGTGGTAAAATCAAATGTAATGGACCTCTGTACTGGCAGTAATGCAATGACCCAGGACAATTCTGAGGGACTTATGGTAAAAATGCTACCCACATTCAGAGGAAGAACTACAGGAGTGGAAACACAGAAGAAAAGAAACTACTTGAACACATGGGTTGATGCGGACATGGTTGGTGATATGGACTCAAAACTACCACACCAATGCAACTACCAATAATTTGGAAATAGGTCTTGATAAATGACACATATTAAAAGCAGCAGAAATGGATATCGGCCATGGGAGGGGGGGAGCTTGGGGGGTGAAGGGGAAAGTAAGAGCATAAATCATGTAACCATGTTAACTTTTCTAAAAAATAAATATTAATAAATGTTAAAAAAAATAAATCTCTTTTGGACATTTAAAAAAAAATAGAAGATACTCCAAAATTTTGAACTGCAAGATCTCTATAATGCTCTCCTATAATGGGAGCTGTTTGAGATAGGTAGGAAACTGGGCCATGCTTGCCATCTCTACTTCTTGTCCATAGGCGATGCTAGCCTAGTATGCACTGATTAAGAGTAAAAGTCTTAAAAGGAATGCTTGGAAGAAGAGTTCCATCCCTTTCCCCCCACCCCTCCCCACCAATGGCCCTTTGATACCTCAGTCCACTCCCCCACAGCCAGGAGCATGGAAGCCTTCCTGGGTTTAGCGAGGCTGGGGTTGAATTGGGCAGTGTGGATAGGCTGCTCCTTAAAAAAAACAGCTTGGCTTGGGAAGCTGCAGAAAGTTAGGGAAAAGGCGTTTTAGATCTTACCCTCTGTGTATGAACCCTCAGGGGATCAGCAGTGCTCCCGAGGCCGGGGCTTATCCCTTTCAGCAAGGAGCCCCAGGCTAAGTCACTCAAATAAAAGCAGGGGAGCAGGTAGGCTGTTGGGTAGGGTTGCTGGTGAAAAACAAACAAACAAAACAACAACAACAACAACAAAACCATCCGGAGTATGCAGCCTGGCACCAAAAGTGGCAGGAGAGAAACAAAGCTTTGCAAAATTTATCTACTCCCTATTCTTTACTCAAAGACTTTCTTAAAAGAAAAAAATTGAGAATTCTCTTTCCAACTTCACTGGTTGTCAGAAATGTAAGATTATAATTAATATCCAGTAACTCTAAGTATTATATTTTATAAGATTTATTAATAATCACTTGAAGTAGAGGAAAGTAAAAAACAACAACAACAACAACAAAAAGTAAAAACTCAGTAAAGAGAAGTTTACCTGGCAGTATTATCAGGAGAAGAGAGAAAGAGGCAGAAATACCCAGAATTTATATCTTGCCTACTTCGGCAAGTAATGACAGGAGGATACGTGGGATGCTGGCCTTTAGGGTAATAGGTTCTAATTACATAGCAGGAAGTCTGAGTTGGTTTTTTCCTCTGAAATTTCTTGCTTTTATTTCTGTCAATGCTAATCATATAATTCCTACTTTTTATTAGTCAGTCAGCAAGAAAAAATTCACAGTATTTCAAAGTAATTTTTGTCTCTCAATCTATAGAAACTAATGGAAGATTTACAAATTACTCTGTCCCTGTATAAGAAGGATGTTGACTTCTGAAGAAGCCCAGGTCAAAAGTCTTCTGACTTGTCCATGACCCAGAAGTCATTATTCCTCACATGAAGAGGGATCCCTGTAAATGATCCTCCCCCACTGTGTAATTTCCTCTTTTTGCCTTTAAAAATCTGCCCATGTCAAGGGTCCCCAAACCCCCCAAAACTCAGCTTCTGAATTGGGAAGAAACTGGCAGACTGTGGTATGTGCTTTCTCTGTCACAATTTTAAAGACAGACCTTAAATCAGAAGGGTCTCCCAGCATCTCATTTGTACAGATGGTACCCTTTTGGGGCCGGGACCTGGACTCCAGACATGGGACCCTCAGGTGAGCCTCCAGGGATGCCTGTATCCCTCTCAGAGGGATCTAGAGATCTAGTCCCAGTTCTGGCCTCCCCTCCTGCTTCTATCCCTCTCCTTCTGGGTTCAGGTAAGTCTCCAACCTTAGGGGGTTTCTGTTGTTCTTCCTTCCTCTTGTGTGCCTTTTGCTGTGATGTGATCTGTTTCTTGTTTGTCTTGGTTTCTTGGTTTTAGATCCAACTGTGTTTTACAGATTACTGAAATTTCTTTTTTGGCATTACTTCGGAAAATTTAGGTATTTTGTTGTGCACACATAGTTATTGTATCCAAGAATTCCCTCCTTCTGAGGGAGATTCGGCTAACTAAATTGAACACTGACAAAATTAGATTAATTAAAATTGAATAGACTAAAATTGGAAAATTGTTAAAAATTTAAATAAAAAATAAAAATAAAAAACAAACAAATGTAAGCTAATAGATTTTGGGTTCATGCTTCCTTCATTCTGCAGAAGGTTGTGTGGATGATCACCCAATTTTTCAAATAATCCTTGTAACAAAGGGTGATTTTCTATCAAGGAAGGCTATTCTCATCTATTGAGATAACAACAAAGAACCCAGGATTTTTTCCTTTATGTTTCAAGTGAAAGGCTCAGAGTACATTTGACTCTCATAGAGACTTGCTTGTTCAGCAAGGAAAAACAGTTTCCCTTGGCTTCTGTTTCTGTTTCAGTTTTGTCATTGTCTATTCAGTTTTTCATTTTTTCTACTGCTACTGATTGATGCTACTCTGAAAGAAGCCTTTAAAATTATTCATTTGATCACCAAAACCATTTTACATTGGTTTGGATGGGATACAAATAAGTGTGTAATTCTCAAAGTAAGGCATTCGGTCCCTCCCCACCCCCCACCCCATTCTCAAAGTATATAAATAAATCTGTTTTCACCTTCAAGGATGTCTAGTTATTTTAGGGTCAGGCTTTTTAACTCACTTCAAGGACATTGTCAGGGTTCAAGAAAGAAGGAGGCAACCCAGATGCAAGCTGCTTCCTTATCTCACCTTGCCCTTAAGAATTTAGGGTGACAGTGGAATTGTGCGTCGGCTAAGGGGGGTTAGGGGACTTTGGGGGAGAGGAAAAGAACATGAAACATGTCACTATGGGAAAATATTCAAAATAAAAATTAAAAAAAAAAAGAATTTAGGGTGAAACTCTTACCCCCTCCCACGTGATGAACTCATGTATTTTGCTATTTGGGGGATAGACTCCATCTAGCCTAGACTGTGAGTCTTGGCTCCCAGATAAGGGGCCAGAGAGAAGAGGGATCAGGGACCTCACTCCAGGAACCTATATAACTCTGTATTTGCACCCAGGCAAATTGCAAATTGCCACCAGACCATCTTGCCTTCCTCATGGAGGAAAAGAAATAAACTTCTATCTTTTCCACTTTCATGGCATCTCATCAAGATACCGAACTTGCTATTTCCCGGTTTGTTTTTTTTATATGCAAGAGAAATTCTTAGGCTACTTACACAGGCTATAGATTTGCTAGAAAGAAAAAAGGGTAATAAGCTCAGCTCTTTCCCCCCTGACAGTCCTTACTTAGGAAACTGCTGCAAGCGTGGGGGCAGTTAGACCCTGAGATACTTCTCAAGCAGTTACTTGCAACCAGGGGAGCAGAAGAAATTTCCAACTAAGTATGACTAACATCTGAGTCATCAGATGAGAATGAAAAAAAAAAAAAAGGAATTAACACCAAGTCAAGACAAGATGGACCCTCCTTACCTGGTCTGATGCCAGCAAAGAAGGATTTCAACTTCCTTCATAGTGCATGAATGTATAGGGGAGAGGATAAGACACAGCCAAAAGCAGAAGAATTTGCCTTTTCTGAACCTTGTGTCCTTTAGGGAAAACATCTTTCCTCTCCAGAGATCTCAATGCTGAGGACAGTTAAGGACAGCATAGATGAAAGATAGAAACTAAGTTTGTGACAAAGAAAAATACTTAATTTCTCTATGAAAATCTTCAAATTCAGAATGGTTTTATAAACTATAAATTGATGAACTTCTTCCCCTAAGGAAGTTGAATAAAAACCCAAATGGCTAGACTGAGATTGCTTTTGAAGTTGCAGCTTGAATTTTCAGAACCATTTGAACAATGATGAAATGGAAGAGAGATTCGAGAAGTTTCAGAGAAATGTTAACATAAGGAATTTGGAGAAATCGGGTGTGGGATTAAAAACAACCACTCCCTCAAGTTACAATGACAAAACTGGAGTCTGAAAGTGAGAGAAGAAACAGCCTTAAAGTGAGGTAAACTAAGTCATTGTCCAGAAAATCCTATTTTCCCCTGGGGAAAGTAGAGATCAGAAATGAGCTTTCCTGTGAAGGTCAGTCAGTTCAGAACCAAAACAAGTCAGAATCCATGAGTAAGTAACTCCCTTACTCAAGCAGCCACTATAAGAGATGCTATGGAAAGTCCCGCTACTAACCAAAATAGCCCCCAGACAATAAAGTTTGCTTGCTTCATCAAGGTTATGGCTCGTTAATGAACAATGTTTGGTTTGTATCTTGCACCCCATAGAAACTGCAGTGTAATTTCAGTCTGGTATAACTTTTCACTAGGAAACTACCCTGGCCGGTAAAAATATAATTATAATTAAATATTAGTTCCATTAATCTTAACTTCTGGGTGTCTGGACTTCAGCCTTTGTTCTTCCTAATGAGAGGGCAAGAGCCCAGATAAGGAAAATGCAAAGCCTGGGAGCAGACATAAACATGTCGAGTTCCCCTCCCTCCTCTGTCGGACTCCCGTGGTCTGGACGCCAGGACTTACAACTGAGGCACGAAGTCTTCCCCAATCAGAAAATAGCAAAGCTACACAGCATGAGCTCATCAGGAGCTTCTACTTGGGAGGGGTGAGCTTAGGCTAGCCTGACGGCTTTCCTTATTTCTTGAGCCATACCAGAGACCTTGAAGTAAGGTGAGGAGTCTCCCAAATGCATTTAACAAGACATCCTCGAGGTCCCCCCCCCCTTTTTTTCCGCCAGCCTAAGCAGACTTTTTGTTTTTACACTTTCCATTCCTGATTGGGGGGAGCAAGAGGGATCTTTTACTCTGAGAAGAACAGGTTTAATTCCTTTATTTCCCTCAATTGTCCTCCAAACACCCCCAACATTCGGCAATGCAGGGAGAGAGAGAGACCGACAAAGTTAAAACACATAAATCGCTCAGAGTTCTCTCCTAAATCCTCGCTTGTGTGCACAAACACCCTGATTTTCAAAGACAGACACGAAGAAGCGAAATAAACTTTGCTTCAGGTTTCAGGCAGTAGCTGCGGGTCCTCCCCCCCTTCCCCTTCCCCCTCCCCCTCCCCGCACGCAGCTCCAAACCCAGCTCCCGATGTGTGCGAGGAGGAGATGGGGTGTTTTTTTCCCCTAAGATAAGGGCCATTTAGTGGTACAAGAGAAAGTCTTTCCCCCCCCCCCTTTTTCCTTTATACTTTTGGAGATCATTGCAATTCTGGCCCCTAGTGGGCTATCTTGAGATACCTCTGATAAATTCTTATTCCCATGACTCCTGCAATTCCTTTGAATTTGCCCGGCCCATCCTCATGCATCCCGTTCAAAATATCTCCGGAACTAAAACACTGGTTGCTCAATTCTGCAACAGGCTTTCAGATGCCTGAGGAAACTTACCTGAGCCAATACTTGCTGCAGCCTCACCTTCCCCACCTTTGCTGTCTTCCACTTTCCTATCCCTTAGGGCTTCGGAGAGAGACAGAGACACATGCTTGGTTATCCCTCCTCTGGGGTGGGGAGCACCAAAATGACCCGATGGATGATCTGGCCAGTTGGTGTAAATCTTTGTCCAGAAGGATCACATTTCTTTCCAGGAGTACTGAGATTTTGTTTGTTTATTTGTTTGTTGAAACATATGAAAATATGAATTTATTTACTGTTTCATTTCCAAATAAATTCTGTTGGTTCCCCAAAATGGGGACTCCCAGACTGAAGGTAAAACCAAGGGAGCACAGTTCATTTCAGAACCATGAAACAACTAAAAGTAATTTTTGCAGAAGGCTTTAAGAATAACAACTTTCTCTAAATTAGCCTCCTTAAATGAAAAGCCTTCCATCTTATTAAGTATTTGATTCAGTGCGAAGTGTGAAACCACTTATAAAACCCACTAGATTATAACCAATCCCAATGGCCCAAAAGCCTTTAAAGAAATTAGTGATTTAAATCTTTGCAAGCCTAGCCTAACCTCCATATATGAGAGTGTTACAATTCTTTGGTTTTGTGTGATAAAAACTTGTGCTATTTTATTTAGGAAAAATTCAGTGGAAAAAAGATTGTGTGTAAACAATATTAAAGATGAGAAGAACTAGACAAGTGAAGAAAGTAAGAGAATAGCAGATAAGAAAACTAGAAAGGTTCAAGAACACTAAAGGCATTTAAATACTTAGGGATGAGAGAAGGGGTAGAAAGTGAAAAGAAGGTTGATGTCTGTTTTTAGTAACAGTGTGAATAAAGGGTTTGAAAGCAGTTTTAGAGGTTTGAAAAAGTGGATTTGAGACAAGGTTGGATCCCACTGAAATAAAACCGATCTGAGTTTTTGGAGAAAAGTCCCTTTGAAAAGTACTCCATGTTTCCCTTCTAAAACCAATATAAGGTTACAAGTAAATTGTATAAGACTTTGAGAAGATGGTATTTCATCTTTCAATCACTTAGTTAATTTGCATTTGTTTAAGCACTGCTTGATTGAGAGCATAGTGTTTCAGTAAGTAGCTATTTTTAAGGCCTTTGTAAGAATGTGTGACTTTTCTTGCCTAGACTAGAACCAGAAAACCTCTGCCTGGGTAGGGAGAGTTTTATTCTTGAATGCTCCTCTCCAGGTATCTGTAAATAATCAAAAGAACCTGGAAACAGCAACTGATTGATCAGCACGAGACCAATTTTTAGATAAGACATCTGGGTTACTTGAGATGGACAATTATGAGAAAACTCCTATCTTAGGGTCTGTGTTTCTAGTCAATATTATGTAGGTCCTTGGTTAAGGATCTCTAAACAGCAGGTATAGATGATCCTCTCTCCTCCCTTCCTCCCTCCCTCTCTCCCTCCTTCTTCCCTCCCTTTCTTTTCTTTTTTTTTTTTTTTAACCCTTACCTTCCGTCTTGGAGTCAATACCATGTATTGGCTCCAAGGCAGAAGAGTGGTAAGGGTAGGCAATGGGGGTCAAGTGACTTGCCCAGGGTCACACAACTAGGAAGTGTCTGAGGCCAGATTTGAACCTAGGACCTCCCGTCTCTAGGCCTGGTTCTCAATCCACTGAGCTACCCAGCTGCACCCCCTCCTTTCCTTCCTTCCTTCCTTCCTTCCTTCCTTCCTTCCTTCCTTCCTTCCTTCCTTCCTTCCTTCCTTCCTTCCTTCCTTTCCTTAAGAAAGCAGTTGTCCCAGGGACCCCAAGACCAAGGCAGTCAGAGATTAGAGACCCTGACACTAACAAAATAGTTCTCTGTGTTAGAAGGGTATCCTTGCTTTATCTCTGTGCCGAGGCAGTGAAAGAGGGATCCATGATATCTAGGAGTAAGAACTTTCTAGGCTACCAACACTTAATTGGGTCCTATTCTACTCCAGTTGTTTGTTCCTTTTCTCTGAACCTGATTGCTACTAACACATTCAATGTACACTTAATTCTTATTCATTATCTATATGATAATGTTCCAATTCAGTGCCTTGGAGGTATGCCTTGTTCCTTCTTTCTCTGTGACCCTTCATAGTGCCTATGGTTATCTGAAAGCTTTTTTTTCTTCCCAGATCTTTTGAGGTCCATATGACCTGGGTGCCACTGGGTGAGTACCTCTAATGGAACCTCCATCCCTTCTCCTGCCTGATTCAATTCCCTACTCCTTATACCCACTTGCTTATTTGGGATGGAACCATGCTAGAAACGTCCAACCCCATTAAATGACTGATAAAAAAAAAAAAATCAGTGACCAATACCTGATATCTGCCTGATTGTGATTTCAGAAATCAAAGGCCTAGACAAGCAATCAAATGTATTGAATGAGACCTTTTCTCCCAAAAAATAAACCCTTAGGTCTTCCTTCTCTGGATTGCTGATTTGCCCTAATGTGTGAACATTGGAACACACACACACATATGTAAAAAACCCTTACCTTCTGTCTTCTAATCAATACTATGTTTTGGTTCTAAGGCAGAAGAGTGGTAAGGGCTAGGCAATGGAGGTTAAATGGTTTGCCCAGGGTCACAAGGAATGGAAGTGTCTGAGGCCAGATTTGAACCTAGGACCTCACATCTCTAGGTCTGGCTCTTAAACCACTGAGCTACCCAGCTGACCCCTACAGGTCCCCATATTAAGAGCTGCACTTAGCAGAGCTTGGTCTGACTGACCAAGTCCAGAGGACATCCTCTTGCAGCCTCATCAACCTTTGCCATGGTCTCATGAGTAACTATTTGGAGGCCACATGAGGTCCTTCTAGGGGGTCAGCATCTTTTCTGGAGCTTACTGTCTCAGAGAGTTGCCTAGAGCGTGGAGAGTTTGTGGCTTACCTTGACTCACATAGCCAATATGTATTAGAGGTGAGATTTGAACTCAGGTTTGCCTGACTTTAAGACCAGCTCTCTAACAATCCAGCTACCCTGTATCTCCGTGACTTAAAATACGTCTGCAATAAAAAGGTCTACTTCTTTTAGGGATACCCTTGACTCCTAAAGAAGCTGCAATGAGCTGGTAAGTGGCCTCTCACCCAGTATCAGAACATTACCCTGAAGGATGTCCTTCAAGACCAAGAGAAGGTGAGCAACTGAATAAACTGGTTGATGAGTTTTTTTCCTCCTCCCATCCCTCTGCATGAATGCTTGAGGACTGAATTTGTAGCAGGCTCCCATGCATGCGTGCTTTATTTTTGATCATGGAAAGAATGTGTGTGTGTGTTTTTATGCATGTATGTATGTGTGTATGTATGCATGTATGTATGTATGTGGAGGGAGGTTGCTTTCATGGATGACTCTACCTGGCAGTTCAGCTCTGTCCTCCAGAATATCTCTGAGAGAGAAGTCTGTCTTGACATATTGGACTCCCCAGAAGCATGTTTTTGTCCTCTTCAATAGGCAGAAGGGATGGAAGCAGGAAACATCAATGATGCTGGTTATAGGAATCAGGTCACCTAAAGGGTCCAGATGCCTTATGGGTGGTATCTTGAAACACAGAAGCCATGCTTTCTAAGACCTGTCAGGGAATGGAAGAGGATAGAATGAAGGAAGAACCAGCTATCTCAGCCTTTATCTGACCATCCCTCCTCTCCTCAGCCCTGACCTGGATTCTTTCCTCTCATCCATATGGGAGACCCTCCCTACAGCTGAATGGGCACACCTTGGATGGCACACACTTGTGCTTCTATTTCACTTCTGGATATTGTCTAGGACCTTAGCCCACATCCAAACTCTCCCATATCTTTTCACCCTATCCTCACTGGCCCACTTTGTGAGAGTTCCCACTTACCCCTGTCCTTGGTTAGCATAGAACTGATAGCTTTACCTGACTTCTCTGACATACTTGATCCACTGTTTCTGAGTCCCACCTCCCCAGCCCTTGTATTCCCAAGTTCTTAGCCCAGGGACCTGAGGACAGAAAACCAGAGAATAGATGTCTCTCCCCATAGATTTTCCTGAGTCCCATCTCTTATTGGACTTCTTATTTCTTTGCCTTGTGCCCAATCTCCTCTGTTTCATGTGAACTATTAGAAAAGAAGGCAAGACAGACAGACCAATGCGAATGAGGGGAATATTCCTCCCTCTGTGCTCCCCCCCCCAATTATACCAGAGATTGGTTCTCTTAGACCCAAGAAGCCATAAGGATGACCCTCTCTTACCTGCTAGATCTCTTGTCTCTTTCACAGCTCAACTTTGGGAGATTATAAGTACCTGAATGTTTTTAGAGTAAGACTAAGCTGAAGGGATGATTCTCTCTGAATATCCTGGGCTTACTTCTGAGGAATTATTTTTGGCCTCTCAGATACAATGACCATATAGCATCGGGATTCTGGTTTAAAGGTTAATGGAGAGATAGGAGTGCCTCACCTGTCTCCTCCCTTATGTTCTCACAAAGTTCCCTCCCTAGAAGACAGAACAAGATGTCGCAGCCTACCTCTGGAGACTGGGGAGAGAAGAACCCTTGAGGTATAATGGTGAATCAGACAGTGGCTCCCATAAAGTGGGGGTAGGGTGGGCAGAGGAAGGAGGCATCTGGATCAAAGAGCTCCCATGAAAAGATTGTGTCCTTTCTGACTGAGAGGCCTGTTAGTGACCAAGTGGCTGGTCATTGGACCTGCCAATTTTTGAGCCTGTGGGAATGCCAGACCCCCGTCATTTCTGAATATTTGCATTAGTTTATGTGGGGAATGGGTCATTAGATTTCTACCATTTCCTAGGGAAAGGGAAAGAGGAAACCAATGAATTCATTCCCTTCTAGGACAGAATAGTCTAGAAGATATGAGAACTTGAGAATGATATAGAGCTCACTTCAGCCAAAAGATTGGAGATGAATTTTCTTTGTTGGTAATATATAGAAATTTGCTGATTTATGTGGATTTTTTTTGTGTCTTGTAACTTTACTAAATTTTTTAGTTATTATTTCAACTAGTTTTTTAGTTGATTCTCTAAAATTCTCTAAGTATACCATCATATCTACAGAGAGTGATAGTTTAGTTTCCTCATTGCTTAGTTCAATTCTTTCAATTTCTTTTTCTTTCCTTATTGCTAAAACTAGTATTTTAAAGACAGTATTAAATAGTAGTGGTGATAATAGGTATCCTTGCTTCACCCCTGATCTTTTTGGGAAGGCTTCTAAATTATCACCATTGCAGATGATACTTGCTGAAGGTTTTAGGTATATACTACTTATCAGTTTAAGAAATAAGTCATTTGTTCCTATGTTTTCTAGTGTTTTTAATAGGAATGGGTGTCATATTTTGTTGAAGGCTTTTTCTGCATGGATGGAAATAATCATGTGATTTCTGTTAATTTGGTTATTGATATGGTCAATTATGCTGATAGTTTCCCTAATATTAAACCCTAATATTAAATGCAGGTCTGCATTCCTGGTGTAAATCTCACCTGGTTATAGTGAATGAACTCTGTGAAATATTGTTGTATTCTCCTTGCTAGTATCTTATTTAATTTTTTCATCTATATTCATTAATGAAATTGGTCAATCATTTTCTTTCTCTGTTTTTGCTCTTTCTGAGTTAGGTAACATGACCATATTCATTTCATGAAAAGAATTCAGTAAGATTCTTTCTCTGCCTATTTTCCCAAATAGTTTATGTGGTATTGGGATTAATTGTTCTTTAAATGTTTGATAGAATTCACTTGTGAATCCATCTGGCCCTGGGGATTTTTTTCTTAGGGAGTTCATTAATGGCTTCTTCAATGTCTTTTTCTGATTTTTTTTTTTTTACATTTTATGAGTGTTCATCCCATTTACATTCAGTTATGATTACTGATTGTGTATTCCCCTCCTGATCTTTCTGTCCTTTCACTCTGTCCCTCCTTACAATGTTTTGCTTTTTATCACCCCCCATTCCCTCTCCCTCCTATTACCACCTCCGTTCTCTTATCTTATTCCCCTCCAACTTATAACAGAGTAAGATAGAATGTTATACCTCAATGAGTATGGTTGTTATTCCCTCTCTGAGGCAGTTACAATAAGAGTAAAGTTTAAGTATTGCCTGTCACCACCCTCATCCTAATTTTTATGACTTGATTTTCTTGAGTGAGCATTTGAACATCCTTTTTTGAACCATTTGCCCAATTCTACCTTATAGTGAGTTCTTTTCCTCAGTGGACTTTTATACCTCTTTTTCCTTATCCCAATTTCACCTTTTAATAAATTCTCTTCAGTGTATTTTTGTATATCTTTTCCCCATTTGGCTGATTCTGCTTTTTAGAAGGTTCTTCTCTTTAGTGGATTTTTGTCCCTCTTTTACCAATTGGTCTATTCTGTTTTATGAGGCATTAATTTCTTCAGTATTTTTTGTGCCTTCTTCACCAAACTGTTGAATCTTTTTTCATGATTTTCCTGTATCTCTCCCATTTCTTTCCCCAATTTTTTTTCTACCTCTCTTATTTGATTTTAAAGTCCTTTTTGTGCTCCTCAATTAATTATTTTTGTTCTTGAGAACAAATCATATTTTTATTTGAGACTTTGGATGCAGCAGTATTGACTTTGTTGTCTTCTGAGTTTGTTTTGTTTGTCCCCATCATCAAAATGCATTTCTATGTTGAATTTCCTTTTTTTTTTTTTTTTTTTTGTGGTTTGCTCATTTGACAGCATTTTTTATTTTCTTTTAATAAAAAGAAAACTGTTCATGTTGGTCACTATACCTGTGGTGAAAGGAGTAATATTCAAACTTTACATTCTTTGTGCAGCTGCCTTCAGAGCTGGCTCTGGGGATTTATCTGTTTTTAGTTCTTCCAAGGTGGTATGATATAAAGTAAAGTATGTTTAATACTCTTCTGGCCTGTTCTCTAGTCTGTGAGTAACCACAAGTACTTTTTTGCCCCTTGGATCTGTGATCAGAGTCCCTTGTTCCCCTGTGGCTGCAAGTGCTGGTGTCTGCTAGGGTTTCTTCCCACCCTGAGATCATGCCCCTGGTTCTATATATGGGCAATGCGATAAAAGTCTTACAGCCAGTGCCAGTAAAGGGATTGTCGTCATCTCCTTTTGAGCAGTTATCTGACCCTCCACCCCAACCCCATTACCTGTATGCCTGAGAACACTGGAAATTTTTGCTACTGCTTCAGATGGGCCCAAGACCTGTTGCTGTGGTCAGACCTGACCTGGCGAGCTCCACCACACCTCCACCCTGGTGCACTAGATCTCTCATCCAGGTCTCCTAAGTTGTTTTGTGCTAAAAATTACTTCACCTTGTCTTTTTGTGGGTTGTGCTGCTCCAGAATTCATCTGGAGTCATTTTATCATAGTTTTTGGAGGTTAATTTGGTAAAAATCAGATGGGTCCCTGCACCTTCTCCATCTTCTTGGCCCCCTTGGGATGTACTTGTACATATTCTTCTGTGATGCTGGAGGAGATCATCAAAGTTGTCAAGAATGAATCTTGGCTTCAGGATCGAATCTTCTCTAATGTAATAAAGAAACCAAAAAAACTTTTCTCTAGAAATTCTATCAGGATGCTGAGTTGCTGAAGAACATGGTGTATTCTGTTGGTTTGACCTTTAATCCCTCTGACATTAAATAAATAGCCAGAATATTCCCCTCTAAATTTTTTTTGATTACATTTATTTTTTTAATAGACAAAAATGGATCTTCCCCCCTCCTCACCTATGTCCACTAGGAAAAAAACCCCATAAGAGAACAAATCAAAGTCCTTTTGTAACAAATATCTAAAGTCAAAATAAATCCCAAATTGTTGTTCAGCTATTTTCAGTTGTGTCCAACTCTTTGCGATCCCCATTTGGGGTTTTCTTGGTAAAGATATTGGAATGGTCTTCCATTTCATTCTCCAGTTCATTTGACAGCCGAGGCAAGTGAGGTGGGCAGGGTTATGCAACTTTCCCAGGGTCACAATCTAGTAAATGTCTGAGGTCTGATTTGAACTCAGGAAGGTAAATGCCTGACTCTAATTTTGGTACTCTGTCCATTGTGCCCCCTAGTTTTACCTGATTCCTAACTTGGCCATGTCCAAAAATAGATATCTCACATTCAGGAAGTGAGTAGCATCCTTTATCAGTGGCCCCACTTCATTTCTTTAGTGCCCCAATAGGACATATGTACTGATATGTATGTGTGTATATGCACATGTATGTATACACACATCCATATAGAGATGAGAAAACCCAAGGAATTTGTATTTCTGTATTTTAGTGGGAATACTATTGGCTTTGGGAGACAGGAGACCTAGCTTCAAAACCTGATTTTGTCATTGCTAGTCTTAGGCATATATTTTTTTCTTTTAAAATTAAAAAAATACTAAGCTTCAAAATAAAAAAATAAAAATACTGAGCCTCCTTATCTTATCTCTATCTCCATCTAGTTGGTTCTCTCTGGTTTTTGGTCTAGAATCATTTCTTATTTTTCTATAGTCTTTCTCTCTGAGTCTTTCAATGGGTCACTTGTTTGTTTTTTTTTTTTTTAAATGGATTTTCCTTTTGGAAAGTTTTGCTTCCATCTCCTTAACACTTTAATAGCCTCATGAAAATTTCCTTTTTTTTATGATTAAAAATAAACCCAGATAAAAGAATCAAACATACATCAAGACCTGTCTTCCTTACATGTCTACAGTTATCTGTTTAGATTTTCAAAGAAGAGGCCAATTAGTCCAGCCTGAAACTGAGACACATCCTTTGGCCCCTAGAAAGCCTCCCTTTCTCCTAATCATCTGACTCCAGAGAGGAACCTTCTATCCCTTGCCATTGGAAGTCTTGTCTCCTCACTATTCAGACTTTTGTGCCCACAACTTTTTTTTTTTTACAACTTTTTTACTCTCAACTACTGATGTCTAAATCCTCATTAATGGTGAGTTCTCCATGGACCCAGAGCACAGGGGTTTCTTGTCATTCTTACTCTATTGTCACCCTCTCTGAACCCTCTGCAAGGCCATTTCCCCCTCCCCCTCCCATTATGCAAGTCCCACAAATGGCCCATAGCACTTAGCATCAAGGTAGAGAACACTGGGGACAAATGTGGTGCGGGACAGAGGACTGAGACTGGGTGGAAAGGCATATGGGCATGAAGTAGAGGTTCATTCATTTCTTGCTCTGGAAATGAACAAGGAATACTGCCCTGCACATAAATGGATCATTATCAAAAATGAGTTGAGTTTGAAATGGAGCTTCCTTGGATTGTTGCGTTTGTCTCACTCCCTTTCTCAAGCCACATACCTTTTCCTATTCCCATCAATCCAGGATCCTTCAGTCTTCTCTCCCCATTCCATCTCTCATCCCTTCTCTACCCCTCTAGGTGCTTCCTCAAGTCTCCCTTCTTGGGATCATTCACATGATGTTACTGAGGACCCCTTCTCTCTTCTCTTTTTACATTTCCATAAATGGAATTCAAGGTTTGACTTCACAGGAGAACTCTTCTGCTTGTCACAGGGACTGAGTTCCAGAGACTGGGTGAGAGTGATTTTTCCCCCCGAAAGTCTCAGACCCCACTGGCTTGAGACACTTTGAGCTGGTGCTCTTCAGAGATTAGGGAGACAGCGCCTGGAAAGACTGGACCATTTTATGAGCCCTGGGCTCCTGGGAAGCATGTCTGGCCTTTGCATCTCCCTCTGGTGGCAGATCAGGACTCAGTCATTGCACTGAATGACCAGTGTCCAACCTTGGAAGGGGCTTTGGGCTACAGTGTGGGAAAACTAGAAGTAAAAGAAGAAAGTTTGGGAACTCTATAGTGACCATCTCCCATTCTGCTGTATCAGAGATGCATTAATAAGACACTGATACAAAAACCACAAAAGTGCTCATTCTTTCCTTCTGTATTTGGCAATTTCTGCTTTTAAAAAAATTGTTATTTCCTCTTCTTCACATGAAACAAAGGAAGGAAGGGAAAAAAGAAGGGGAAAATAAAAGGAAGGTAGGTTCACTCTTTTCCCCAGTTGCTCCCCAAGCCCCAATTTATCTTCTCTATATCCACCACCAAGGTTAGCCCCTAAAGTCTACTTTGCTTTTCCCATCCCTGAGTAGTTCAGGGTTTAAGAAGGGGCTGCTAAATCAAGAGGTTCTAGACAGTGCTTGAAAAACAGAGAGGGAAGCATATAGGGCACAGAGGAGAGGCAGGGCATTGGGCTCCCAGGCAAAAAAGGGACCATCACCCTGTAGGTCAAGGCCACAGAGACCTATCAGAGCCTGGGTCATAGTCAGCTCCTCTCCTTGAAGACTCTGGAGGAGCTGACAATGGAGACGGAATGGTCCTGCTTCAGCTTGAAGGAAATTCTTATCCAGGATGGTCTCCGTCTGGTAATTAGAGAGACAGGAGAGGAATGTGTTCCCCACATATCCAAACCCAGATTATCTGCCTTGAAGATTGTCTATAATAAATCTGAAATCTAAGCCAGCCCTGGTCTTTTCTTCCTCCATCCTCTCAGACCTCTGGTCCTGGTTCTTGGCTCTGCTAGGCTCCTCTGAGAGAGTGGTAGAGTAGGATGGGTGCCAGGTGAACTGTCTCAGTCACCAATGAGGGACTGGACCTTGGCCACAGCAGGCTGCCTCTCTAGCCAGGTATAAAATGGACTCTATTATATCCTAGGCCTCTTACAGTTCTCAAACGCAATTCTGTTCTTTAGTCTTTGGACCCTATCCCTGGTAGCCCTGTTGCAGGCCTTCTTCCACCCCCCAGTCCTCCTTACCAGCTCTAGCTGCTGGGAGAGAATCTTCTTCTCCACAGACATTGCCAGCAGTTGCTGTTGCTCCTCACTCAGCTCTGGGGATAGGCAGAAGGTGGGGAATAAAAGAGGAGAAGGAGGATCAGAGAAGATGGAGGGCAGAGCCTGAGAGAAGCAGTAAATCAGTTCTAGGTAAGTATACTTGGGAAGCAGTCTCATGGTGGGAAATTGAGACATTATGAGGGGAAGGGTCATACATTCTCTAACTCCCCATAAGTTTGTTCAGGGTGGGTGGACAAGGAAGTCTTTTTAACTTAGACTAGGACAAAGAAATGGAGTCTGGACTGTTTGATCTTTTTCAGAGTGGGAGGGAAGAACACTGACACGAGTTACCAAACACTGTTCAGACACAGGCATCATGGAAATGTGCCCTGTGGAGGCTGTTCCAATGGGACCCACTCTTAGCTCCATACTTTCCTTACCCTGGAGGGCTCCCAACAGGTAGAGGATGCTCCCTGCGTGAGTAGGGTTGAGTTTCCCTGAAGCGTCCTGCAGCTTGGCTAGGATGGCATCCCCGGGGCCCCCTAGGGATCCTTGGATCACTGGCTCCTCAAGGTCCAATGCTCGGTTCATCTGATGGGGGCAGATAGCAGGCAGTGAGGGGGCAGTAATCGGAACAAAACTCTCTTACTCTGACATCTTGCATTTCCCACTAGTTAGCACTAGTTAAACATCAACTGCAAAATTTGTAGTTTCAGCATTAGTCAAGAATGAATTTCGGATTGACCAATTACCCATTCTGTGTACTGGATCTATAATATACTATCCTGGGCATCAGCTTTATGCCTAATCTGTTTTATTAATTATATTGTTCTATATTTACTTTAGAATAGAACTTTCTAGAACTATAAGATATAATTAATTTCCTATAGTGGTTCTCCAACGTACAGCTTTCTGTCCCCCACTCCACCCCCAATTCTCATTCTAGAAGGGAAGTGAGGCCTCTTCCACATTGAGAAATGATGATGATAAGGTAAATAATGGGGAACAAGGGACCTGTGCACTGGGGTCTCATGGGTATGCTCCTTATTCTCTATGACATACACATCAACCCCCCAAACACACCTCTACCTGAATTTGGCCATGCTCACATTCCAGGGTTTTGGGGAAAGATGAATACTTCTCTGGAATGGGAGATGACTAGCCCATAGACCCCAATAACTATGCCAACCCTGATCCTCAGAGTGTGGGAGCTGCTACTCTACAGAGGCAGCTTCCACACATGAAGCTACTACTCCACAGTGGAGCTGCTGCTCCATACTAGGATTTGCCACTCCACACCTGGAGAGCTGTTATTCCATCAGCTTCAGAGAGGCTACCCTACTAGCCCCATGGCTTATCCATCAGCCTTAAGGCTACCTGATTAGCTTCTAGACCAACATTGGTGAACCTGTTAGAGATTGTGTGCCCAAACTTCACATTCAAGCTGCCTGTGAGCCCCTTCACATTACCTCAGAGAGCAGAGAGAGAAAGTGCTCATATTAGTCTGCTGGATAGAGGGGTGGTACATAAAAAAAAAAAACCAACATTCTTGGGTGCTGTGGAGAAGGAGAACAGAGCAGTCCCCTCTGCCACTGGGGCACACATGCTACACCTTCACCAACATGGCTCTAGATCAGTGGTTCCCAAACTTTTTTGGCCTACTGCCCCCTTTCCAGAAAAAATATTACTTAGTCCCCAGAAATTAATTTTTAAAAATTTTAATAGCAATTAATAGGAAAGATAAATGCACCTGTGGCCATCACCGCTTACCTGGATCACTGCAGCATCCACCAGGGGGTGGTAGCACCCACTTTGGGAATCACTACTCTAGACTATTCCACCAGCTATTATACCACCATAAACCTCTTCTTCAAATAAAATTCTTTTCTTACTTCTGGATTAAAGGGAGTTTAAGTCTCCCATTCTTGGGGCTAGACCCTGCTACAAACTCAGATGTGCTTCTCCCACAACACATCTGGGAAAGGATTGTCAGGAATACCACAGGCTTTTTTAAAAAGTGCTTACTATGTGCCAGGAACTGTGCTAAATCTGTGAGATACAGAGAAAGGCAGTAACAGGGTCCCTGCCCACATAGAACTCTCATTCTGATGGAGGAGCCAAGATAAAATAAAGATGTACATCCACAGTATAGGGAGGGTAAATGAGAGGTGATCTCAGAGGAGAGGTTCTAGCAGAGGGGTGCATTGGGAAGGTCTCCTGAAGAAGGTAAAGTTTGAGTCTTGACAGGAGCACTCAGTAGGGCATGCCCAGGAGAGGGAAGATAGAGGAGGATGTTATTCCAGAGCAGGAATCATCTCTTTCCATCCAGAAGAGGAGTCTTCTCCCCCATCACCAGGGAGTTTGGCATCTTTCCTAGTGATCTGCCTCCCCACCCATGACCCTCCTTTTCTGCCCAACAACATGTTTTCATGGGAAGCTGATATCTGACTCTCCCCTCTCCTCAGACCCTATGCCATGCTCCTGCATATCTGCCCATGTGTCTACTTTACCGTGTCCTCCAAATTTTGTAGGGCTTTGGCCTGGCCCAGAAGCCCCAAAAGGGCCTCCATCAGGCTTTTCTGGTGTTCTAGGGTCAAGGTCTCCAAAATTCGAATCTCCGGTTTCACTTCTGCCTGAAGTGCCTGGAATCCAGTGGGACCTTGAGAGGGTGGCTCAGGTTCCAGCTGCCACTCTACTTTGGAAACACAGTGGTTGGCACCAGGACCTTTGAGTCTCACATCATCAAATCCAAGCATTCTCAGCCCCAACCCCATCATTCAGCCAGGAGCTTTCCTTATACCTGGGTTTGTCCAGGCCTTCCCTTCTTCCTTGGAATCTTTTCCTGTTTTCAATTCCTTGCCTTCTTCGTGCTTTACTTCTGCACCTCCCCTCCCCACCCCAGTTACCTTCCCCCTCTTCTCTCTCTGCTTCCCCTTCCCTTCTTCCTTCCCTCTCCTCAGTCTCCCTTTCCTTCTCTCCATTCCTCCCCTCTCCATTATCACTCTTCCTATCTTCTCTCCCTCTCCCTTTTCCCTCTCTTCTCCATTGCTCCCTCTTCCTGTCTCTTTCTCTCTAATATTCTCTATTATCCTCTATTTCTTCCTCTTCCTCTTCCTCTCTCCCTCACCCAGCTCTGCCCCTCAGGGCTTCAGTTCTAAAGGAACTGTTTGCCTGACTGTGGATTGGGGCTTCTGGAAGCTCTGGCCCCAGGGGGAAAACTATGAGGGAAGACAACTCCAGGATTTCTTCCTTGGCTTTCTAACTTCCTCTCTGGGTCCAACCCTGGCTCCCTAGATTGAGTCTAGTGGTGAAGAGAGGGGATGGTTCTGCTCCTTACTTTCATGTGGGACTGAAAAGCCCCTCATTGGTGTGGATCCTGCAATGAAAACACAAACCCAGTCAGAGACACTCCAGATGAGGCAGACACAGACAGCAGTGATGAATAATGCTATACCTTAGAGACAAGAGGCAGCAGCAGAATGACCAACGACTGCAGAAGAATCCCAGTCTCCTCCTCCTCATCTTCCCCACCTCCCTCCAGGGTATTTATGTGGAGCTGATCTCCATTCTCTTCAGTGACTCAGAGCTCCTCGACCACTGCTGCTTCTTGCTTCCAGAGCTTGGGGAACTATGCAAACCCTTCCTGCCCAAGATTTTCTCTATTCTTTGAGCTCCATCAGATTATGGGAAACGCTAGGGAAGAGGAGCTCCATGGTCATACCTACCTTCATCTGGTTCAAAAGTTTTTGTGTTTTCATCCTCAAGATCTAGATCCAAGGTGTCTGTAGTGAATAGAAAGAAGAGGAAGGCATGAGTTGTCACTGATTCCTTATTGTGTTTAGGAGCCCCCCAGGGAAGGCAGAGATGAGGAGTCCTTAGAAAAGGGTAAGAAAATGGGAAAGCCAGGTCTGCTAGGCACTGGTCCTTGTGGTAGGGTGACCCCAAGCTGATGCTGGTTTGCTCCCCTCTTCCCTCAACCTCCCTTCACTACAACATACCCCAGAATTTGGCTCTAATTAAAAGCTGCTTTATTCGGAAGGCCAGGATGGAGCCTGGAGAGATATCAATGGTGGTATCTGAGCTAAAGGAACCCTGGAGGAAGTCGGGAGATCCACATGGAGGAGAGAAAGAAATGAGTAGAATCAAAATCATGATCATAATTGATATTCTTATGATGCTCTATGGTTACAAAACATACATTATGGTTTTCTAGTGGAAAAAATGCTGAATTTAGAGTTGGAGGACTTGTTTGAAAGGTTAATATGAGGCTCAAATGAGACAATAGAAGGAGAAATTCTATAAAACCTGGTAGGTCCTAGGATTTTGACCTGGGAGGAACCTCAGAAGGCCTGGAGGGATAGGGACCAGACTTTGCATTTATTGCTATAAGAAATTCCAAATGAAGTAAGTCCCTCCATCAATGCAGGTCAGTTCCTTTTCTGCAACTTATAACTTTTAAGAGTTGATAAGAGCATTGACTTGGGTTGAATAACTTGCCTAAGTTTACATAGTGGGAGTATCTAAAGAAAGACTTAAACTGTATTCTTCATTTCCAGGTCAGTGCTTCATTCACTGTGCCATGATGGATAGAGGAGAATAGGCACTGGGCCTGGAATTAGGAAAACACAAGTTCAAATTCAGTCTCAGACACTTACTCTCTTTGTGACCCTGGACAAGTCACTTAACCCCTCTTTCCCTCAGTTTCTTTCCCTATTAAATGGGAATAATAATAGAACCTATTTCACAGGGTTAACAAATGATATATAATATTTGTAAAGTGCTTAATGTGGTACCTACCTAGTACAGAGTAGGTACTTCATAAATGTTTATTCCCTTCTCCCTCTTCTTACCAAATCATAGATTTAGAGCTGGGGGGGACCATAGAGGCAATTGAGTTCAGCTTCATTTTATTGAGACCAAGTGAGATGAAATGACTTGTCAATGGTCAATTCATCAATAAACATTTAATTAAGCACCTCCTCTGTACCAAGCACTTTGCTAAGCTCTTGAGATATAAAAAAAAAGGGCAAAAGACAGTCCCTGCCCTCAAAGTGTTCAGAATCTAATGGGAGGGACAACATGGAAACAAATATATTGAAAGCAAGCTATCTGTAGAATAACTAAGAAATAATTAAAAGCAGGAAATCACTGGAAATAAAAGGGTATAAAGTGGAAGTATCCTAGATGGATGTTAGATGTTACAAACCACCTAGGAACTCCTCAGGGCCAATTAAGCACCAAACCCGTTGATTATGGAAACAAGGTTTATTTTAACAAAAAGAATAGGGTAACTGGATAACAAAAGGAATAAGGTAACCTTAACATTCTTCATGTTACCTCCACCCAACTCCTATGTTCCCTGCTTAAGGGAACCCTTCTGTTTCTTCTCTGGGCCTAACCTATATCTTCCTATGTTAGCTAAACCCTTTCCCAAGCTATCTGACTTAACCTAATCTTCCCACCAATAATTAATAAAGAAAGAAAGGGAAAAACCCCTGGGTTTGGCTGCTGTACTAAGTAATCAAAGTTATAGATGAAAAGCTTTGGATTACCTTAACCAATAGGAATTCTGGCAGCTGGACCACTGGCAGATGAATACTGGACTCAGTGAAACTGGTTTTCTCCAAGTAAATCCTCTACCTGGATGCCAAAGATTTCTCCACGAAATCCTGACCTTCCAGGGAGAATCCCTTAAAGCAAAACCCCTCCTTCAGCTTGAAATTGTAGGCAGAAAGACAAAACCCACTCCCAGCTCAGATGAAATCCAAGAAGGAAGTAAAGTTCAGTTATTTTTCAGTTGTAGATTCCCACAATTTTTTTCTTACTTATAATTTTTTCCAAGGCCTTATCTCAAAATTCCCTCCTTTCAACTAACCCTAGAACACCAAACCATCTCTAATTATATTCCTACAAGGGAATAGGGAAGACTTCATACAGCTAGTATCTCAAGTTGGATTCGAACATTTGGAGTCTTCTTGACTTTAAGACCAGTGCTGTAATGTTTATACCATGCTGGAGTATTATTAGGAAATGATTAGTAGTAATTAGTAAATTAGGAGTTATATTAGGAAGATGGTAAAGAGAAGGATCATAGGACTGTGCAGTTTCAAGAGGAGAAGGTTAATGAATGGGATTCTTCAAGGGAAAGGGCCTGATGTATGTAATGTGTCTTTGTATGATGGTAGCCTTGGATTTCCCAGTGGGATAGGATAGGTTGGTGAGCTCCAGGAGAGGCCAGAAGTGTCAGAATTCCAACCTTGAGCCCCAAGGCAGTGAGGACAGGGATGGAAAAGCCTGCATCACCCTTCCCATTCTTCTTTAGCTTGGCCTCCTTCAGCGTCTCCACTGCCTCAGTCACCATATACAGATTCTCTCCACGTTCCCGAAGCTTCTTCAGAAAGTCTGGCTCTGGCACCTTCAGTTCCCTGGGAGAGGGAGAATCATAGTTTTCATGGGACTTTGGGGCTAAGCGTAGACAGCTTTCCTTTCTAGGTGTTTCCTCTGCTGTCCAGCTGTCTCACTCTGAGCCTTACCCCTTCCCCATCCCTCCTGGGCTCCAGATACTATAGAGGGACAGTCTTGACAGTCAATGGTTCCTTTAGAAGCTAGGACCTGCCATGACACACTTGATATGACTGAAATGTGTATGTGTTTGTGAGTTTACTATATTATAAATATAGTAATGAGGAGTGAGAGACTCAAGGTCAGGAAGACCCAAGTTTGAATCCTGCCAAGTCATTGAACCTTTTTCATCCTCAGTTGCCTTAAGTACAAATCAGTGATAATCCTATCACCTACCTCCCAGAGTTTGTGAAGATCAAACAAGATAATATAATTGAGGCATTTTGCAACTCAAAGCACTCTATAAATGTTAGTTTCTCTCAGTTATTCAATGGAGCCTATGTGGAGTCCCACTGAATGTCTGAATATCTGAGTGTCTGTATTTAAGAGTCTTTATATGTCAGTGAATGCTTGTTACTGTATGTGTTTATGAATGAATGAAAACCTCTGTCTTTGTGCTTCATTTGTATCAGTGTGTCTCTGTGTCTGCAAGCCTGTGTTTACAGAAAGAGGGTAGGGCTGAAGAGTCTTCGAGAGACCCCTATGCTGATTCTTATCCCTTCCCAAGCTGGACCTTACCACTTTTTTAAGGACTCCAATTCATATAAGATGCTGAGCTTCTGAACCTCCAGGCAGTTGTCATGGGAACCACCAGCAGAGATGGTGATATCCAAGGGGATGCCGATGGCTGTGGTCTTCACTCCAGCCTGTATATTCTTCTTACTGTTCCCTTGAATTCTGATCTTTGCATCTTTTCTTGCCTCTGCCAGATAGAGACATCAGAGTTCAGCTTGTTATCCTGTTCTAAACTCACCTCCTCCAAAAAGACTACCTGGATTTCCTCACATTAACAAATGTTCCCAACCCCTCTCCTCTTAAGTGAAAGGTTTTCTCCAGACCTATGTGGATATTTAAATATGGGATATAGCACTTTATGTGTTGGAAGACAAAGGAGATTTTCCAGGAACTGTTGGAGACTGTTATTTGTTACACTGTGGTGGAAAGGGCAACCGGATTTGTTGTGACAAGATTTTAGTTTGAATCCTAACTCCAAACTACCTTTGTAATTATCGACAAGTCACATTCCTACTTAAATATAAGGAAGGAAACCATAAGTAAATTAGGTGAATATAGAATATTATACCTGTCAGATCTATGGGAAAGACCACTTTTATTTCATTTTTAATTTTCTTAAAATAAAGCCATCATTAGGGCCTAATTTAAAATCTGTAAAGTGATTCTGTGTCAGTGTATATAAAATTATCTGCTGCAAAAAGATGCTTAAAAACCTAAAAAAAAACAACCCAAGTCACATTCCTTCTCTGGGTCATTTCTTCTCTCTGTAAAGTGGGAGTTGTACTGAAGAAAACTAATGGTGAAGTATGTCATCTGTCTCTTGGTAGAGAGATAGTGTACTAGAGGGAGAGCATACATCTTTAGACATGGCCAAAGTGTCAACTTACTTTATTGTTACAAGAAAGTGTTTCATGGGTGGGTGGAATGGGAACAAGAGAAAACTGATGGTAATTGAAAATATATATTGAAAAAGATCAAAGGATAAATAGAAGAGTTTATGGAGGAAAACTATTATATTTAAATATAAAAATGTTTAAAAAATAAGGTCACTAATCCTTCATTAAGAACACTAGATCTTGGGGGCAGTTGGGTGACTCAGTGGATTGAGAGTCAGGCCAAGGTTAACGAGACTGGAGGTCCTAGGTTTAAATCTGGTCTCAGACACTTCCTAGCTGTGACATTGGGCAAGTCACCTAACCCCCATTGCCTAGCCCTTATCACTCTTCTGCCTTGTTACCTTGATTCTAAGACGGAAGGTAAGGGTTATTAAGGAAAAAAAAAAAAGAACACTAGATCTGGAGGTCTCTGAACTCAGAGAAGAATATTGACTAGGAAGCTAGACACTGAAGATAAACTTCCCAGGAATATTTTTGGTATGTATTTGGAGAGATCAACTATAGTATTCCTTAGGTTGTGGAGAATAAGCAAAGACAGGAGTCAGGGCAATGGGAGCCCTTCATGTGTTGTGCTTTATATCTTCCCTTTGGGGATGAACATCAGGAGATTGGTGGTTTTTGTATTTTTCAGTTTGATATCCTGATGGCTACACCATACTGCCCATTGCTAGTTGGGGTTGTGGGGTGGGGGAGTGATGCTGTGACAATCAGTGACAATAAGGTGTGACGATAGGGTCCAGATCAGAATTTTTTGCTGTTGGTCACTCAAATTCTAAAGACAGCTGGGTGGCCCAGTGGATACAAGGGCTTGACCTAGATTCAGAAAGATCTGAGTTTAAATCCTACCTCTGACACTTATGAGTGTTGTGATCTTGGGCAAGTCACTTAACTTCTGCCTATCTCAGTTTCCTTACCTGTAAAGCGGAGATAATATCTTCTATCTTATTGGATTGTTGTCAGGATCAACCTTATAAACCCTTAACACTGTGCCTGGGACAAGTGACTACTTAATAAATACTTATTTTTTTCCTTTCTTTCCTCTTCTATCCTACCTTTCTTTCTTTCTTCTCTCCCTCCCTCTTTCTTTTCCTTCCTTCCTTCCTTGCTTCCTTCTTTCCTTCCTTCCTTGCTTCCTTCCTTCCTTGCTTCCTTGCTTCCTTCCTTCTTTCTCTTCCCTCCTTCCCTAATGATGCAATCATGCCAGTGGTCCTTAATAAGACCCTGGCAGTCAGAGAAGAGGGACCCTATGCTAACAGAATGGTTCTGTGTTTCAGAAAGATACCACCCCCAACCCTTTTACTGTGGGTAGTAGCAGTCAAAGAGGGATATTTTTCCACTCTGGTTATTTGTTCCCTTTTCTCTGTATCTGCTTGCTATGAAGACACTTAATATTCACTCTATTCATAGACACTTTTAAATATTAATATCCCAAGTCAGTGTCTTGGAGCTATGCCTTATTCCTTCTTTCTCTATATCCTCTTTAGAGTATCTATGGTAGTTTGAAAGCTTCCCCCCCCCCTCCCAGACCTCTTTGAGATCCATAAGGCCTGTGTGTCCCTGGGTGAGTGCCTCTGATAAAGTTTCTACCCTCTCTCCCTGCCTGCCTCCATTCCCCTTTTCCACCCTCTACCCCCTTCCATATATGGATTGTAGCCATGGCAGAAATATCCAACTCCACACTGTAATTGATAAGGCATCAACAATCAATCCCTGGTGTTTTCCTGACTGTGACTTCAGAAGCAGGCAACCAATCAAATGTGCTGAATGAGACCTTTCTTCCCTTAAAAATAAACCCTTGGCCCTTCCTTCCCTGAATGTCCTGATGTGTGAAGGATGGAGCCCATATGTCCCCCATATCAAGAAGAGCAGTGAGGAGAGCTTGGCCTGACTTGGGTGTGTCGGGTCCAGTGAGCATCCTCTTGCAGCAGCATTGGCCCCTGCTTCCTCCTGCCAGGGTCTCATGAGAAGCCAGATTTGGTCCCTCTAGTGACTGAGACCCCATTGCATCCTTTTCCTTCCCTCATGATCCTGGTTTAGGCATTATGTCTTTCCTTGTATGAGTTAAAATGCCTGGGACCAGGCTTGTTGTTTCACTTGCCTAGGGAGAGTCTCTCTTGAGAAAACACTTTTAGCTGGTGTAGGTCAGAACCTTCTCTGAAGCTTACAGTCTCAGAGTGTTGCCTTGAGCATGGAGAGCTTGTGGCTTGCCCTGGCTCACAAAACCTGTATGTTTTAGACGGGTGATTTGAATATAATCTTCCTAATTCTTAGGCAGCTCTCTAACCACTAAACCACACTGCATCTTTATGACTTAAAATATCCCTGCAATAAAGTCCTGTTGTTTTTACTATCATGAATCAGTTTGCCTCTTTTAGAGTTGCCTGTTAGTCCCAAAGCAGGTAGAGTGAACTGGTACTGTACTCTCTCTATGCCATATCAGGGCTTTGCCCTAAAGCATGGCACTCAAGGTCAAAGGGAGGTGGATGACTGAATAAACTGGTTGATGGGTTTTCCTCCTTCTCCCCACCCCTCTGCATGAATGAAAAGACTCAGTTCTCCATATATAGCTGATGTATCTCCAGTGTCCTGTGCATGAATGTTGTTTTCCTAAACATGTAAATTCATGTCTGTGGAGAGGGATTACAATCATAGATGACTTTACCTGGCAGTTGAGTTCTGGCCTCTAAAATATCTCTGAGAGAGAAGTTTGTCTTGACATATTTGGCTCCCCAGAATAATGTACTCTTCCTCTTCCTTCGCACCAGGCAGAAGGGCCGGAAGCATGAAACATCAATGATACTGTCCACGGGAATCAGATCTCCTGTGGGATCCAGTTGTCTTACCAAAGCCTGGGTTGCACCTTGAAACACAGGAGCCATGCTCCCTAAGACCTGGCAGAAAATATTAGAGGAAGGAATGAAGCGAGAACAGTCTGTCTCAGTCTTTTCCTGGCCACCTTCACACTACTCAGTTGTGACTCGAATTCTTTCTCTTAGCTCTTTTGGGAGATCCTCCCATACAGCTGGATGGAAATACCTTGGTTGGCAGAGCACCTGGTATTTCTTTTTCACTCTTGGACATCAACCAGAATGTCAGCCCACTGTGGGCCCTTTCTTTCCAGAGAAGACCAAATTCTCCCACATCTTTAGACCTTGTTCTTACTGCCCCACTTTGGGTAAGTTCCCACTTTCCCCTGTCCCTGTGTGGCATAAAGCAGACAGCTTTGTCCAGCTTCTTTGACTTAGCTGAAGCTGTTATTTCTGACTTCTACCTCCCCAGCTCCTACAACCCACAGCTGTTAGCCAAGGGATCTGAGGAGAGAGAAGCAAAGAGAACATTTCTCTCCTTGTATATTTCTCAAAATCCCATCTCTTTTATTGGACTTCCCATTCCTTTGCTCCTCTTCCTATTCCCTGTGTCTCTCATGAACTTATAGAGGAAAGGGATAGTTTGATGAGGACAGGTCAATGTGAATAAGAGGAATGTTACTATTCCTGCCTCCTCCACCACTGAGTCTATGCCAGCGATTAGTTCTCTCAGACTAAAAAAAACCCTCAGGGTGACCCCCTCTTACCTGCTGGATCCTTTGTCTCTACCCCAGCTTACCTTTGCAGGATTAGAAGTGCCCAGATGGTTTCAGCCTAGAGTAGCTTCTTTTTTCAGTTGGTTCTTGGCCCACCTCTGAGTGACACCTTTCACCTGCGATGGCCACGTTGAATGGTTTCTCTGCTGTTTGTGTTAATGGAAAGATAGGCTTGCTCCACTTGACCCCACCCTTGTATTCCAGAAAAGTTTACTTCCCAGAAGCCAGCCCAACTTGTCTCAGCCTGTGCCTTAAAATTGGGGAGGGAAAGGCACTGGAAAGAGCTTTGATATGTAATTGGAGAAAAAAATATTTAGAAAGAGGCATAGCAATGGAAAAAGGGGATTAGATATGGATGAGAAAGGGTAGAAATTAAATGGTAGAAAAGGGAAGTGAAAGAAGAAACCAGATTTCCATTTTTATGAACTTCTCACTCCTTGGCTCTGCCCATGAACCTATATCCCAAATAGGGTGGGGATATTGAGAAGATGGCCATTACTTCCATTTTCTTTCACTGGCACCCATACATGCCACCCAGAGACAGCCCTCTCTCTCCCAGGGACAGTTTGAAGGTTATTCTCTATGAGTACAGAAGGAGAGGAAATAGCATTTTGAGATGCCCTTCAAGAAGCTGCTTCAGCTCCCCCAGGGAGAATATAAGGAACATTGGTCCCTTCCTTGATACCTTCTTCCTTCTCTCCAGGACTGGGGATATTGGAGAAATCCAGGTTGCTGAGAGGATGAGGTGAGGGGGTAGATAGAAGACACGTGCCAATTGCCAATATCATTCATGAATAGTATCTGGGCATACGCTCTCATTTCCCATGCCTTAAGATCCCTCAGGATAACATGATTAACTCATGGCTCAGTTCTGGTTTCTTGTGTCCTTGATTATATAGATTCTGGTATCAGGAAGTAGGTGGTGGAGGGAAGGAGGAGACAAGGACCAATTGCAACATGAAGGCCTCAGGGGTGAAGGTGAGGTTACCATGGGGCCTGGAAGCCAAGACTACCTGCCGCACCCATCATAGTAAGGAACAATGGAGAAAGTATTTAAGAATCTATAAATCATAACTTTATTAAATATTTTCTGATACACTAGGGATGGGGGTGAGGGGAGGCTTATCAGACCATGTACCCTCATCTTCCCCTACCTCTACCTCCTTCTCCCAGTCTGATGTACAGTAATATTTCTCATATAACAAGAAGGTAGCACTGAGGGGGAGAGGCCCCGTGTATAAGAGCTAAGACAGAGAAGTGGGGATTCTGTAAGGGGAACACAGTTAGAAATGGATCTGGGCAGAGGAGGAGAAAGGATGAATTAAAGAAAGGAGAACTCTGGGACATGAGACTGGAGTAGGGGTGATGAAGGTATAACAGACTGTGAGAGGAGAAAGGATGAGGCAGAGGGCAGAGAAGAAATACTTAGGGGAGTCAGAGTCGGACAAGAGAGACCTGAGAAAAGACTTAAATACTAGAGATGTGAGCAACAGAGAAATGGAACAACAGCATTGGGGATATAAGGGGTTTAAGGTGGGGAGGATGGGATAAGTTGGTCACAGAAGCAGTGGATAGGTAGAAGGTATCAGGGAGTGAGAGGACAGGAAATGATGGAAGCATCAAATAGCAGTGCTGAGCATGGATGAATCCTCTGAGATGTCTGGAAGGGTAGGAAGCAGTTTGGGTGGATGATGGGTCTCTTCCTGATTCATCTGTACACAGTGAGCAAAATTGGCCACCACAAGTGTTAGCCAGCCTCCCATGGTGACCATCTGTGTCTCACTGTCCTACCTCTCCTGGGCCCCTATATTTCTGCCTCCTCTATCAGTGACAGAAACTCATGTCCCACTGCCTCTGACTTGGTACACAGATGATGCCTGTCCCAGTACTTGGTACCAACCTCACTCATCTCAGCACCTTCTGAAGATTATAGTCACAGTGCTATGGTTTTGCAGACAAATATTGCATCAGTAATTTCCTAAAGGCTTCAGTGGACACAGGTGTCAGTTGGTTGGCAGAGAGATTTTCTATAGATTCTTTTTCTCCCTTCCCCTCGTGTCAAGAAGTAGCTTCTCCTACCCTCACCTATCCTCAAGATGTCCAGGGCTTTAGAGAAAATGCTGAGAGACTGGACCTCTAAGGTACTGCTTTATAAGAACCACGCTGTCCCTTGTTTTGGAAACATCTACTTCCCTTTCCAGGAAGGCATCCAACATCATCTTGAAAGAGAAGTTCCTTATGTCCAGTGGATTTAAGGGGATAAAAGGGGATGGGGTGGGGTGTTGGAGACATTTTCCGATTCAGAATGTCATGGGCTCAACTGACCAGCCCATCTTCCTTCCTCTATATGAGATGACTTTGAACCAGTTCAGCCATTGGGAAAGGGGCAGTGCCTTGCCTGTTTACCAGGCCTATGTCCACCGTGGCTTTGTGCTTACATGTGCCACAAACCGTCCTGAAGGTGAGGCCCCTGGGTGAAACAGATCTAAGAGGGTATAGTCAGGGTAGACATAATGGGTATCCCAGAATAGTGTATTCTTCCTTTTCCTCAGGACTAGGCAGAAGCAGGGAAACACTTCAAAAGTCAATGAGGCTCTTGAGGGATGTCAGGTCTCTTCAGAAATTGAGCAGTCTAGCCTGGATCTGTGTGATATTTTCAAACATGGTCATTGCTTCTGGAGTGAACAGAGAAAGAATCAGGTGACTGCCAGAGAGAGAAGAGAGATGAACTTGGAGGGTAACTGAGTCATGGAGTGGATAGTCCAGGAGGGAGTCTTTTATAGAACTACAGAATCTTGGAGCTGCAAGAAACCTTAGAGAAGGAATTGAATGTTGTCAGTTCTATCATCCAGTATCTTCATTTAGCAGAAAAAGATATGGAAGAGCAAAGAGCTTCATTGATTTGCTCAAGATCAAACAATTGGTTAGTGTCACATAGGAGCTAGGAGTGCTCTCCAGGGAATGAGAGAGCAGAAATATCTCTATTATAGGCATCATGGTGTACTATCAAATGGGCTATATTCAAAAGTCAGAACACCTGGGATCAGATCCTGGCTCTTCCACTTATTGTTACTTAGTCACTTAATTTCTTTGATCCTCAGACTCCTTATGTATAAAATAGAGTTAATACTTGCAATACTCCACAGGGTTATTGTGAGGATGAGATAAGATAAAGTGTTTTGGAAACCTTGAAGCACTATATAGATACTATAACCAGGGAAAGATGAAATGACTGAGGAAACAAAGTTTGATCTTCTGAGCATATCAATTTATGAACTCCTTCCTCTAGTTAAGGCTGTACTCTGCATATAGGGGAAGACACTTTTTAATAGTAAAAACAGTTAATCAAATAAGGCCAATTAATTAAAAGAAAACAATTTCTAATTGGATAAAGGTTTAAGGAGTTTCTAAGCAGAAAGAGGATAGAGTAAATAGGTACCTGTGATGGTGAACTTAAGGCATGTATGCCAAAGACAGCACACAGAGACCTCTCTGTGGGCACATACCACCCACCAGAGTTAGGTACTAGAAAGGCAGAGGGACTCGGTGGAACTGCTCTCTTCCCCCTTTCCACCATGCCTCCCAACCCCTCTGCCCAGCTGTCCAATCAAAGCACTTACTCCCTCCCATGAGTGGAGCACCCAGACCACTCTATTCCCTTTTTCCCACCCCCTGTCTGGGATAAGGAGGAGAGCCAGGATGGGAGTAGACAGTGGGGCATGGTATGCAGTGCGGTGTGTGTGGCATGGCATCTTTAAAAGGTTCTAAAAGGTTCACCATAATTGACAGGTAAAATTCCCTGAATTCAAGAAAAGAGGTGTCCCACTCCTTCCCGGGTATCTGTAAATAATCAAAGGAACCTGAAACAATAACTGATTGATCAGCACTGGACCAGGTTTTAGATAAAACATATGGGTTGCTTGAGATGTTCAATTATGAGAAAATTCCTTATATCAATCTTATGATCTGTCTGTGTTTCTGGTCAACATAACCTAGGTCTTTGGTTAAGAATCTCTAAACAGTAGGTACTGCTGGTCCAGTTTCCCAGCCATGCAGGACTAGGTTCAAACCATGCAATAAGATTTTCTCCCAGTTCTCACAATTGAATAAACTTTTCTAACAAAGAGAATATGATCTTGAACCATAATTGAATAGAAAGAGAACTAAGGATTAAGCCACAGGACATAATCAGTATAGTCCTTTCAGTTCCCTTAGTTAATTATTTGTTGTCCTAATCCTCTTAATTCCTTTGATTTTCCTCACAATTTAAACTCCTATTAGATGTACCCTCATCTTCTGTCTTGGACTATGTTTTTCTGGTTCAAATATAAGAGTCCTAACTGGGATGGCAAGCATAGCTAAATCATCATATGTGGGAGGGAGAGTACTCAATCACCATTCTTGGAACTACCACACCTGTTCTTTGGATAGCTGGAGTAAGAAGGAAGAGGCAGCTGCAAGGGACATTCTGACCCAATCAAATGAGCCAGTATTTATGACCATGATATTGTTGTTGTTCTGTCTGTGTGTGTGTGTAGGGGGTCAGGGTAGAGATGAATACAGTGAGTTGTGAAATCGTGATGCCAGAGTAGCAAAAAACAGAGAGTTGCAAATGGAGGTACCTTTTCTAGGTTCTTGAGCCACTTTGGAGCAGAGAAGGCCCAAAGGACTCATCTGATAAGTGTGGGGTGGAAAAGTGAAGGGATGAGATTGAGTCTGTCCCCTTTGTTAGTAGCTCATCTTTGGGGCCATAATGTTGGTGCAGAGGGAGGTCCGAGTCCTCCAAGGATTGTGACCTGTGGCTGAGGGTCACCCTGCATTGGTTTCCTTTGAAATACAGGTACTTCCTTTGGAAAGGAGGTGGGGTAAGGAGACAGGCCTACAATAGAGCCTCTGGTGGCCAGTGGAAGAATGTCTTCCCCTCTTCCCCTTGGTCAGCCTCTTTCCTCCCCTCTCTTCTAGTACTTCTTGGCTATTGATCAGGTCCTTTTGGTCATACAGTGT
>NC_058133.1:193324213-193358162 GCF_016433145.1 Gracilinanus agilis
ATATATATATATAATATATAATATATGATATTATATATATATATGGGCCAAACTTTACTTCATCCATCACAGAAATTGCAAAAGTCATAAAAGACTCACAGGAGCCCATAGACGTCCAAATCCAGTGATGCAAAGTACACACACATATAACGAGGCTTTGGATTTGCTCTCCTGCTCTCAAAGCACGCTAGCATTTTGGTTCTTCAGGGTGAGACTGTCTGTGTCTCTGTCAAGATTCTAGGTTGTTTTTATTTTTTCTTACTGCTATAGGCTCAAGCCCCCACTCTCGTGTGTTCTCCCCACTAGTAATGTCCAAGTACATTTAGTCACTTCTGCATATCATTGATTGGCCCTGTGATTGGTGCCTTAGAGTCTCTTTTTTAAAATACTTTTTACAAAAAAAAATTTTTTAAGGAAGCTAATACAGAAACATGTAAAACCCAGTGGAATTGCTTATTGGCTACAGGAGAGGGTGGGGGAGGGGAGGGAAAGAACATGAATCATGTAACCATGGAAAAAATATTCTACATTAATTAATTAAATAAAAGATTCCAAATTAAAAAAAAGAAAGCTAATACAGACATCTATTCAAAACCCATGTCCTAACATGTAAAACCCAGTGGAATTGCTTGTTGGCTCCAGGAAGGAAGGTGGTGGGAGGAGGGAAGAGAAAGAATATGAATCATGTAACCATGGGAAAATAATCTAAATTAATTAAATAAAACATTTTAAGACAGGAAAAAAACACATCAAAAACCCATGTCCTAGGCCAAAAAAAGTACAAGTATAATAAATGTTACAGCAACCTATAATTCTTTTTTTTTAACCCTTACCTTCCACCTTAGAACCAATACTGCATATTGGTTCTAAAGCAGAAGAGTGGTAAGGGCTAGGCAATGGGGGTTAAGTGACTTGCCAGGGTCACACAGGTAGGAAGTGTCTGAGGTCAGATTTGAACCTAGAACCTCCCATCTCTAGGCCTGGCTCTTAATCCTCTGAGCTGTCCAGCTAATTCCAGTCTTCCTGACTCCAGATTCAGTGCTCTAACCCCTGTGCCCCATACCAGCCTCTTAGGCACTGGGGTGGCTTCTAGTTCCCAAGAACTCATTAATGTGAAATTTAGTTTGGGTGTCCTTTCAGCTCAGAACTCTGGTGCTCAGGACATTTACCTGCCTCAGCCTCTCTGGTAGCTAGGATTATATGAAGCAACATGCCTGGACATAACTTTATTTTTCTGAGTCTTGATTTTCTCATTTGTAAAATAATTCTAACACTATTTATCTTGCAGGGTTGTCATGAGAAAAGTGTGCTGTAAACTTTGATGCAGTATCAAAATCATCTCCTTCCTTCTACATCCATTTGTTCTTCCAGGTTTTCTGCCTATAACAATTTCTTATTTCTTATAGTCTTTCTTTCTGCGTCTCTCAAGAGGTCAATTAGTTGTTTTTTTTTTTAAAGGATGGATTTTCCTTTTGGGAAGTTTTGCTTTCATCTCCTTACTTCTTTAACAGCCACACGAAGAGCTCTTTTTTGTTATGACTGTAAATAAACTTGGATTAAAGAATCAAAGATAGAAGAAGACATGTCTTTCTTACTTGTTCACAATTATTTGTTTAGATTTTCAAAGAAGAGGTCAATTAATCCAGGTCAAGACTTAGACATGTTCCTTGGACCCTGAAAATCCTTATTTTCCCCCAATCAAACAATCCCCATCTCTTCCCCTTGAACACCATCTGTCTCCTCACAGCTCAGACGTTTGTGCTTACCTCAGTGTATACAGTAACTTCATTCTTGACTGTGGATGTCCATACCCCCATGACTTGGTGAGTTCTCCATGGACCCAGAGCATGGATGTTTCCTGTGATCCTTACTCTATTGTCACTCTCTTTGTCCCCTCTGCATGGTTATTCCCCCCCCCTTCCCATGATGCTAGCTCCACATATGAGCCATGGCACTTAGCATCAGGGTAGAGGGTCCAAGAGACAAAGGAGGAGTAGGGCAGGGGCCCAAGATTGTAAGGAGAAGTAGCTGGGCATGGGGTGGGTGTTCAAAGCCAATGGTTTAGGTGAGACTTCATTTCTAACTTTACAAGTGAACAAGGAATACTGTCTTGCACATAATAGACTATTAACAAATATTTGTTGAATTTCAAATGGAGCTTCTCTGGACTCTCCTATTTCTTAGTCCCTTTCTCAGAACAAATACCTTTCCCTATTCTCAGCCCCCTCTCCTCCTCCTTTAATCATCTCTCTCTCTATTCCTTCTCTGGTCCTTTTTCCACTCCTCTAGCAACTCCCTCCGGTCTGCACTGGGACTCATGCACATGATTTCTCTGAGGACTCCTTCCTTCTACCCTTCTTGCATTTACAAGAATAGAATTTAAGGTTAGACTTCACAGGAGAACTCTTCTGCTCTGTTACAGTGACTGCGTTCTAGAGGCAGGATGAGGGTGACTTTTCCCTCCCTGAAAGTCTCAGACCCACTGTCCTGAGATGCTTAGGATGAGTCCTCTTCAGGGGTAGGGAGACAGCTGGGAAGCTCCTGGAAGGACTGGACCATTTTCTCAGTCTCAGGCTCCTGGAAAGCCTGTATGGTCTCTGCAGCTCCCTCTGGTGGCAGTTCAAGACTCAGACCTTGCACTGAATGACCATTGTCTGACCTTGGATGGAGCTTTGGGTTAGAGTGATAGGAAAATCAATAACTAAAAAAGACAGGCTAAGGACCCTCTAGTGACCACTCCCCAGGCTCATCTGTAATGGAGATGAATAAAAAAACATTTGGACAAAGGTCACCCAACTGCTTGTTCTTTTATTTTTAGCAGTTGCTCTGGTTTTTTTTAAGTGTTATTTTATCACTCTCATAAGGAAGCAAAGGGAGAAAGTTAGAAACTAAGAGAAAAAGCAAAAGGAAAGGCTGGCAGCACTGACCCAAGAGAAAAAAATGAGTATCCAGCAGGTGGCAGCAGTGGAACCCGGAGAAATAACTATTGTACATTTGGGCATCTATCTGGAGAAAAAAGGGATGATCCCCACTTGCCAGGGAACACCAGTGTATCCTCCCTGGGAGGAGGGAGAAGCATTTGGGGAAAATGGCATTTCAGAGAGACCTTCTCCCATTCAAATCCAGGGAGATGGTGATGATTAAGACTGGGCTTGTGTGTTTCTAGTCCTTTGCATATTGTCTCTCCCATTCATTTGTAAGCTTTTAGTCCAGAGACTACCTTTTGCCTTTCTTTCTATTCCTAGAGCTTCCCACAGTGCCTGGAATACAGTAGATGCTTCATAAATGTGTTTTGACTGACTTGATGACTGGGCTGGTCCCTACAGGAGGTATTTGGATATGGAGAGGGGTCTGATCTCCTTAGGATTTGCATGAATTTGATGTTTTCTTTGAGAAACTTGGAGTTTCAGGGAAAGAAGAGGTCTCCCCCATCCTCAACTCCCTCCAGGTCTCTGATCCAAAATTATTCCTTAAACTTCCCTCTATATTTTCTTGCTTGAATTCCCAAATTCTCTATCCCTAAACTCCCATCTTAATCCCTAGAAGAATTTTGAGGTTCCTCCTCCCATCCCAAAATGAGTTTTGGAACCCAAACTGCCTCCAAATCTCTGACTCAGCAGATGGTGGTCAGCCAGTAGGGATTGGGATTGGAGATCAAACTCAGCAGCCATTCTCATGGTCTCAGCCTTCATTTCTGCAAACTCTGGGCTCTCACCCCCCTTCATTAGCAGGCTTGAATGGCTGAAGAAGCCTTTGTCACCATCTAGATCAAACACTGAGGAGCTACCTCTACCCTGGAGCAATCCAGCTCTACCAAGCCCCTTACCGAGCAAGTTGGTGTGGGAGCTCACATTCTCTTCCACCTCATGGCTAAGTGTAGAAAAACTCTCAGACTCTTTAGAGACCTTGATTTTCCTGCCCTCCTGGGAAGCCAGGTCCCCATAGCCCTTCCCCAGCAAACTGGACCCCAGGTGGAGTTTTCCCACATCTAGGGAGAGCTCTGACCTGGGGGATGGGGAGCGGAGTCGTTCTTTCCCCCAGTTATTCCCCAAATCCCATTCTGTCTTTCCAGTCCCCCCAAAGTTAGCCCCTATCACTGGATGGGCCAAAGTGGTACGGCGTCGCGTGAAGGGGCTGCCAATCCAAGGGATTCTAGATAGTCCTTGAAAAACAGAGAGGGCAGCAAAGAGGGCACAGAGGGGAGGCAGGGCATCAGGGTCCCAGGCAAAGAGGGGACCATCACCCTGGAGGTCAAGGCCACAGAGACCTATCAGGGCCTGGGTCACAGTCAGCTCCTCTCCTTGAAAGCACTGGAGGAGCTCACAGTGGAGACGGAATGGCCCCGCTTCAGTTCGAAGGAAATTCTGGTCCAGGATAGTCTCCATCTGATGATTAGAGAGACAGGAGTAGAATGTGTCCCCCACATATCAACCCCAATTATCTGCTTTAGAGATTGTCTGTAATAAATCTAAATCTCAAGCCAGAACTGAGATTCCCACCCAGACCTCTGGTCCTGGTTCTTGGTCGTGTTAGGCTCCCTCAAGGTAATGTGGGATGTAGGGTAATGTGTAGGACAGGTGCCAGGTGAGCTGTATCAGTCACTGATGAGGGGCTGGACCTTGGCCCCAGCAGGCTGCTTCTCTGGTAAGTTTTATAATGGACTCTCTGATGTTCTAGGCCTCTTTGAGCCTCCAAACTTGATCCTTTTTTCTGGTCCTTGGACTCTTCCTCAGTAGGCCAGCCCCATCCCCTCCTATACTCCTAGTCCTCCTTACCAGCTCTAGCTGTTGGGAGAGGATCCTCTTCTCCACAGCCATTGCCAGCAGTTGCTGTTGTTCCTCACTCAGCTCTAAGATCAGGGGAAAAAAAGAGAAGGATGAGAAAAGGAGGTGGAGGGCAGAGCCTGAGAAAATAGTAAATCAGTTTTAGGTTAATTGGTTGTCGCCATTCACACCTGAAGAAGACCAAAATGATATCACTGCTGCTGTCTTCTTACTGGAGCCCAAATTGATTTAAGGGACACAGAACAGCACAAAGTGGCCAGCCTTCTCTCTTTTCTAGTCATTGGATCCAGGGGGAAGGCAAAAGTCAAGAGTACTGGAAACGGCCAAAGACGCAGTGGGTGACCTTGGCAAGCTCTGTCTAACCAAGCTTTGAGTACTCCACAGTGCCACAGTGATTCCTTGGCCTTTGGAACAAATTGTTCTCATCTGCCCTTTCTGTCAGGGAAAGTTTTCACACAACACATGGTTGGGGTAGATAGTTCTCTAACTCATCCATGGTTTTGTATGGGGGTGTCAGGGAAAAGTAGGACTTCTGGTGTCAGGGTTTCAGCCCCTCCCTTGACCATCCCAAGTCATTTTTAACTGGTGATGGCTAATTAAGAGGTGGTCCATCAACTTATCTACTCCTCCCCATCCCTAAAGGTTGCATACACAAGAAGAATCCTTCTCTTCTTCATTTATTAATTAAATTCTGTAAAAAAGAAATTCGATCTGGAATTCCCACGGACAAAAAAAAAAATCAAAAAGCAGTAGACTAGATGGTATCTCTGACTAGATCCGAGATAAAGGAATACAAAGTAATTCTAATATATATATAAAATAGATTCTCACATAGGTTAAGGTTCGATGATGGCCCAATGGGCCAGTTCTTGGTAATTAGATATGGTAAGTGGTCTCAGAGAAGAGACTGGTTATGTGCTAACCATTGAGACATGTGGAGGAATCCACGAGACCACACATTCTCTGATTCCCCCTTAAAGTCATTCAGGGCAGGTAGACTGGGAAGTCTTCTTTCTTTGGAAGACAAAGAGATGGAGGCTTGAAAATTTGACCTTTTGCAGAATAAGAGGGAGGAGCAATGACATGAGCCACCAAACACTGTTCAGACACAGGCATCATGGAAATGTGCCAACAGGTCCCACCCTTAGCTCCATCCTTTCCTTACCCTGGAGGGCTCCCAAAAGGTAGAGAATGCTCCCTGCCCAGGAAGGGTTGAGTTTGCCTGAGATATCCTGCAGCTTGGCTAGGATGGTATCCCCAGGACCCCCTAGGAATCCTGGGGTCACTGGCTCCTCAAGGTCCAAAGCTTTGTTCATCTGGGAAGGAGATATACAAGTGTTGTTAAGTGCTTGCTAGTTGCCAGGCACTGTGCTCAGGGTCCCTTCCTACAAGGAACTCACCTTCTGATGGGGGATTCAAGATAAAATAATGATTTACATCTACAATATAGAGAGGGTGAATGAGAGGTGATCTTAGAGGAGAGGTACTAGCAGTGGGGTGCACTGGGAAGGTCTTCTGAAACAGGTGGGATATGAGTCTCGACAGGAGCACTCAGTGGGGCATTCCCAGGATAGGGGAGAGGGGTGGGGATGCTATTCCTCCCACTCTACCATGTCCTCCAGCTCTTGTAGGGCTTTGGACTGGCCCAGAAGCCCGAGGAGGGCATCCAACAGAATCTCCCGTCTTTCCAGGGTCAGGTTCTTCAAAATGTAGATCTCTGCTTCCACTTCAGCCTGAAGTGCCTTGAAACCTCTGTGCTCTTTGGAGGGTGACTCAGGCCACTGCCCTGCTTTAGAAACACAATGACTGGGACCAGGATCTTGGAGCCCCACATTCCCTCTAGCATTCATTCAGACAGGAGCTTTCCTTACACATCTGGTTGTCCAGTCCCTCCTTTTTTGCCCTGGAATCTGTCTCCCTTTTCAGTCCCTTGGCCCCTTGGTGCTTTCCTACTCTCTCTCATGCCCACCATCCTCTCTGAGTCTTCTCTCTTCTCCTCCTTTTCTCTTATCTCTCCTCCTCACTTTTCTCTTTCCTCTTCTGCCTCCCCCTTTCCCCTCCTCCCACTCTGTCCCTTAAGACTCCTATTCTTTTCTTCTTCCTTTCCCTTCCCTTCCCTTCTTCTTCTCCTTCCCTTCCCTTCCCTTTCCTTTCCTTATTTTTTTTTAAACCCTTACCTTCCATCTTGGAGTCAATACTGTATATTGGCTCCAAGGCAGAAGAGTGGTAAGGGTTTGGCAATGGGGGTCAAGTGACTTGCCCAGGGTCACACAGCTGGGAAGTGTCTGAGGCCAGATTTGAACCTAGGACCTCCCATCTCTAGGCCTGGCTCTCAATCCACTGAGCTACCCAGCCGCCCCGCCTTTCCTTATTTCTTAATGGATTCCAAGGCATAAACCGGTAGGGGCTTGGTAATTGGGTTTAAATGACTTGGCCAAAATTACACACCTAAGAAGTTTCTGAGGCTAGATTGGAAACCAGAACCTTCAATCTCTAGTTCTGGCTGCTGCTCTATCCAGTGAACCTCTTGGCTGCCCCCTGCTCCACTTTTTTTTTAAAGATTCCAATTCTAAAGGAACTATTTGGACAGTAGTGGAGTAGGGCCCCACTTCCTTCTCTTGGTTGAAGTTTCAGGGCACAGGGGGAGATCTCTGAGAGGAGGCAACTCTGCTATTTCTTCATTGACTTTCTACCTCCCTCACTGTCTAATCTTGGCTCCCTCGAAAGGAGCTGGTGAGAGAAGAGAGGGGAGCAGTCAGGTCCTTACTTCTCTGGGTCATGGATCCTGCAATGAAGGCAGAAGCAAAGTCAAAGATACCCCAGTTAAGACAGACAGAGAAATAGGCAGTAACGATGAATAATGCATATGCTAATTTAACCTCTATACCTTTTCCCCTCTTCACCAGGTAGGAGACTTGGGGACAAGAGGCAGCAGCAGAATAACCTAAGGAGCTTCTGCAGAAGAATCCCAGTCCCCTCCTCACTGCCCTTCCACCCCCCACCCACCCCCAGTGCATTTATATGAAGTTAATCTCATCACCATTCTCCCTCTCCCATCATTAGCTCAAAGCACCTACACCCCAGCTTTTTCCCCACTTCCAGAGTTCGGGAGCTAACCACATTCTTCCTCATCAAGATTTTCTCTGATTCTTGGATAGCCTCATCAGATTATGGGAAAAGACAGAGAAGAGCCACTTGGCCACACTCACCATCAGAGGAGAGGAAGGTTTTCTGTTTTTTATCCTTGAGATGGGAGATGTCTGCAGTTGATAGAGAAGGGGAAGGCAGGAATTAGCACTGATTTCTTTCTGTGTCTAGGAACCCACCAAAGAAAGCAGGGAGATTTGGTGTGCTTAAGAGAAGGAAAAGGGGAGCTAAGGACCTGTCCGGGGCGGGGGGAAGTCAAGAAGTCCAGGAGTGGGGAAATAAATGTCTCAAAGAAGCTTTGGGCTATAGCCTCTCTCTGTGGTATTGGGAAGAAAAGGGTCAGGATGGAAATCCAGGAGGAGAATGGTCTCCTAAGCACTGATTAATGACCAATCAATGATCACTGATCAATCAATCAAACAGGTGCAATGATACAACTTGGAGGCAGTTTTGCTTCCCTCTTTCCCCATCCTCCCTTCACTGGAACATACCCCAGTTTTTTTCTCCAATGACAAGCTGCTTTAGTCGGAAGGCCAGGACAGAGCCCAGAGAGACATGGATGGTGGTGTTAAAGTTAAAGGAACCCTGGAGGAAGCCGGGAGATCCACATGGAGAAAGAGAGAAAGAAAGAGGAAGGGGTCATAATCATGTTCATAACTTATATTTAAAAACATATACATTATTAACGTTTTATAGTGGATTGAATGTTGGATTTAGAATCAGAAGGACCTGGGTTCAAATCTCACCTCTAACTCATCTTAGGTCACACAGCTTGAAAGTAGTAGATGTGGGAGAGGGACTAATCACTGTTATCTATCTCTCTGTGTCTTTCTTAACTGGTATATCTCTGACTTTGCTTCTGCCTTCATTGCAGGATCCACCATCCAGAAGAGAAGTAAGAAATTGACTTCTCCCTCCCTTTTCCCCTTGCCTAGGCTGAAGGAGCCAGGTTTAGACAAGTGGGGGAGTTAGGAAATCAGTGAAGAAGGCTGGGAGAAATGTTGGCGTGAAGGATAAAGCAGAGGGGAGAGAGCCTCTTGTTATTTAATTGATGGGTCATGTCCAAATTTTTATGACCCCAGTCAAGATTTCCTTCCTTCCTTCCTTCCTTCCTTCTTTCCTTCTTTCCTTCCTTCCTTCCTTCCTTCCTTCCTTCCTTCCTTCCTTCCTTACTCCCTCCCTCTCTCTCCCTCCCTTTTTCTTCCTTTCTCCAGCCCTGACCTCTAATTTTTATTTTTAATTTTAAAAATGTAACTGAGTTTTACATTTTTTCTTTCTTCCTTTCTTTCTTTCCTTCTTTCTTTTTTTAACAGAAACTTCAAAGGCACTTTATTTTTACTTCTATAACAAGAAACTAAATAAGAGTAGCTGTAAAAATGGGCTTCAGTTTCATTTGATTCACACAAATACTAACACTTATTCCTGTCTTCAAAGTCCAAAAATTAAGCACCGAGCAAATCATATGTTTAAATAATGTTTATTTGTAAAAACTCTTATTAAATTTTGGAAGCCATATGTTGAAAATTGTTTTTATGTATAATTTTGAAAATAAAATATCTTTGAATTTTCAAAAAGTTTTATTAAAGAAAAGAAAATAGGATACAGGACCTAAATTCTCAGTGGCATATAAGCTACTAACACATGTTTTGAAGCCTGGAAGGTCATTTCAAGTCCTGAATTTATTTATTTATATATAAAACCTCTACCATCTTAGAAGTGATATTAGTTATTAGTTCCAAGGAAGCATCTGAGGCGAGATTTAAACCCAGGACTTCCTTTCTCCAGCCGTGACCTGAGCCACCTAACTGCCCTCTAAATTTTATTTTTAATTTTAAAAATGTAACTGAGTTTTACACTTTTTCTTTGACACTAAAGTTTTATTTCCCTTCATTTTAAGTTATTTTCCATTTTGCACTGTCTTCAGATTTCTTCTGAAACTCTTCAGACCCTAATCCTCAAAATGTTTTGCAGGACTACACTTTTTCCTTCAGAAGCTGCTGTAAATATGAAGAAGGAAACTATAAGTAAATTAGGTGAATATAGAATAGTATACCTGCCAGATTTATGGGAAAGGAAAGAATTTAAGACCAAGCAAGAGATAGAAAATATTACAAAATGTAAAATGAATAATTTTGATTACATTAAATTAAAAAGTTTTCATACAAACAAAACCAACGCAACCAAAATTAAAGGAGAAGCAACAAATTGGCAAAAATCTTTATAACGGAAGCTGTTGGCCAGTGCCCTAAGATGGAGTTATATTAGGAAGTAATTAAAAGTAATTTGTAAATTGGTAGTAATATTAAGAAAAGAGTGAGGAGAAGAGTCATAGGACTGTACAGATTCAAGAGAAGGCTAATGGGTAGGATTCTTAGAGGGAAAGGGCCTGAGATATATAATGTATCTTTATGTGATGATAGCCTTTGGTTTCCCAGTATAATGGATTGAATGGGTGAGCTGCATGAAGGGCCAGAAGTGTCAGAATTCTAACCTTGAGCCCCATGGCTGTGAGGAGAGGGATAGAAATGCCAGCACCACCCTTCCTCCCCTTCTCCAATTTGGCATCCTTCAGCGTCTCCACTGCCTCAGTCACCATATAAAGATTCTCCCCTCGCTCCCGAAGCTTCTTCAGGAAGGATGGCTCTGGCTTCTTCAATTTCCTGGAAGGAAAAGAATTGTGATTTTTTAATAGGTCTCTGGGCCTTTTACATGGACAGCATCTTCTCTTCCTAAGTGCCCCTTCTGCAATGTAGCTCTTCCACTCTGGGCCTACCCCCTCCCCAAACCTCCTGGACTCCAGACTCTATAGAGAGAAATTCCAGTCAGTGATTGCCATAGGAGCTGGGACCTACCTTGACTCACCTGATTTGGCTGAAATGTATATGTGTCTCTGAGTTCACTATATTGGCAGCTAAATGATACAATGAAGATGAGGGACTTGTGGTTAGGAAGACCTGAATTTGAATCCTGCCTCAGGCCCTCTGTGGACAAGTCATTGAACCTCTCTCTTCCTCAGTTTCTTCAAGTATAAATAAGAGAAGATTCCAGAACTTACCTCCCAGGAGTTGTGAGCATCAAACAAGACAACATATGTGAAGTGCTCTGCAAACCTTAAAGTGTTCCATAAATGCTAGTTCCTTTTAATTATTCATAGGAGCCTATATGGAATCTCTCGGAGAGTCTGAATATTAAGTATTTATATTTAAGTATCTTCTTTGTGTGTCCATAAATGCTTGTGTCTGCGTGTTTTTGAATTAATTTAAAAATTTATAATTTTATGGCTTTGTTTGTGAGCATCAGGGTGTCTCTGTGTCTTTGCAAGCCTGTGCTTGCAGAAAGAGGGTAGGGCTAGAGCCCATTAGAGAAATTTCTATGCCAGCTCTTATCATCAGTTCTAGAATCATCCCTTCCCAACCTGGGCCTCACCACTTCTTTAAGGACTCCAGGTCATCCATGATGCTGAGCTTCTGAATCTCCAGGCAGTTATTATGGGAGCCACCAGCAGAGACACTGATATTCACAGGAATCCCGATGGCTGTGGTCTTCACTCCAGCCTGCATTGTCCCCTCACCATTCCCTTGAATTTTGATCTTTGTGTCTTTTTTTGGTGCTGCCAAAGAGAGACGCCAGAGCTCATCTTGTTACTCTGCTCCCAACCCACCTCTTCCAAAATGATTACATAGATTTCCTCCAAGTAACAAATGCCCCTCTCTCCCTCCTCTAAAGTTAGCATGAATCAAGAGGTTTTCTCCAAACCTATATGAGGGTTTAAATGTGGACCATAGCATTTTAAATGTTGTAAGACAATGGGAATTTCCCAAGAATATGGCAATTGTCTCATGTAATAGTATGGTAGAAAGGACGCAAGATTTGGAGTGAGACCTTTGTTTAAATCCTGGCTCTACACCTTTGTGCCTATCATTACATCATTCCCTTCTCTTGACCTCATTCCCTCCTTCTATAAATTGGAGATTGCATTTCAGAAGATTAATGGTGAAGTATGTCATCTGCCTCTTGGTGGTGGACTTTAGGGGGAACATACATTTTGTTGTTGTTGTTCAATTGTGTACAACTTTTACTAACCTCGGTTGAAGTTTCCTTGGTAAAGATATTGGAGTGGTTTGCCATTTCCTTTTCTAGGTCATTTGACAGATAAGAAACCTAGGAAAACTAGGTTAAGTAACTTGCCCATGGTAACACAACTAGTTAGTTAAGTATCTGAGGCTAGATATCTATTTGGGAAGAGGAGTCTCCCTGCTTCAGTCTTGGCCCTCTATCTACTGCATCACCATTTTTAGGCATGACCAGTGTTGACTTATTTGATTTTTATAAGAAAGTGTTTCATCAGTGGAGCAGGAGATAATTGGTAGGAATTGACAATGACATTTCAAAAAAGATCGGGACAGGGAGTAGGTAGGTGGCTCAGTGAATTGAGAGTCAGGTCCAAAGATGGGAGGTCCTGGGTTCAAATTTGACTTCAGACACTTCCTAGCTGTGTGTCCCTGGGAAAATCACTTAACTCCCATTACCTAGCCCTTACCACTCTTCTGCCTTGGAACCAATATTGATTCCAAAAAAGAAGGTAAGGATTTAAAAAAAAAATAAAAATATCAGAGGATCAATAAAATATTTAACATATAAAGTGAAAAGAATTGAAGAAGATAATCTCTAAGGGTCTTTCTAGATCTAGCTCCAAGAAAATTCCTCAGGAGTAAAAAGATTATAATAGGAATATTTCCTAGTGGCTTGATGATGCCAAGGGATGAAGGTGTAAAAAGGCAATGGTTTTTTAGGAAAAGGTGTTAGAAATGGCTAAAGGGGACAGAATGACCAGAATAATGAATCTGGTTCTTTGTGATAAGGAGTGGCTCTTAAGGAGGGAGAAGGAAAAGGCTAAAAAGGTAAATTTAGATATATGGAAAGAACTCAATAAATATCTATCTAATAAGAAGACTATAATGTGGCTTGCACAGTTTATATGCTTAACAAATGTTCATTGGATTCAACTAAACCTGCTTATCCAAAATGCAGGGTCTAAGGATGAAGTTAATCATCAAGGATTTATTCAGTGTTTTACTATGACCAGGTACTGTGTAGCCTGTCAACAGAGCCTATGACCAAAGACAAAGGAACTAGGAGAGAAAAAAATTCAGAGGGGGTCAAACTGGAGGCTAGGGAATTTGAACAACCTATCTTCAAAGTCCAAGGGCACATAAGGGATAACAAGAAAGCAAGATTCCTAAGGCCAATGCCAGGTATTTAGCTAACAAATCAGTTGGAGCTGAACAGAAGACCCAAGTGTTAGTTTTCCCATGAAGTCTTTAAGGATTATTCTCTCTCAGCTGAAAACTGAAACTGTGCTCTCTTCTTCCTCAAATTTCCCTACAATACTTTGCCTGAACTTTTCAATTGCTCTGATCACTCTCTACCATGTGTTATATTTGTATTTACATATATTCTTTCCCTGCCTCATCTGGACTTCAGGCATTTTCTCTGGCTGTCCCCAGTGTCTGGGAAGCTCTTCCTTCTCTGCTTCATCTGTTGACTCCTTGGCTTAAGACTCAACTAGAATCCAACCTTCCATAGAATGTCTTCCCTAGCCCCATTTAATTCCACTGTTTTCCCCCATTTAACACTTTCCTATTCATCATATATATATGCATATATATGTATATGTATGTATACATATTGCCCTCATTAGACTATAAGCTTCTTGAGGGCAGGGACTGTCTTTTGAGAGAAGTTATTTAACAAATAATTATTGAACAGAGAAGAGGTCTTTCTGGAGAGCTGAGGTTTCTGGATATATGATGATTTATCTTTATTTTATGATTTATTTTATTTTTATTATAGTTTATTTTAAAGAAAAATAGAAACACATTGTTTAAGCCATTTATGATTATGGTTGTTGTTCAGTCATTTTTAGGCATGTCTGACTCTTCTTGACCTCATTTGGGGTTTTCTTGGCAAGAATTCTGGAGTGGTTTGAAATTTCCATCTCTAGTTCATTTGACAGGTAAAGAAACTGAAGCTAACAGGGTTAAGTGAAGTGCACAGAGTTGTGCAGCTAGAAAGAGTCTGAGGCCACATTTGAACTCAGGAAGATAAGTCTTCCTTACTCTAGGCCTGGCATTTTATCCACTGAACCACCTTTAAAATTATGTACAATGTTCATGAGTAGGCCAAGCTAATATAATAAAAATGATAATCCTGTCTAAGTTAATTTATTTTGTTTAGTGCCATGCCAATCAAACTACCAAAAAACTATTTTATAGAACTAGAAAAAATAATTTAAAATTTCATCTGGAAGAACAAAAGATCAAGAATATCAAGGGGATTCATGAAAAAAAAATGAAGGATGGTGGCCCAGCAGTACTAGATCTTAAAATGTACTATAAAGCAGTGATCATCAAAACAATCTGGTTAAGAAATAGGATGGTGGATCAATGGAATAGATTAGGGGTAAATGACCCCAGCAATTTAGTGTTTTATAAACCCAAAGATCCCAGCTTTGGGGATAAGAACTCACTATTTGACAAAAACTGATGAGAAAACTGGAAAACAACATAGCAAAAATTAGGTGCAGATCAATATCTCATACCCTATATGCCAAGATAAGGTCAAAACAAGTATATGATTTAGATGTAAAGGGTGATATTATAAGTAAATTAGGGAAACATAGAATAGTTTACCTGTCAGATCTGTATTAAATTAAAAAGGGGTTGCACAAACAAAACCAATGTAACCAAGATTAGAAAGGGAACAAGAAACCGGGAAAATTTTTATAACAAACTTCTCTTATAAAGGTCTTATTTCTCAAATATATAAAGAATTAAGTCAAATTTATAAGAATACAAGCCATTCCTGAATTGACAAATGGCCAAAGGATATGAATAGGCAGTTTTCAGATGAAGAAATCAAAGCTATAAATAAGCATATGAAAAAATGTTCTAAATCCCTCTTGATTAGAGAAATGCAAATTAAAACAATTCTGAGGCACCACCTCATACCTATCAAACTGGCCAATATGTCATTAAAGGAAAATGGTAAATGTTGGAGGGGACGTGGCCAAATTGGGCACTAACACATTGCTGATGGAGTTGTGAATGGATCCAACCATTTGGGAGAGCAACTTGAAATTATGCCCAAAGGACTATAAAATAATGCATGTCCTTAGATCTAGTAATACCACTACTATCCCAAAGAGATTTTTAAAAATGAGAAAGGACATGTTCATACAAAGATATAGCTGCTCTTTTTGTGTTGGTGAAGAATTGGAAATTGAAGGTATGTCCGTCAATTGGGGAATGGCTGAACAAATAGTGGTATATGAAAATGATGGAATACTATTGTGGTATAAGGAATGCTGAACCAGATTATTTCAGAAAGAGCTGGAAAGACCTTCATGGACTGATGCAGAATGAAATAAGCAGAACCAGGAAAATATTGCACGTAGTAACAGCAATATTGTAGAATGATCAAATGTGATAAACTTTGCTACTAACAACAATACAATGATCTAGCACAATTCTGAGGGATTTATGAAAAAAATGCTATTCACCTTCAGAGAAAAAACTTTTAAAATAGGGATGTATATGAAAGCATATGACTTTTCATTTGTTTATTTGGGTATATAGTTTGGGGGGTTGGTTTTATAAGATTATTTGCTTACAAAAATGAATAATATGGAAATGTGTTTTGTGTGATAATATATGAATAACCCAGATTGAGTTGCTTGCTAACTCTGGGAAGTGAGAAGGAAGGAGGGAGGGAGACAATTTGGATTGCATAACTTTGGAAAACTTATGTGGAAATTTTTTACTATGTATAATTGATGAAAATAAAATAAAAAATTGTATTCTGCATTCTCAGCCTTTTAAAATACAGTATACTGAATACAATTTAAACAATATGATACTGTAGTTTGATCAATATCTTTAGATGTATAGACCCGTACTATATGGTCCCAGACAGCTTTCTGAGTTTTTTTGCCTCCTTTGTATGAATTTTCTTTTCCTTTTTTAGCTCAGGATGCCAGCTATCACTTTTCCTTGCTGTTTCCTGGGTTCAAGTTCTACCTCTTAAATATTATGTCTATGTGATGCTGGGCAAGTCACTTAAACTCTTAGAGCTCTGGATAACTCTCTCAGAGTATAAGTATAAGAGAGGATGCCAGCCTACATTGATAAAGGAATTTTCTTTACCTAGGAATTCCCTGTACCAGTAAAGTCACAGGTTGAAACCTATTACCTCTCCCTATTTTAATGAATTTATCAATAATGGCTCCTCTCATAATTTTCTGAAGCTTAGTGTCTAAAATAAGAATCAATGGGTTTTGAATAAAGGCGTTTAGAAGGCTTTCTTTTGCTTTTTTACCTGTCCATGGGCTGTGTTTTACACTTGATCTTAGCCAAAAGGTTGAGAAGTGATCCATGGCTGTGTTTTATAGTTGAGCCCAATGGAGAATGAATTACAGACAGTCAGGTTTTAAGTGTTAACGATATATAATTTGCATTTTGATGATCCTTTACACTATGAGAAAATTTAGTCAAGCACTGGAACTAGCTGCAGAAACTGGACTTCAGTGGGAGAAAACTAGGGAGGGAAAGGGGCATTCTAAACCTCAGACAGGACTGCAGAGTTGGAACTAGAAGAATCCTTAGTGGTTCTACTCCAACTCCATCATTTTAAAGATGAAGAAACTGAGGCCAAAGGTATAGTGACTTCCCTAAGGTCACACAATTTATAAGTGAATGAGGAAGGATTTGAATACAGGTCCTCTGAATCTAAAGCTATAGCTTTTCCTACTGAACCACACTACTTCTGCCAAAAAGAGTGGGAAGGGAAAGACATCAATAAAGTTGGGAGAGAGGGGTGCAGAGAATGAGGGTTTGTGAAGGAAAGAACTTGGTGACATGTGAGGAGAGAGGCTCTTGTTTCATGGTAAAGGCTCCATGCTAGGGTCCTTGTAACAAGTGTTCTTGAAGTAGAGTCACCAGGAACACTGCTGGTATATGCTTGGGGAGATCAGGTATAGTATTCTTTAGGTTAGGAAAAATGGGCAAAGATAGAGAGAAGGAGGAGCCAGGTGAAGGGGTGCCTTGAAGATGTTGTGCTTTATATCCTCCCTTTGGGGATGAATATTAGGAAATTGGTAGTATTTGTGCCCCCAGGATATATGTCCCTTTGGCTGCCTACTGCTGGTTGAGAATGGGAGAGAGGTAAGACAATGATGACAAGGTGTGGGTGGTCAGGGTCAGAATATATTATATCCTTGAGAACACAGTCTCTTGGCCATTCTCCAGCCCTAAAGGCAGTTAGGTAGGATAGTGGATGGAAGGTTGGACCTAGAGTCAGGAAGACTTGAGTTCAAATCCTACTTCTGTGATCCTGAGGAAGACAGTTAACTTCTGTCTATCTCAGTTTCCTCATTTGTAAAATGGGGATAATAATAGCATCTACCTTCCAAGGGTTTTTGTGAGGATTAAATGAAATAATATTAGTAAACCATTAGCACAGTGCCTGGTACCTAGTGGGTACTTAATAAAAGCTTGTTTTCTTTCTTCCCTTTCTTTTTCAACCCTTTCTTCCTCCCTTCCTTCCTCTCTCCTTCTCTCCTTTTCTTCCTTCCTCTCTCCTCTCCTTTTCTTTGTTCCTTCCTCCCTTCTTCCCTCTCCTTCTCCCTTCCTCCCTATCTTCCTTTCTTTTCATCCTTTCTTCCTTTTCTCCTCCTTGCTTACTTTCTTCCTCCTACCCTCCCTCTTTTATTCCCTCCTTACCTCCCTCTCTCCTTTCTTCCTTCCTTTTCTTCCTTCCTTCTTTTGTTCATTTGTTCCTTTCTTCCTCCCTCCCTGTTTTCCTCCTTCCTTTCCTTCCCTAAAGATGCAATTGTGCCATTGGTTCCCAAGATCCTGGTAGTTGGAGATCTATTCCACTCCTGTTGTTTGTTCCTTTTCTCTGTACCTGCTTGCTACTTAATATTTACTTCATTCATATTCATTTCTAGATATTATAATGCTCCAAGTCAGTGTCTTGGAGCTATGTCTTATTCCTTCCTTCTCTGTATCCTGTAGTAGTTGGAGAGCTTTTTTTCCTCCCAGACCTCTTTGAGATCTATTAGACCTGGGTGCCACTGGGTGAGATTGCCTCTGATGGATCCTCCACCACTTCTCCCTGCCTGACTCCATTCTCCCTTTCCACCCACCCTCTTGCTTTTTAGGAATGTAGACAAGCTAGAAACATCCAAACCTACACATTGAAAAGGCATCAAGTCAATGATACATGTAAAGCAGGCAGCCAAATATATTAAATGAGACGCTTCCTTCCTTAAACAAACAAAACAAAACAACAAAAAAACCCTTTTGTCCTTCTTTCCCTGGGTTGCTGAGTCACACTGATATGTGAAGAATGGAACCCATATGTCCCCACATCAAGAGCAGCAGTGAGGGGAGCTTGACCTGACTTGGACATGCCAACTCCAGTGGACATCCTCTTGCAGTTAACTTCAGCCCCTGCTTCCTCCTGCCATGGTCTCATGAGCAAAGCACTAGAGGCCAGATTTGGTCCCTCTAGTGACTGACACCCAGTTGCATCCTTTGCCCTTCCCTCCTTTTCCCTCCCTCATGACCTTGGCTTAGGCACTATACTTCCTTTGTGTGAGTTCAAATGCCTGGGACCAGATCTGTAATTTCATTGACAAGGCAAAATCCCTCTTGAGAAAACACCTGCAGCCAGCCTAGGTCAGCATCTTCTCTGGAGCTCAGTCTCAGAGAGTTTCCTAGAGCATGGAGAGTTGGTGGCCTGCTCTGGCTCATATAGCCAGTATGTGTAGGAGGTGGGATTTGAAGCCAGGTCTTTCTGACTCTAAGGTCAGCTCTCCAACCACTAAGCCATATTGCATCTTTATGACTTAAAATGTGCCTGCAATAAAAAGCTTATTGTTTTTACCATCACTGGCAAGTCTGCCTCTTTTAGGGATGCCTGTGAGTCCCAAAGCTGGTACAATGAACAGATACAGTGCCTCTTCCACACCATATCAGGGCTTTGCTCCAAGACCAATAGGAGGTGGGTGATTGAATAAATTGGTTGATGAGTTTTCCTCCCCGCCCCTTTGCAAGAATATAAAAACTAGCACATGTAGCTAGTGTATCTCCAGGGTCCTGTGCACAAGTGTTGTGTTTCTGATCCTGGAAGGTGTGCATGTGTGTGTACGTGTATGTCGAGGTGGGGTTATCATGGATGACTTTACCTGGCAGCTTAATTCCAGCCTCCAGCACATCTCTGAGAGAGAGATCCGTCTTGACATATTGGGCTCCCCAGAAGAGTGTACCCTTCCTCTTCCTCCTCACCAGGCAGAAGGGTCGGAAGCGGGAAACATCAATGATGCTGCCCAGGGGAATCAGGTCCCCTGTGGGATCCAGTTGCCTTACCAAGGCCTGGGTGGTATCTCGAAACACAGGAGCCATGCTTCCTAACACCTGTCATGGATGGAATGAAGAAAGAACAGACTATCTTAGCCTTTACCTGGCCACCCCCTTTCTCTTCGGTCTTGACCTGGATCCTTTCTCCTAGCCTTTGAGGAAGACCCCCCCTACAGATGGATGGGCATACCCTGGATGGCAAAGCACTTGGTGTTTCCCTTTCATTCCTGGGCATCATTGAGGATCTCAACCCACTATGGATTCCTTTTTCTCACCGAAGGTCAAATTCTCCTACATCTTTTGACCCTATCCTTACTGCCCCACTTTGGGAGAGTTCTTATTTACCCCTGCCCTTGGGGGCATAGAGCTGACAGCTTTGCCTGGCTTTTCTGACTTAGCTGAAGGTGTTGTTTCTGATTCCCACTTTCCTAGCCCCCGTACCCCACACCTCTTAGCCCAGAGACACGAGGAGAAATAGGCAAAGAGAACAGATGTCTCTTCCCTTATATTTCCCCACATCCCATTTCTCTTGACTGGACCCTCCCATTCCTTTGTCCCTCTCCCCATTCCCTGCATCTCTAATAAACTTAGAGAAGAGAAGGGGAGGTGGAGAGAAAGCAGAACATTGTAAATGAGAGGAATATTACTCTCCCCCCCCCCCGCCATCCCTTAAAGTCTATGCCAAATATTGGTTCTCTCAGACCCAAGGAGCTTCAAGGTGATGCCTTCTCATTTGCTGGACCTCTTGTCTCTTCCTCACTCACCTTTGCAGAATTGGAAGTGGCCGAATGACTTCAGGGTATGACTTCAGGCTGGAGAGGATCCTTCTCTCTGTAGGTTCGAGGCTCACCTCTGAAGGACTGTTTTTGGATGCGACTCTGGTACAATGGTCACATCGAATGGGGATCCTGGTGTCCGTGTTAATGGAAAGATAGGTGCGCCCCACCCGTCCCCACCCTTATGTCTCCACACAGTCCACTTCCCAGTAGTCAGCGCAACTTGTCCCAGCCTGCCCCTGGGGAATGCAGAGGGAAGGGAACTGGAAGCAATGGTATATTTGGCAGTGGTTCCCATAGAGTAGGGGACGATGGAAGGGGACATCTAGGCCAAAAAGCTCCCATGAAAAAATCATGTCCTTTCTCCTTGAGACGCTTACTAGGGACAAAGTGCGGGTCATATGTGCTGTTAGTTTATAAGCTGAGAGAATGCCAGAGCTCTGGCATTTATGTGAGGAATAGGTCATTAGTTTTCTACCATTTCCCAGGGAAAGGGAAAAGGAAAAAAAAAAAAAGATTTAATCTCTTCTTCAGCAGAACAGTTTAGAAGACATCAGGAGAGCTTAAGAGTTATAAATACAGAGCCCGTTCAACCAAAACATTGAGTGTGATATTTTTTTGGAGGGTGGAAAGGCAAAAAAAAAAAGAGAAATGTGGGAGGAGATATCAGAAAAGAGATGGGACAATGGCAAAAGGGATCAGGTATGGATGAGAGTGGGTAGAAATTAAGTGATAGGAAAGGGAAATGAAGGGAGGAACCAGATTTTCCACTCCCACTCCTTGTAGGGTGGAGACACTGAGAAGATGGTCCTTATCTCCAGTTTCTGTTATTGGCATTTACAAGCCACCCAGAGACAGACCTTTCTCTTTTAGGGACAATTTGGGGCTTGTCCTCTATGGGTGCAGAGGGAAAGGAATTAGTATCTTGAGATGCCCCCAAGATGCTTCAAGGGTCATCTTAGCTCGTTGGCAGCCAACTCTGTCAAAGGTCTTCCTGGAACTTCTGCTAAACTCTAAGCAGATTTAAATTCAGAGACTGACTTCCCCCCACCTTCTTAACTTCCTGTGGGGAGAAGATAAAGAGTGTTGATCCCTCCCCTGATGCCTTCTCCCTTCTCTTCAGTAATAGGGAGACTGGATGGACCCAGGTTACTGAAAGGATGATGTGAGGGGGTAGATAGAAGAAACATGATGCCAATTGCCAATCTCATCCTACTGACCAATATGTGGCCATACCTTCTCATTTCCCATCCCCCAAGATCGTCTAGTATATCATGATTAATTCACAGCTCAGTTCAGGTTTCCTGTGTCCCTGCTCAAATAGATTCTGGTATCAGGAGCTAGAGGGTAGGAGGGAAGGAGGAGACAGGGACCAAGTCCAGCATGGAGGCCCCAGGGGTGGAGGTGAAGTTACCAGGGAGACTGGAAGCCAAGCCTACCTGCCCTACCCATAGCAAGGAACTCTGGGCAAGGTATTTGAGAAACTATAAACTGTATCTTGATTGAACCTTTTCTGATACACTAGGGATGGGGAAGAGGGGACACCTATCAGACCACATGCCCTCATCTTCCCCTACCTCTACCTCCTTCTCCCAGTCTGAAGCACAGTGGGATTTCTTGTATAACAAGAAGGGAGCACTGAGGGGAGTATATTAAGAGCTAAGACAGAGAAGTGGGGATTCTGCCTGGGGAACATGGTTAGAAATGGGGCTGGCTCGGGGGCAGCTGGTTAGCTCAGTGGATTGAGAGTCAGGCCTAGAGATGGGAGGTCCTAGGTTCAAAGCCGGCCTCAGACACTTCCCAGCTGTGTGACCCTGGGCAAGTCACTTGACCCCCATTGCCCACCCTTACCACTCTTCCACCTATGAGCCAATGCACAGAAGTTAAGGGTTTTAAAAAAAAAGAAATGGAGCTGGCTGGAAGAGTAGAAAGGATGAACTAAAGAAGGGGAAACCTTGGGACATGATATTGGGGTAGGGGTGACTAAGGGATAGCAAACTGTGAGAGGAGAAAGGCTGAGACAGAGGGCACAAGATAAATACTTAGGGAAGGCAGAGTCGGCCAAGAAGGGACAGAGAAGAGGTTTAAAGAGTAGAGATGTGAGAGACAGAGGAAGATGGAGCAGCAACATTAGGGATGCAAGAGGGCTAAGGTGGAGAGGATGGAATAAGGTGGTCATAGAAACAGTAGATGGGAAGATGTTTAGGAGTGAGAGGGCAGGGAATGATGGGAGCATCAAATAACAGTGCTGAGCATGGATGAATCCTCAGAGCGGGCTGGCAAGGCAGGGGCCAGTTTGGGTGGGCGACGGGCCTCTTCCTGATTGCTCCGCACATAGTGAACAAGATAGGCCACCACAAGGACCAGCCAGCCTCCCATGGTGACCAGCAGGGCAGCATCTGTGCCTCGCCGTGCCCCACCTCTCCCAGGCCCACACATTTCTGCCTCCTTTATCAGTGACAGAAACTCCTGTCCCACCAGATCTGGCCGGGCACTTGGTCCACAGATGATGCCTGCCCCAGTACCTGGTGCCAACCTCACCCACCTCAGCACCTCCTGAAGGGCACAGTCACAGCGCCATGGATTGGCAGACAGGTTCACTTGGATCTGTAATTCCCTAAAGGCCTCAGCGGGCACAGATGTCAGCTGATTGGCAGAGAGATCCAGGTATCTCAGGGTGTTTCCTAGACCCTGGAAGGCAGCATCTGAGAGGCGGATGAGGACATTATTTGACAGGTCTAGCTCAGCCAGGGCAGGAAGATGCTGGAAGGCACCAGCAGGCACAGATGCTAGTCTATTGGCATCTAGGTAGAGTTTACGGGTGTCATTTGGGATACCTTGAGGCACAGCAACCAGGCCAGCCTGGCTGCAACGGAATGTACGCTCACCGGCTTCCTCTGCCACATAGCAGCCTCGGGGAGGTGCCCAGGCACTGGGCATGGTGCCTCCCATGTCCATCACCAGCAACAGGAAGAGAGGAAGATGAACGGTTGGTAGGATCATGGCCATGAACTGGCATAGTTCTCGGGCTAGGCAGAACCTGAAGAAGATAATTGCCCCTGTCCCCCCAACCCCCCACCCAAGAATAAAAATTACTCCCATCGATCTCGCTCAGGGGGTATCCAGGAAGGAATCTTGGTCCTTGCTTTGTGGAAAAAATCCACCTTGGTCTAGGTGGTTTGTGTCTCTAAATGCTGTCCATAAGGTCCCTAGTGGGTCCAGGGGCTCCTGTGTGGGATCCATGTCTGAGGTCCCTTTACTGAGTATCTGGGAGTCTGGGGGTCCTAAATCTCTGCCCTTCCCCATGTCTCATTCCCTCCGATGGGAGATTGTTTTCTGCTTCTTCCTTCTCTCCACCTACCTGCGGGGCTGACAGGCTGGCAGAGGTAGGCAAGCAGTTTCTCTGTGGTGCTGGGAACTCAGCTGGCACTAGAGGGATGGGAGTGTGAGGGATAAGGAAGAAAGGGTGAAATGAGAGCAAGATCCAGAACAACTGGGAAAACTCAGGCTTTCTCTCTTCTGGCCCCGGCCTCCATCTTTCTCTTCCTTCATCTTCTCTTTCATTTCATAATCCCTTCTTCCTCCCCCTAGGACCTCCTGTACTCCTTTCTTTCTTTCCCCTTTCCTTCTCTGACCCTCCTTCTTGAAGCTTCTCACCCCAGCCAGCACAAGAATTTGTTTCTCTGCAGCTTCTGCTTCTCTGGGAAAGAGTTGCCTCCCCTCAGTTTGTCTCAGAAAACCCCAGCAATTGGAATGGGGGAGGGGAGTAGGGGCAGTATTGGGTTTCCTTCCATGTGACTGAAGCCAGAGTCCCAGGGTTCGGTTACCTGAGCAGAGACAGAGCAGATCAGAATGGAATAGGGTCTCCAGATCCCTGTCGCCATCTCTGTCCCTGGGAAGTGTTGAGCCAACTGTCTGTATTTCCACTGAGTTCCACTGAGGCTGGTTTTCTGTGGCCCCCTCCCCTAATGTTGGACTTTTACACCTCAAGAAATGGCCCCAGTGCCAACTTTCTTTTTTTTTTTTAAACTTTACCTTCTGTTTTATATATTTTTTTGAATTTGGAAATTCTTTATTTATTTAATTAATTTAGAGTATTTTTTACCTTCTGTTTTAGAATGGATATTAAGTATTCTAAGGCAGAAGAGTGGTAAGGGCTTGGCAATTAAAATTAAGTCACAGAGCTAGGAAGTGTTTGAGGCCACATTTAAAGCCAGGTCTTTCTCTGATTCTCTATCCACTGTGCTACCTCTCGGCTCCTCACAGCACCAGCTTTCATAAGATCATAGCTCAAGTGCTGGAAGAGATCTCAGAAATCACCTAGTCCAACTACCTCATTTTATCACTGAGGGATCTAAGTAGTCCTTGAGAGATTAGGGATTTGTTCAAGATCATCAAAATCATCAAGTGTGATTTGAACCCAGACCTCTCAAATCACCCAGAGAGTTGCCTACCTCCTTTTGTTTTGGTAAGGGCCTCTTCTCTCAAGGCCCTTCTTCCTGACATGACTCCCTCACCCATCATGGCACCGTCCCATAGCAAGTCAAACCCTCATAGCATCTTCCAATGTTTTGACACTGCCCCAAGTATCTTCAGCCCCAGCCTACCCCAATTCCTGACTGAGGTGCCCTGAGCACCTGTATTCAGGAGTGAGGATGGGATGAGTTTCCCACAGTGCCCCAGTGAGAAAGAAATCTCCACCTTGCCCATTCTGGCCTAGGGATGAGGGGAGACACGTTCAGGTTCCTGCTGACCGCTGCCCTGCCCTCATTTGCCTCCCATTCCTCCCACCTTCTGGCTCCCCTGGCTTCCGCCCCAGCTGCCTCACATCTCCCTCCCACCCACATTCCACAGACTTCTTGTCATCTTCAACAGTACTAAACAACAGCACCACCCTCCATCCCAACAGCCTCCACAGGCAGTGAGGATAAGTTGTGTTCCTGGGGCATGAATCCTGGTGGCCCCCTCACTTTTGCTCAAGAAATGGAAGGCAGGAAAGAGAATGGGAGGGGTGTGTGTGTGTGTGTGTGTGTGTGTGTGTGTGTGTGTGTGTGTGTGTGTGAAGACTATGAAGAACCAGGAATATTAAAAATACCAACTAAAGTTACTGTGAGTGTAGCTCAAAGGGGCTCATTAGATAAAGCCTCCTTTCTTTGAGGGGACACTTTTTTCTTTTTTATTCTTAACTTCTGGAACAGATAGGTATCTCAATGTATAGAGAGTCAGGCCTGGAGATGGAAGGTCCTGGTTTCAAATCTGATTTCAGGTGCTTCCTAGCTGGGTGACCTTGGGTAGGTCACTTAACCTTAATTGCTTAGCCTTTATTGTTCTTCTGCCTTGGAATCCATACTTAGTGTCAATTCTCAGACAGAAGGTAAGAGTTTTTTTTTTAAACCAGTAAATAAAAATTTCTTACTGGTTAATAAATCAACACATTCTTACCTTTTTTAAAAAAGTGACTTGCCCAGGGTCACAAATCTAGGAAGTGACTGAAAACAGATTTGAACCCAAGACCTCCTAGCTCTCGGTCTGATGCTTTCTCCATTGTGCTGCCTAGATGCCCCCTTGAGGAGGCATTCTTTTTTTTTAATTTAATTTTATTGATTAATTAAGAAAATTTTTCCATGGTTACATGACTCATCCTTTCCCTCACCTCCTCCCTCTCCTCTCCCATTGTCAACAAATAATTCCACTGGGTATTACATGTGTCATTAATCAAGTCCTATTTCCATATTACTGATATTTACACTAGGGTGTTCGTTTAGAGTCTACATCCCCAATCATACCCCCATTGACCCATGTGATCAAGCAGTTGTTTTTCTTCTGTGTTTCTGCTCCCACAGTTCTTCCTCTGGAGGTGGATAGTGTTCTTTCTCATAAGTCTTGGGGGGACATTCTTAAGCTCACCCGGGAAGCACTGGATCCTAAAACTATTTATTACCTAGAAGCAGATGAATTAAATCTCCCCATCTTAGAGTTGAGGGAACCGAGGTGCTTTGGAGAATGAAGTGCTTTGGTCAGGGTCAAACATTTACTAAGTGTTTGAGATGGGATTTGAACCTACATCTTTCTCATTCTAAGTGCAGTGTCCTTTTTGCTATCCCTTCCCATCCTCAAAAAAGTTTCAGTTCCTGCTGTGGGACCTTGAACAAATCATTCCCCTCTTTGGACCTCAGTTTCCTCCTTTATAAATGAAAAAGTGAGACCAGGTGATTTCTAAGGTCCCTCCTAAGCTTTCATGTTTTATGATTCCAAGTCTTTCTTAGCTGGGCCAATCCCTTAGAACCTACAGACAAGGAGATGAAGAGAGAGGCAATCCCTCAGGAAAAAGGAGGAGCATTGGTTAGGAGGAATAACACGAACTCAAAGGAGTTGGGTGTGATTGAACTGGTTGAAGAGGCCTCTGGACTCACTCTTGAAGCATGGCCATCTGGAAAAATCCTTGTCAATTCTGACTTATGAAATTCTACAGATTTGGGTCAGCCTGGTCATTGGGCTTGAATAATCAAGCGCTAATGCCAGCTCCTTATCCACACCTACCATTGCCAACTCCCACTCCTTCTGGAAGATAATTATTTGGCTCCCCACCCACACCTAACCCCATTCCACATATCCCTCAGAGCACAGGGCATGAGATGAGGTGAGGAAGGCAGTGGTTAATGATATCCTATAGGATGTTGCTAGTTCTCAGAAGCCCTATTACCGAGGCCAATCTCCAGAAGGATCTGCCCCTACCTTGATCTATTCTGGGCTGGATTCCGTGAACTGAAATGTCTTGGAGGGGCGAATGATCCCTTGCTGGGCCAGGCTGTCCCTCAGATAACTAGTGAAGTGGGTCCACTTTGTCTGTGGGTCTTCCAGCCTCCCTCCTCTTTGTTCCTTCCCAACTGCTCAATTTTAGTTATGCCCTGTTTTCTTTTACATCAGAATAATTTCTCAATATGCCCTGTCTTCCATATGGAATCCTTCTCTTATAGGTGTAAAGGGGAAGTGCTTGGTTTCTGACAGATTGATTCATCCTTTCTCCCTGGCTGATGTAGAGATAAGGGTTCATGGGGTTCAGGGAGAACTAGTACCACTGGTGTGAGGGCTATCTTGAGTCGTTCTTAGGGCTGCTCATCTACCTGTGGTGTCCACCTTCCATCCAATTCTCACCTGTGGCTCCCAGAAGCTGCAGTATGCTCAGCAACCACATTTCCATTTCAGCAAATGCACTAAACCAGGCTGAGAGTATCAGGCCTTAAACCCATCAGTGAGTGAGGGGGCTATCTACCTCAAGCATGTGAAGACTTCTCAGTCCCCCTCCCTGCCCCCCAGTAAAATGGGCAGGTGAGAACAGTCTGTCCCAAAGGCCAGGAAGGGGCTGAAGCAGGCACTGTGGAGCATTTAATTTGTAAATTTAATTCTTCTTTTCTGAATAAACCTTTCTTTTCCTTACCAGCTATGGGCTGAGAAGGGGAAATAAAGAGGCAGTTAGGTGGCTCAGTGGATAGAGAGTCAGGCCTAGAGATGTGAGGTCTTAGATTCAAATTTGGCCTCAGATACCTCTTAGCTGTGTGACCCTGAGCAAGTTACTTAACCCCTATTGCCTAGTCCTTATTGCCTTTTTGCCTTGCAGCTAATATTTAGTATCAATTCTAGCACAGATGGTAAAGGTATTGTTTGGGTTTTTTTGTAAAATAAAAACAATTTTTTAAGGCAGAGAGGCTGAGAAGATTGTATGCTGGAGCTAGAAGCCTATGAAAGGTGGTAGCAGATTGGGGTTCAGGAAACTAGGGATTAGGGTGCAGCAGGTTATCAAAGTCATGGCTAGTAGAAGCATTTGACTGTGAATCAAGAGAGCAGATAGATGTTGGTCCAATTCAAAAAAGGAACCTCTGGAGTTTGCCACCATCTTTTCTTAATCTGTTAGTCAAACCCATTGATTGCTTCCTTCTGGATACTTTCTCCCTGGGTTTTTTCACCACTACTGTCTTCTGATTTTTCTCCTTCTAATCAGGACATTCCTCAGGCTCTTTTGCAGGATCATCATTCATCTCCAGCCTCTAATCCTGTGAGTCCCCTAGTTTAGGACTCTGTCCTAGTTTCCTCTCCTCTCTTTTCCTCTCCTTTCTTTTCATCCCTTCTCATCACCTCACTTGGATAATTGCAACAGCCTCCTAACTAGTTTCCCCATATCCAGCCTATCCAACCTCCAAGCCAAGATTTACACAGCTGACAAAATGATACTCCTAAAGCATAACTCTAACCATGTCACTCCCTTGCTACAGAAGCTTTGGAAGGTGACTACTGCTTCTAGGATAAAATGCAGGTTCCTCAGCATTGAAACCTAGCTCCACTCAGTCTTCTCAGATCGTCTCAAATGTCTCTCCCTCCCATATTTTCCCACTTGATGTACCCTGTACATGACATTCCATCTTCTGTCTCTGTGTCTTAGCGAAGGTTCTTCAATTCTCCTTCTTCACTCCCTTCTTGGAACCTATAGTCTCCTTCAAGGCTCATCTCAAGTGTCACCTATAAGAAGTGTTTCCTTTATTTTGTATACATTTTACATTATCTGTGTACAAGTTGTTTCTCTCCAGTATTATGAGAGTTCTTGGAGGGCAGAAACTTCTTTGTTTTCATTTCTGTAATTCCAGCACCTAGCACAGTGTCTTGACCCTTTAATCCCTTGCCTTCTGTCCTATTGGTGTGTTGTTTATCCTTCCTTTTCTTTTTCTTTTCTTTTCTTTTTAGAACCCTTACCTTCTGCCTTAGAATCAATACTTTGTATTGGTTCTAAGACAGAAGAGTGATAAGGGCTAGGCAATGGGGGTAAAGTGACTTGCACAAGGTTACTCAGCTAGGAAATATCTGAGGCCAAATTTGAACCCAGGACTTCCTGTCTCTAGGCCTGGCTCTCAATCCACTGAGCCACTCAGCTGCCCATTATCATTCCTTTTTGAAGGAAGGCCAATGACATCACAGGTGATATCTGAACTTGTGCATGAATTGTATTGAAATGAGGTAGTGGTGCACAAAATCTTCAGCCTCATCTTCTCTTCCTGAATTATGGAAGTCCGGTGGCAAGACAAAAGTCAGGATGACTGGTGATGGCCTGGGATACAATGGATGATGTTGGCATCTTCCATGTCTGACCAATCTGTAAGCATTCCATAGCACCTGCTTCAACCACTTTCAAGGCCACTGGAACAAATTGTTCTCATCCATCCATTCATTGGGAGGAATTCTTCACATATTTGGAATAGACATCCTCCTAACTCACCACCTGGTTTGATTTAGCCCATTAGCTGAGATGGTTTATCAGGATGTAGCCACTGTGAACTCTACAACACATATCCCTTTCCAAATTCCAGCACTACATTGCTCTCATCAGCTGCCCTTCTTTGATTAAAGAAGTTACACAACTATGTTTAATGAGTTGTCCACAAATTTATATTATCTAATCTCAACCAAGTCCTCATTATTGAGTGCCAGTACTTTTATATTTCCCTGACCATGACACTCCCCACTGCCATCTACACTACTCCTTCTTCAGAGGAAGGGTCAGCAGAGGACCTAGACTCATACTACAAAAATAATCAAGGCCATCTGTTTCAAGCTTCTTCATCTCCCCACTTCTACCTCTTAAGTTCCCTGCAGATCAAACACCAGTCCTTCTCTCCTCCTTTGCTCCATTCTCAGAGGAAGAAGTGGACCTTTTTGCCATGGCCAACCCTCCCATTTGTGTCCTTGATTCATCTTACTTACACCTGCCCTTGTGATCATCCCATTCCATTTTCCAAACCATTTGCTCCATCTTTTCTACCTACAAACATATCCACATCTACCTCATCATGAAAATGCCTTCACTTAATTCTACCATCTTTGCAAACTATATCTCTCCTTTTCAAAGTCAAACTTCTAGAAAAGGAGGAGAAGGAGGAGGAGGAAGAAGAGAAGGGGAAGGAGAAGAAGAAGAATTCTTAGTATCCTTTGAAGTCTTTCTTGATTCTCTGTCTTCCTTCCAAATGTAAGTGCTTCTTTCCTTTCCCCTCTGCCCCCATTATTTTGAATTTACTTTTTATATATACTTTGTATATGCTTTATATCTATTTATAGGTAGGTGTACCTGTTCCTTCAGTACTCAGGACAGCTCCTTGCTTTACCCCACCCACCCTGCAGTCTGAGTCACAACTCTACCCCTATCTAGGTGGAACCTCCCTTTCTGAAAAGTATGGTCTAGGGGGAAGGATCTCAGCTTGACCTCTGAGCAGTTGCCCCAGCTTTAGGTAAAGTCTCAGGGGTGGATCTGAGAAGGGGAACAAAGCTCTGAGAGTAGAGGAAAGGAAAAGAGGTTAAAGGTGTTGAGAGTCTGGCATGTCTTTGTAGTCTAACATTTCCTGAATCAGCTGGTCACATCACTACAAAGCTAGGTCCCAGGGCAGACTGTTTTAGTGTTCCTTTATCATCTTGGAAAAGTATAGTCCTTCCTCCCCATCCCCATCCAAGGGGCCTCCCGAGATAGCTTTTCTAAAGAAATTATTCTTCCTTAAAAGAAAAAAACAAAAACAAAAACAAAATCCATTTTAAAATACTTAGAAGAAAAAAAGAAATTCAGAAAGGAGCACATACCAAAAAGCAATTTTCTTATTACCTTGCTAAATTTAGTATACATTAAAAAAATTTTAAAATCTGTCTCTGCAATTCCTACTTTGAGACATAGATAGGATGGTAAAGGCTCCATAGACTCTCTTTTCTATTCCCCATTTTATATTCAATTATCTGCATTTGTTGATGATTATTAAGTTCATAATTTTTTTAAAAGGAAGTTATATAAAGAAGAAATGTCACAGTAAATCTTGATTGCCCTCCAACCCCTGAATGGTTGGTTGAATCAAAGATGATTGGCATTTGAGCTTTGGAGGGTATGGACTCAGGTGAAAGGACCTCTTCATAGTGTATAAGAAGGGATAGTGCAGCTAGGTGGCTCAGGCGATAGTACCAGGGCTGGAGTCAAAAGGATCTGAGTTCAAATCTGCCCTTAGATACTTCTTAGCTGTGTGACCCTGGGCAAGTCACCTATCTCTGTTTGCCTAGCCCTTGCTCTTCTCTCTTAGAGTTATTACTGAGACAGAAAGTAAGGAGAAGAAGAAGGAGGAGGAGGAGGAGGAGGAGGAGGAGGAGGAAGAAGAACTAATAGTCTTAAAGCAGTTTTTAAGGTTTCTTGATGTCATGAACTTCTTTGACAGTCTGATCAAGCCTATGGATTCCTCAGAATAATTTTCTTTTTTGTAACTCCTATCTCATAGGCCACTCATATGGAACTTTTTCTTTATCCAAGGAGGTGAATGTCCAACCCTGCATAAGGGACAAGAGAAGTGAGATATCTCCAGCCTTACCCCATTCCCCCTTGGGGGACCTCTTCAAATGAGAGTTTTCTTTGAGAGTCAAATTGGCTTCCAGCTTAGAGAAAGAAGGTGGAAGAGACTGATCCCATTTCTGGTTGTTGAAGGAAAAGACTTTGGGAAGACATGAGAAGAGCGGATAGTCTCCATCATGTCCTTTATTCCTTGTTTTCTACTTCTGGGAATTTCCCATTAGTTAAGGTCCAGGACCTTCTCAACTGAGTGGAATTATCTCCCTCCCAATGGAAGAGTTTCTCCAGTTCATTTCAGTTCAGAGTTCCTTGCTGTGTTGTCAGGTACATATTTAGAATATCTTCTGTTTTGCTACGATTTGGATAAATGGGCTTTTTTGCTATTCTCGGGGTATGTTCAATGTGGAACTGGCATTAGGTAGGAAAGGGGTCAAGCCTTGGATATAGAGTTTGGGGTTCCCTTGGCCCCAAATGACAAACAGTTGGAAGTTAGATGGAATCTGATTACATCCTCTAGATGAACAATATTTAAGGGAGCAGAGAGATATATCTCTAGCCTGGTACTCTCTCTCTCTCTCTGAGGAGATCAGGGTGGTGGCACCTGGCCTCAAACTCCTGCTTCCTTTCCTGGCAGGAATGAAAGCTTCCCTCATAGAAAGAAATGCCTAGAGTTGTCTATTCTGACTCCCTTAGAGTTAACCAAGTGTCCCCTCTACAGTTGGACCCCTCTTATATGTAGAGCTCCATGTTGCTACATTATAAAATTTCATAATTTGAAAAAATTCTTATCTTCAATTGGCAATTATTGAAAATGAAGATGCAATTTAACTCCATCCAGGTTCACTGTTCCCTTGAAACTCATTTGTGATCCTTTGGGTCCTTGAACCCCAGGTTAAGAACTTGAGCTCAGAGATCTGCTTAAAGCATTGAGACCTTACATGATTTGCCCAGGGTCACATAGTCAATTTGTATCTGACAGAGGTGAGACTTGAACTCAGTGCATCCTTTTGGAGACCAGCTCTCTCTTTCTCCTTTTTTCTACTGTCTCACTTTTTGTTTTGTTTTTTAAATCCTTATGTTCTATCTTTGAATTAATACTAATTTTGGTTCTAAGGCAGAAGTGTGGTAAGAGCTCATCAATTGGGGTTAAGTGGCTTGCCCAGGGTCACACAGCTAGGGAATATGTGAGTCACATTTGAACCCAGGACTCCTGACTCTAGGCCTGGCTCTCTACTCACAGATCCACCTAGCTGCCCTGCTACTGTGGTACTTTAAGAAGAATTATGAGAATCAACTAATATAAAATATGCGAAGTGCTTTAGAAATCTTAGAGCATTTATGGAAATGCTAGTTATTTTTCTTTTAGAGATTTCCCTGGAGTTACACACGGGTGGGAGAAGAACGAGACAGACAGGCAGACAGACAGACAGACAGAAACTTAACCTTGCTTTTTGAGGTCACACCTCCTGGGATGAATCCAAACCCAAAATAAGCAGCCAAAGCTAATCTCCTTTGTACCCTCCTATGCAACCATGACGGGTATACACCCTTTTATATCACTGGCCCAGCCCCATCTTATTAGCTCTTCCAGTTCTTCCTTTGCTTCACTGTTTCCTCTAAAGAACCTAAAAAAGATATTTGTAGAAAAGTGAGAGATTTTGATTAGGTGATCTCTAAGCTCCAAAAGGCATTTTTTTTAACCTTTACCTTCTGTCTTAGCACCAGTGCTGGGTATTGATTACAAAGCAGAAGAGCAGTAAGGGCTAGGCAATGGAGTTAAGTGGCTTGCCCAGGATCACACATCTAGGAAATATCCGAGATTAGACTTGAACCCAGGACCTCTCATTTCTCAATCCACTGAACCACCTAACTACCTCCACCCCAAACTAGATCCTTTGATCACTTTGCTCATTGATCAGTTCATTCAAGAAATATTTATTAAATGCCTACTATGGACAATGCTCCATGATTCTTTTTACCACCTCTATATTTTTCACCATATTTACATGTCTATAAGAGTAGATGTTGAATTTAATCTTAATTTAGGAGGGAAATTGATGATAATGTGTAAAAAATCAAATCATGATATCTCGAGATTTTTTTCTTCCAAAGGCAATTTGGAACTATTCCAAAAGGGCCTTAAAAGATTGCCTACCCTTTGATCCAGCCATACCACTGTTGGGTTTGTACCCCAAAGAGACAATTGGGAAAAATACTTGTACAAAAATATTTATAGCTACACTCTTTGTGGTGGCAAAAAACTGGAAAATCACGGGGTGTCCATTGATTGGGGAATGGCTGAACAAATTGTGGTATCTGTTGATGGAATATTATTGTGCTAAAAGAAATAATGAACTGGAGGAATTCCATGTGAACTGGAACGACCTCCAGGAATTGATGCAGAGCGAAAGGAGCAGAACCAAGAGAACATTGTATACAGAGACTGATACACTGTGGCACAAT
>NC_058133.1:193413134-193425211 GCF_016433145.1 Gracilinanus agilis
CCTCAGTTTCCTCATATGTCAAATGACTCAGAGAAGGAAATGGCAAACTCCAATATCTTTGCTGAGAAAATCCTGAATGAGTTCACAAAGAGTTAGACATGGCTAAAAATGTATAAACAACAAAAAAGCATGGGAGGGGGATATTCCAGAGAGAGAAGGCTGCATGACAGGATGATTATTGTAGAGTGAGGATGTCCCAAGTGCTGAGTGAAATTCCTAGGTAAGACTTCAGGTGAATCCTTGGGTCAACTCCATTAGTTTGCAATTTTTTCCATATCCAGCCTAAAGCTGTCCTTCTCATTGCTCTCAGCTCTGTTGAATGGGAACAATCAAAATGTACCTAATCCCAGTTCCACATAAGCCAACAATCATAAACACCTACTATGTGCCAAAGATTATGCTACAGATAACAATGTCCGGAATGAAATAATATCTGCTCTAAAGAGGCTTACAATGGGTTGGTAGGGGAAGGTGTGCTGTGGGTAGAAAATATATACACATGTTCTTCCCAAAGGTAATAAGAAAGGAAGGAAGAAGCACCCTAATACTCTCCCAAAACTTCTACATTCTTCCTCTTCTGTACCAACTTTCTTCCCAAGATCAAAAGTGAACATCCAGGCCTTTCTATTCTATCCAGACCTACCTTACATAGGCACTAAACTAAAGGGGAAATATGAAAAGGATATTATGACATACTGTGCCAAGGGCAAGGGAGATTCAGGAAAGAAGGGCCCTGGCAGGCCAATGGGATCTAAGAGGAGTGAGCTGGATGAGGAGGAAGAGAGGAGGAAGAGTGAATGAATACCCTGCTGTAAAGATTTTTGGGGTGTGATGAAAGTTATCATTTTGCTACGAATGTGAACTCAAGTGCTGCTCATTTTAGTTTCAGTATAAAAACTGTACAGACTTGTGTATGGGTAGCACGACTGATTCTTTGTAGGGAGAACCTCGAATTTGTGATGTAAGTACAAACTTTCGAGGGGACACTGGATAGATTTCAGAGCTTCTGATGTTGAATGTTTCTGCATGCAATTGTTTCTTTTGAATTTCTTAATTTCTCTTCATCTTGAAATGCTTTGACATGATCCTCCACTCTTTCCTGCTTTCTTCCAGTCTCCTCACCAAGGCCAAGCACTCTACTTGTGTGCTTGACCCCACCCGCTCTAGTCTTCTTCATTAGATTGGAAGCTCTAGCATCTCCTCTCTCTTTCAAGTCTCCCACCTACCTCCTGATGGGTTCCATTATCTTTTCCCCGAAATCTTTTCCTTTCACAAACTTTACTATCTCTGCTGAAAGCTCTACCATCTTTCCACCCTCTCAGGTTTCTTAGATCAGCATAATTCTTGATTTGTCATTTCCCCCTGGATTCAATATATCTAATCAGTTGTGAACTCATGTTGTTCCTTCCTTCCTTCCTTCCTTTCTTTTTCTTTCTTTCTTCTTTCCTTTCCTTCCTTCTTAGAATCAATATCGTGTATCTGTTCTAAGGCAGAAGAGCTGTAAGGGCTAAACAATGGGGGCAGGGAGAAGTAAGTGACTTGCCCAGGGTCACACAGCTAGGGAGTTTCTGAGGCCAGATTTGACCTCAGGATCTCCCATCTTGAGGAGTCTTGCTATTTTTACCTCCACCACATCTCTCATACCCAACCCTTTCTCTCAACTCTCAATGCACAGCTGCTGCCTTGGTTCAGGCCCTGATCATCTCACTCTTAGATAATTGCAATGGCTTCCCAATTGCTCTCCTTGCCTGAAGTTTCCCTCCACGGTAGTCCTAACACACATACTTGAGTGATTTTCCATGACCATGTCACTTCTCTACTTAACAAATCCAAGGTCTCCCTGTTGACCAAAGAGAAATTCTTCTAATTCTTTTAAAGCCCTTCACTACAGGACTCCAACCTTCCTTTCCAGCCTCATTGAACAATTCTCCCTCATCTTTTCCCATGTCCTATGATCCAGCTAAACTGGCCTTCTCTGTTCCTCACACATGGCACTCCATTTCCCATCTCGACTGATTTGCACTGGCCATGTCCCATGCCCCAAATTCCTTCTCTTCTCTATCTCACAGTATTCTTCTCTTTCTTCAAGATATAGTTCAAACACCATCTTATAGATGAAGCTTTTCCTGATTCATTCAATTATCCCTTCCTCTCAGGCTATCCTGTATAATGAGGACTGTGTGTGTGTGTATATATATGTGAGTATATGTATACATGCATGTATTATATATGTGTTACATATATGTTATATATTATAGCTACATATTATATATATGGAGAGAGAGAGAGAGAAAGAAATAGAGAGGTAGAGAGGGAGAGAGAGAGAGAGAGAGACAGAGAGAGAGACAGAGAGAGAGGTGAGCTTAATAAATGTTGACTGACCAATCTGTTTGCATTGAGAGAGGAAGTTCAAGGCTATTGTTCTTCAACCCAATCTCCTAAGGAAAACTGAGGGGTATGTTGGGGAGGGAGAGATTAAAAATGCTCTGGGAAGTCCTACTCCTGAAATCTAGTCTTCTAGAGAAAGGAAATGTCCAGGGCTGCAGCTTCAGCTGCTTTAGGAGATGCCTTGTGGACCCTTCAAGTTTAAGAGTTGAATTCAAGGTTTCTGGAACCAAGTTCCAATAGGAAAATTTCCCCAACTATATGCTACTTGAAGAAGTAAAAGGATAACCCTGAAACTGAAGAACTAAAAGCTACCACTTAGGAGCAGCTAAGTGGCACAGAGGCTAGAGCTCTAGGGTTGGAGTTGGGAGGACCTGGGTTCAAATGTGGCCTCAGTCCCTTCTAGTGTGTGACCTTGGGCAAATCACTTCACCATTTGCCTAGCCCTTGCCCTTCTCTCTTAGAATTGTTACTAGGATAGAAAGTAAGAGTTTAAAAAAAAAAAAAAAAAACAACCTACTCCTTGGAGGAGGGGTGGGGTAAGAGATCTGGGTCTTGCCATGCCTTCCTTGCCATGGCTGTGAGCTTCTCAATCAGTGTGGGTCAGAGGTGAATGGGGAATTCTTGATCAGCAGTCCTAAAAAATGTCCCTCTCTGGCTCAGTGATTAGAGGCACACAGACTGAGTTCTATTCTGAGGCCTGAGCCCTAGGGATAGAGCCCATTCCCTACAAGCCTCCTACCCCCAGGACTCTGGACTCAGAACTTGGGGCCAGAATTCCGTGAAGGTCAGTTTCTTTCTTTGTACCTTTGCCCTCTGGACTTAATCCTGGAAAATCTCCAAAATAAAGCTTAGAAATAGCTCTAAGTTTCCCCAAATATGAGGAACAAGGCTTCCAACATCCACAAGGACATTTAATGATATTATGGGTCAAATATATGGGCCAAACTTTACTTCATCCATCACAGAAATTGCAAAATTCGTAAAAAACTCACAGGAGCCCATAGACGTCCAAATCCAGTGATGCAAAGTACACACACATATAACGAAGCTTTGGATTTGCTCTCCTGCTCTCAAAGCATGCTAGCATTTTGGGTCTTCAGGGTGAGACTGTCTGTGTCTCTGTCAAGATTCTAGGTTGTTTTTATTTTTTCTTACTGCTATAGGCTCAAGCCCCCACTCTCGTGTGTTCTCCCCACTAGTAATGTCCAAGTACATTTAGTCACTTCTGAATATCATCGACTGGCCCTGTGATTGGTGCCTTAGAATCTCTTTTAAAATACTTTTTACAAATATTTTTTAAGAAAACTAATCAGACACATGTAAAACCCAGTGGAATTGCATGTTGGCTCTTGGAGGGGGTTGGGGGAAGGGGAAGGAAAGAACATGAATCTTGTAACCATGGAAAAATATTCTAAATTAATTAATTTAATTTAAATTTCCAAATTAAAAAAAAAGAAAGCTAATACAGACATCTATTTAAAATCCATGTCATAACATGTAAAAATCAGTGGAAATGCTTGTTGGTTCCAGGAAGGGGGGTGGTGGGAGGAGGGGAGAGAAAGAACATGAATTATGTAATCATGGAAAAATCATCTAAATTAATTAATTAAATAAAACAATTTTAAGGCTAAAAAAAAACCCCCACATCCTAGGCCAAAAAAAGTACAAGTATAATAAATGTTACAGCAATATGCAATTCTTTTTTTTTAAATTAAACCCTTATCTTCCATCTTAAAATTAATAACCGTGTATTGGTTCTAAGGCAGAAGAGTGATAAGGGCTAGGCAGTGGGGGTTAAGTGACTTGCCCAGGGTCACACAGCTAGGATGTGTCTGCGGCCAGATTTGAACCCAGGACCTCCCATCTCTAGACCTGGCTCTCAAACCACTGAGCCATTCAACTGCCCCTTGTGATCTACAATTCTGCAGCCTTTATGAATTACTAGAGGAAAATTGGAACTTTCCTGGGATCACAAAATGTTTTGTATGTTCAGTCAAGGATCTCTAGACATAGTCATAATTATTACCTAATCTTTTGTCTCCATTTCCAATCTGATATTGCTCTTCTGATCTAGGTCATCAAACATGTTTTTTAACAGTAACTTCAAATGAAATAAATATCATTTTCCCACAGCTCAGTCCTCTGAGAAACCTCTATCGTCCAAGAGCGAAGCAGTGGCCCAACACCAGCTCAGGTTAAAGATGAAAGTCCCTCAGAGGGGCAGCTATGTGGTACAGTGGATAGAGCACCAGTCTTGGAGATGGAAGGTCCTGGGTTCAAATGTGGATTCAGACACTTCCTAGCTGTGTGACTCTGGACATGTCACTTAACCCCAGTTGCCTAGTCCTTCCTGATCTTCTTCTGTCTTAGAACTGATACTAAGATAGAAGGTAAGTGATAGAGTCTGGGAGCAAAGGCCCTCCCCCATTTCCCCAATCTCTGCCAAGACCAAGAGCCTCTACCCCCAGCCCAGCACCTGGACAGACCATGAGACGAAGCCCCAGGAAAACCTGGCAGAACATCAGGATTTCCCTGTCAGGCTTAGACAAATGACCTCTCACATCACTGACCATCAGGCCAGAGAACTTCCCACCCCCGGAGATCAATCCCTTTAGGGCCATCCGATCAACTCTGACCAATAGAGGCAACCCAGGTACAATTATAGCAAATGTGGCTTGTATTTCAATAAATATAGGAGGGAAGCAGGCAGGAAGGCATGGCTTGACCACAAGAGATTGGAACAAAGAAAACAAATGATAGTGTATAAGGAGCAGTAGAATTGAAAATAACCAAACTTGGAGGGGAAGGCTCCCAGAGACAGGGGGCCAGGTTCAATTTGGCATAAAATAACAGATTACAAAAGAATTATTGCGTGTTTAATTTTTAAAAAGAATTAAGGGAAAAGTGGGGAAAAAATTGTTGAATAACCCCCTCGCATCTGTTCCCAACAAACTTGTATCACATTTTCTTCCTCTATGCCCGGCTCTTTTGGAATAAGATTATCTGCCTTTGTTTGACCTCCAAAAAAAAACCCTGAGTACTTTGGAACATTTTGTTTTTGATAGGAGGATTCTCTGAGTTTCTTGAAATATGTTGTAATTTTCCCCCTTGAAACAGATTTTGTTGCTGTCTGGTCCAATGACTTTGAGTTTAATTCATTCTGTTTTTCTTATCTTTGTCCCACCTCCACCCCCAAATTCTTAGCAGCTAGGTGGTATAGTTGTAAAAAAGAGGTGGGCTTGGAGATAGGAGGTTCTAGGTTCAAATTTGACCTCATACACTTACCAGCTGTGTGACCCTAAGTGAGTCACAACCTTGTGGTGGGGATATCACCTCCCTCACAGGGTTGTTGGGAAGATTTAATGAGGTCATATTTTTCAAAGTGCCTAGTGCAGTGCCTGACAACTTCATGGGAGCTTAAGAAATGCTTATTCCCTTTTTCCCACCCCTCTCCACTCCCCCAGTTGAAGACGTTCCTTCCTAATCAGAGATGGTAATAGATGCTTCTCTCTGGGGAGTGTTGGGGAGTGGGGTCAAGTTTCAGTATGTTGCCAACTTCAGGAACATGAAATTTCCCTCGCTGGGATTCAGAAAGCTATCTCCCACAACACAGCACAGCCACCATGGGAATTTCATGCTGTTATCAATTTAACCTGTTTCAGTAAAATAACTTTTACAAAGGGATATTTACTGAGAGGATACAGTAAGAAGCACACAACATTCTCTCCTCCCACTCTTGGGAAATCATAACAGTGGTACAAGTAGTTCAGGCTAAAAAGTCTTTAATGAGGTGGGGCAGGTTCCTACAGTGGGGAGAGAGCCAGGCCTGGAGATGGGAGATTCTGGGTTCAAATTCAGCTTCAGACACTTCCTGGACAATTCACTTAACCCCCATTGTCCAGCCCTTACCACAATTCTGCCTTGGAAGAAAAAAATTAGTATTGATTCTAAACCAGAAAATAAGGGTTAAAAGAAAATCTTTTAAGGTATCTTACGTAATAAGTAATTATCCAAATATTTTAGAGATTTCCCCCCTCTGGCAACAAGTGTGTGCATAGTTGAGGCATTATTGGTTTGTTTCTGTAATGATTTCAAACCATTATGATCATAAGCACAACAATTTAGTGTTTGTGCAGCAATTACAAAAAATTTTGGCCATTTCTGACTCAGCATAAGGTACTCTTATAGTTTCTCAACCTGCCATCAAATTGTTTTCAAAATGCCACAAGGGTTCAATACTCAAGTGTAAACCAGTTCTCAACAGGTACTCAGACACATGCACATACCCTCATTTGTGTTCTGTACACTGCAGCAGAAGAGCTCCCTCATTCCTTATGTAAACCTGTAATTGTTCCTCATCAGCTATATAATCACATGTTCAAGACATTACTAATGTTTGTTCTTTTGGTGCAGCTGCCAGGCTGTTTGAAAACTAGAATCACTAGGCATGCACATTACTAGTCATCTTGAAATTATCATGGACCATCAAAAACATCCTATAGAAACAAACCTTTTATCATTCAGCCAATAAATATCTAAGTGCCAGCTGGTGTTCATCATTAGTTTTTGTTTTTAAGCCCTTACCTTATGTCTTAGAATTAATACTAAGTATTGGTTCCAAGGCAAAAGAGTGATAAGGGCTAGACAATGGGGATTATGTGACTTGCCCAGAGTCACACAGCTAGGAAGTGTCTCAGGCCAGATCTGAACCCAGGACCTCCCATATCTAGGCCTGGCTTTCTATCTACTGAGCCATCTAGCCACCCTCCCTGTCAGTTTTCATTCTGGAGGTGATCTGTGGATTCTTTTGATTTCTATTTTATTTTCTTGTTCAAGAATATCTGGGCAGGTTTCTTTGATAATTTCTTGTGCTATGATGTCCAAGCTTTTTTTTTTTTAATCATGTTTTTTTTTACATAGTTCAAAAATTCATAAATTGTCTCTCCTGGATCTATTTTCCAGGTCAGTTTTTTTAACAATGAGATACTTCATGGTTTCTTCTGTGTTTTTTTCCCCATTCTTTTGATTTTGATTTTGTTTTATACTTGATTTCTCATGAAATCATTAATTTCTAGTTGCTCAATTTGAATTTTTAAGGCCTGATTTTCCTCCGTCAGCTTTTGGGTCTCCTTTTCCATTTCTTCCATTTCTCTTCCCCACTTTTCCTCTGCCTCTCTTAATTGGTTTTTGAATCCTTTTTGAGCTCTCTTCTAGAATCTGTGTACAATCCATATTTTTCTTTTGGACTTTGTGTGTGTTTGCTTTGCTTTCACTGTCCTCTTCTGTGTACCTTGTTCTTTGTCTCCATAAAAATTCTTTAGAGTTAGGTGCTTTTTTTTGTTGTCTGTTCATCTTTTCTTCCTTTTTATAGGTAGGCGCTATTTTCTGGGAAGTTAGGATACCCTTTTAAGCTTCAGTCCTTCCTTGATGTTACCCTTAGCTTTATTTCTGGGTTTCTTCCTTGTCAGTTTTCAAAGAGAACCAATGACTTTACCATGTTAGGATCAAAGTATAGTGTCTTTGCTTGTGGCCAATCAATCCAATATGAGCTTGGAAGGCTTTGTCACAGGTTGGGCACAAATATCCCCTATAAACATTTGGGATGGAGAGGTCTCTAAATTTGAGCATCTCATAATCTCTTGAGTTAGTGAAATTCTGCTTTCTTCACAGAGCAAAGGACCTTCTTTTATGAAAGCATCCCATACTGAGCCATTTTGTGCCAGTGTCTCCCATGTCTCATAACTGATATAAAAATTCTTCCTGCTAGGTATGCAGAGAAAGGCAAAAGACAGTCTTTGTCCTTGAGGAGTTCACAATCTAATGAATATTTCATTTTAATATTAAGGTCATTTTCAGATTTAAACTTATCCTTTGCTTATGTTGCTTTCTTCTATCTGATGGATTTTCAAGTGAGCTGGTTGGCAACACTTGGTAGAGTTTCTGTAAAAATGTAGCTTGTGCAACAATGGTAGAAGAGAAGAATGTCATCTGAAGAGATTCTTTCTGTACAAAGGTCAGTTTAAATATAAACATGGCTAAAAATTAAGCAAAATGTAGGTGAAGCATAAATACATTTATCATTTTAATATTGCACTTATGATTAGCCAATAGAAAAGTAAATATTCTAAATCATAACTAGCTATTTGTTTCATTAACCAGGCAGCAAGGGAGTCTACTATATAAGTGATTTGGGAACAAGGTGGCACTACCCTCAAGCCAGGTGCCAGCCAAATGGCTTTGTCAGATAATATTTAACACACAGGTATTGGTTTTTTCTCAAAGGCTGTCGTGTTTCTACTGCTCATCAGAGGGGTTCTGGACTGTAAATTTGATTCTACTTCCTCCTTCCTGCCCTCTATCCACTCCAAGGTTACATAGTTCATGGCATCTAGGGATTGGCTCAGGGTTTGATATAGATCTAGGAGTAAAAAAATGTTTTTAAACCCTTACCTTCCATCTTAGAATCAAAACTGTATAATGATTCCAAGGCAGAAGAGCAGTAAGGGCTAGGCAATAGGGGTTAAGTGGCTTGCTCAAGGTCATACAGCTAGGGAATGTCTGAAGCTCAATTCAAACCCAGGATCTCCCTTCCCTTATCCTGGCTCTCAATTCACTGAGCCACCTAGCTGCCCCCCTCATCTAGGGATTCTTAAACTACTTTTCCCCCTTAAGTACTCCTTTGTAAGTCAAATGAAGCCCATTGAACCCTCCTCAGAAAGTTTTTTTTTTAAACCCTTACTTTCTATCTTAGTATCTATACGTGTATTGGTCCCAAGGCAGAAGAGCAGTAAAGGGGCTTATTAAACTTCATTTAATAAGTTTGATAAAATAAGCTATATTTAATAAATGTACATTAAATTAAACTGAATTAAAGAAATTAGAAGAATAAAAAATACTACCTAAAAATGGGGGTTAAGTGACTTGCCCAGGGTCACACAGTTAGGAAGTATCTGAGGACAGATTTGAACCCAGGACCTCCTGTCTCTGGGTCTGGCTCTCAATCCAATGAGCCACCCAGCTGTCCCTAGGAGTAAAATATTGCACATGCTTCCAAGTTACTGGAAATTCTTCATCTCTACAAATGTTAAAAATTGTTTTTACATTAATTGGGAAAAAATTAAATATTACTGACCCATGTAAATAAATATTTCATTTTGTATTTGCAGACCCCAATCTATACTGTGGAAACTGTCTGCTCTCCCCTAACTAACTTAAGTCAGAGGCTTAAATGATTTACTTAAAATTATTGTTCTTAGGGCATCTAGGTAGTTCAGTGCATAGAAAGCCATAGAAAGCAAAGAAATGGGAGGTCCTGGGTTCAAATTTGACCTTCCTAGCTGTGTGACCCTGAGCAAGTCACTTAACCCCAATTGCCTAGCCCTTACCATACTTCTGCTATGATAGAAGGTAAGAGTTTTTTTAAATTATTGATCTTTTTATTATTATAAATTTAGCAAATACCATCATCTCAAAATTCCTATATAATGGGGGGACTAGAACAGGCATAAAACTCTTCTGAAGCTACTCCCCTCATGGAAGAGGCTGGGGAGCCTGCTTCCAGGACCTTCATGATGCCCTATAATGGACCCTCTCCCTCCAAGGCTGCTACATAGACCCACGAAAATGAGTCTTGACGTTTGTTCTTCTGTTTCAGATGAAAGAATTAGAGGCTTCCACGTTATGAGTCTGGAAGGTCAAGAGGAGAAGGTTGCCCAGGACTGGGGGAGCATTTGAAATCCAATTGTCTAGGAATTGGGGAATTCAGGAATTTGAGTCTATTTCAGGTTTTGCAAGCAGCCCCACTAATAATGCCCTGGGCACGGAGGAGCAACTTTAGAACCTTGCCCAGCAGTAAGCCACACGAGGTCTTATCTACCAGCACTGTCACATTGGTATGCAAATTAGGGAGGACCTGTTCTATGTCAAAACTAGGCTAAGTCTAAATCTGCTCTCTCCAGAGACTGAGGTGATAGAGTATGCCGCCCAATGCTAAATAAAGTATTTGGAAAAAACAGGAAAAGAAGGCAAAGGATCCAGGCCTACAACCAAGAATCACATAACCAGCAACCTGAGCATAATCTGCTAAGGGAAAAAGTGATATTTAATGAAATCGAGGACTTCCAGGTATTCTCAACTCCCCCCCCCCAAAAAAAAGAACTGAAAAGAAAATTTGATGACCAAATCTCTAGTGTTCCCTAAGGAAGCCATCACATAATATACAAAAAGTGATCATTTTGTTTCCTCTTTGTCCATACTTATTTTCTCACTTTCTTTTTCTTGTCTTGGCACAATATTTAATGTAGCTAAAATGACATCAAACCTAAGGCACAGTGGATAGAATACCAAGCCTGTAGATGGGAGGACCTGGGTTCAAATCTGGCCTCAGACACTTCTTAGTTATGTGACCCCACTCAAGTCATTTAACCCCAACCCTTACCACTTTTCTGTCTTAGAAATGATTCTTAGTATGGGATCTAAGACAGGAAATAAGAGTTTCAAAAAAAATCAACCCAATATCAAACAATAGTAGTGACAATGGACATTTTTGCTTTACTTTTGCTTTACTATTTATATCATAAAAGGAATTTGGTAGGATTCCTTCTTTTCCTTTTTTTTCCCCCAAGTAGCTTCTAAGTAGTAGTCTGGGGTTTATATAGTATATTGTATAGTTATATTATATAGTTTATATAGTATATTATATAGTTTATATAGTATATTGCATTTAAATATAATTGTGTATTAAAATAGAATATATTTGATATATTATATTATTTACATAGTACTGGGATTATAATATATAGTTTATATATTATTTATGTTTATATATTTATATTTATATAGTATACATAGTACATAGCATATAAATAGTTGATATAGTATTGGGATTAGTTTAAATGTTTGGTAGGAATCATTTATGAATCCATCTAGCCCAGGGGATTTTTTGTTATGGAATTAATTGGTGACTTGTTCAATTTCTTTTTCTGAAACAGAGTTAAGTATTCTATTTCTTCTAATATGAAAAATTTATTTTTTTAGTCATCTGTTTTACTCAGATTGTCAGATTTGTTGCCATTATAATTGGGAGAAAGAACTCCTAATAATTGTTTTAATTTCCTCTCCATTGGTTATGAATTTGCCCTTTTCATCTTTGATACTGGTAATTTTATTTTCTTTCGTTTTAAAAATAAAATTAACTAATGATTTATATATTTTATTGGTTGTTTGTTTATGTTTTCATAAAGCCAGATCATTGTCTTATTTTTTCAGGTTTTCTTTCATTTTGATTAGATCCATTCTTACTTTGGCTTTGTCTGAGATCATGATTCCTACCCCTGCTTTTTTTTTAACTTAACTGAAGCATAATAGATTCTGTTTCACCCCTTACTTCTACTCTGTGTGTATCTCTCTATTTTAAATTTAGACAACATATTTTGGGATTCTGGTTTTTAATCCATTCTGTCATCCTCTTCTGTTTTATGGGTGAGTTCATCCCATTCACATTCACAGTTATGATTACTGTTTGTCTCTTTCCAGCTTATTTTCCCCATTTATCATTCTCTCTCATTCCTTTAAGCATTTCTCTGTTCACAAATGTTCTGCTTCTGACCACCACCTCCCCCCAATTCATCTTACCTTTTGTCTATCCTAACTTTCTCTTATTCCCCATCCCCAACTAATTCCCTAAAGAG
>NC_058133.1:193434117-193455313 GCF_016433145.1 Gracilinanus agilis
AGAAAGAAAGAAAGAAAGAAAGAAAGAAAGAAAGAAAGAAAGAAAGAAAGAAAGAAAGAAAGAAAGAAAGAAAGAAAGAAAGAAAGAGAGAAAGAAAGAGAGAGAAGGAAAGAGGGCAAGAGAGAGGGAGGAAGGAAGGAAGAAAGGAAGGAAGGGAGAAAGAAAAGAAGGAAGAAAGCTTTTGGAACCCAAGGAGGAGGGACAACTAGGTGGCTAAATGGATAGAGCCAAACCTAAAAAACAAGAAGGTCCTGGGTTCAAACATGATCCCAGACATTTCCTGGCTATGTGACCCTGGGCAAGACAATTAAACCAAATTGCCTAAGCCTTATGCCTTTTCTGCTTTGGAACCAATACTTAGAATGGATTCTAAGACAAAAGGTAAGGGTAAAAAAAAAAAAGATTTTGTCTTTGATTTGGAAGTAACTGGGAACAAGGTAAATTTATTGAGGAGATGTGGGGAGTGACATGGTCAAACCTGCTTTACTATTAGAGCAAAACATGACAGTCATAATTTGGTTGATTTGAGTGCTTGACTTCCAACATGACAAAAATATACTGGAGACAAAGGAAAAAAGGAAGAAAGAAGAAATCTGTCATTTTGGCTAACATGAGGTGCATAGGCTGGGAAAAGGAAGTTCAGAGAGGCTGAACAGAGTTGGCAGATAGAGCAGCAACTTACAGGGAAACAAAGAGGAAAATGAAAAAACAGAGAGTGGTATTGTGGATCAGAAGATGGGGAAATGTATTAGTCATGACCAAAGCAGGACTCAAGGCTAAAGCAAACAAATTAAAAAAACAAACAAGATTTCAAGCTGGAGGGAACTGTAAGTCACTGGTTTTTTTTTTTTATTATTTCAGGGAAGAAAATCAATGTCAAGATCATTTAACCATATTGCCTTCTCTTCCGGGAGGATTTTGGTATTCTCTTCTAATAGGCCTATATCCCCCAGCTGTTGAGATGACAGATCTCTGTTTTCTACCAACCCCAGCCTGACTTCTGGAGTGCTCTCTGATTCCACAGCTCTCCTAGCTTAGACATAGATTTAACCTTTGTTTCCTTTAAGAGAGGGGGCAGCGAAATGGCTCAATGCATAGAGTTCCAGAGACAGGAGATCCTGGGTTCAAATTTGAGCTCAGACACTTCCTAGCTAGCCACTTAACCTCCATTGCCTAGCCGTTATTGCTCTTTTGTCTTGGAACCAAAACACAGTACTGATTCTAAGATGGAAGGTACAGGTTTAAAAAAGAGAGAGAAATTAAGAGAAAGATGGTAAAACCAATGAGTACATAATTGTTGAAATCTAAAGCATTGGATCTCCATCCTCAAATATTCCTGTTCTAATCAAAGATACTTGGCTTAATCTCCTAATCTAAGAAGCCCCATTCTCCTTCAACCAACGAGTCCTCTAGACTTTACTTTTGTCTTGTGGTTACCTATAATGTTTCCTCTGGAGAAAATATTTTCTTAATTGGCCATGCCAGGCCTCCATCCTTGCTATTTTTCTGTTTTGGAACTGGCAGTAGTGTCTCCTACCAAATTTAGATCACCTCTGGTTTTCGGCCCATTTTTTTGTTTTGCTTTTAAAGCTGTTTTTATTCCAAACTTAAATACTAAGTAAAATGAGCATTTCTATATGCAAAAAAGAGGATTATACACGAAGCTGTGAGTTTTCTATTAAATACAGCTTGTTTTTCCTTTTTAGTATATAGAACACATTCAATATGTAAATTTCAAAGCTGCCCTACTTATTTCTTTTCTTCTGGCCTTCCTTCTGTTGTCTTCTACACATTTAAAAAAAATACTCCAATGACCCTCTTTTCTTTCTTTTCTTTTTTATTTTTTGTGACAACCCTATCACTTATTTCCCTCTATCTCCTAATACTTCTCTCCACTGCTGGAAAAGAAAAAAAGAAAAAGAAAACTTTTATGACAAATGTGAATGGTTAAGAAAAACAAAATTTCACACTGGCTATATCTAAAATTACATCTCTTCATCTTGATTATATTCTGAAATTCTGAAATTATTCCCAATGTTAGCCAAAACAACAGATTTCTTCTTGCCTCCTTTTCTACTTTTGTCTCCAATGTACTTTTGTTACTTTATTAATCAACCAACTCAAGTCAACAGAATTATGACTAACATTATGTTTTGTTCTGGTAATAGAATTCGAGCACTATAATTAAGGAATTCTGAAATTATGTTCTTCACCCTGAGTGCATTACCACTCCAGCAGGAGGGGATTTGCATGTTTTATCATCCTTTGGAGTTATGATTTGGCATTTCATTGTACAAAATTCTTCAGTTTTTCAAAGTTTTTTTTCTTTACAATGTTACTATTATTACATACATTGTTCATTGGGTTCAATTCACTCTATTCTCTGACAGTTCATTCAAATCTTCTCAGGTTTCTCTGAGACTGACCCATTCAGCATTTCTTACAGAGCAGTAACATCCCATTCACATACCACATTTATGTATCACAAGTTGTTCTACTATTTCTCAAATGATAGGCACCCTTGTTGTTTCTAGCTCTTTGTTTACTATGTTTCCCTTGACTTATATGTATGTACTTCAAAGTAACTACACAGTTCTTCATCAGGAGCACTTGAAAATACATTTTATTCTCTTGTAGGATTATACTGTTTTGCAAGGCAAGTTATTCTTGGTTGTAAGCCTTTATCTTTTGTCTTCTGGAATAACATTTGAAATACTTCTCATTTATAGTGGTAGCTGCCAGATTTCATGTAATTCTGGCTCTGTATCCTTGGTACTTCAAGTTTTTCTGGATGTACTTTTTTTTTAAACCCCTGTACTTCGGTGTATTGTCTCATAGGTGGAAGATTGGTAAGGGTGGGCAATGGGGGTCAAGTGACTTGCCCAGGGTCACACAGCTGGGAAGTGGCTGAGGCCGGGTTTGAACCTAGGACCTCCTGTCTCTAGGCCTGACTCTCACTCCACTGAGCTACCCAGCTGCCCCCTCTGGATGTACTTTTGACCTAGAACTTGGATTTTGGCTATGATATTTCTGGCATATGCATTTGAGAGTTTCTTTCAGGAGATTACTGGTGGATTTTTTCCCCTTATATTTTCATTTTATCTTCTAGTTCTATTAGTTTGGGGCAGTTTCCCTCATGACTTCCTAAAAAATTCATCATAATTTTCAGGTAATCCAATGATTCTAAGATTATCTGCCCTTGAACTGTTTTTCTGTTAAATTATTTTTGAAAGGAAATACCTTATACTTTCTTCTATTTTTTCAGTCTTTTGATTTTAATAGTATTTCTTGTCTCATGGAAATGCTGTTTTCTGTTTGGTTCAATTTAATTTTTAAGGAGACTGTTACTTGAGTAAAGTTCTTTACCTCCAATACTAAGATATTTATTGTAGTTTCAACTATTTCCTCTATAATTCTCATTTTCTTTTCCATTATTTCTTTCAGATTTCTCATTTCATTTATATAATTTTTAAACTCTTGCTTAATTTTTTCCTGGTAGTGCTTATGACACAGATGCATTTTGCTTGTAAGGTTTGTGATGTTCCTTGGGATTTGTGACATGGAAAAATATGACTCTAAAATATTTATTGGTGAATTTTTACCTGCTAAATTTCCCAGCCTTGCTTGCTGAGTCGGGGCTTTGTGTCAGGGTCAGGCTGTGTGCACTTCTGGAAGAAATAGTAGAGCCTTGTGTGGTCCTGCTCTATATTATATTGGGTTCTGCCACTACTTCTTTCCAAGTAACAGCCTGCTTGAAAATTAGGTTAGAGAGCTAGATTCAGCCTCCAGTTGTCCCTGGCTTAACTTTGGTCAATTCTTCTATCTTCCTGTCCCCAGGATACCCAGCTTCAGGCTCCTGGGTCACCCCTGGTTTGTATTCTAGAAGATAGCTCTGGGCTCTTAGGCTGGACCTTTATGACTGGATCCTTCTGCAATGTTTTTAAGCTGCTAGATGTCTCTGTGTGGAAAAAAAGTAATTACTATAGTTTCTCTTTGGATTTCTAAATCATCACTCAATCTAGTATTATTTTTCATTCTTGCTATAGATATCATATGAAATCTGAGCTATTCTGTTCCCATTTTCCCCTCTTGAGCAGGTCTCCTTATAGTTCATTTTTTAAGGTTGGGCAAACTAAGGATACAAATGAATATTTAACACTTATTCTAGTCCAAGTTTAGTTGTCATCTTTGCCCATTTCCAAGTCATTTCCTCCCCAGAAGTATCCATCCAAAGCCCAAGTTAGCAGATTTTTAAAAAGCCAATGAGTCAACTAGAATTCATGAAGAACCTAGCATGTGCCAGGTATTGTGCTAAGTTCTATGATTACAAGGCAAAAGATAGTCCCTGCTCTGAGGGAGATTATAGTTTAATGGAAGAGATGAGGTGCAAACAAATATCTACAAAAGATATATAAAAGATAAAGTGGAACTAATCAATAGGGGGAAGTCACTAGCTTTAAGGGGATTGGGAAAGGCTTCTCATAAAAGGTAGAACTTCAGCTGAGACTTGAAGGAAGCCAAATGTCAAAAATGAGGAGGAATAGAGAGTTCCAGACATGGGAGAGAACCAGTAAAAATGTTTGGGGTTGGGAGGTGGAATGTCTTATGGGAGGAACAGAAAAGGAGGCCAGAAATTATGTCCAAAGAGTTTAAAAGACAGCATGCTTTTTGATACAGCAAAACCACTACTAGGTTTGTACCCCAAAGAGATAAAAAAAAGGTTTATACAAAAATATTTATAGCCACACTCTTTGTGGTGGCAAAAAATTGGAAAACAAGGGGTTGTTCCTCGATTGGGGAATGGCTGAAAAAATTGTGGTGTATGATGGTGATGGAATACTATTGTGCTATAAGGAATGATGAACTGTTTGATTTCTATATAAACGAGAAAAAACTCCATGAACTGATGCAGAGTGAAATGAGCAGAATCAGGAGAGCGAGCACTGTACACAGAAACTGAAGCACTGTGGGACAATCAAATGTAAATGACTTCACTTCTAATAGTAATGCAATAATACAGGGCAATCCTGAGGGATTTCTGAAAATAAGAATGCTCTCCACGTTGAAAGAACTGTGGAAGTAGAAATGCGGAAGGAACACATGTGATTTATCATTTGTTCATAAAGGTATATTTGGGGTTTTGGTTTTAAAAGATTACTCTATATACTGTAGTAAAATCGAATAATAGACCTCTGTACCAGCAGCAATGCAATGACCCAGGACAGTTCTGAGGAACTTATGGTAAAGAACACTACCCACATTCAGAGGAAGAACTGCAGGAGAGGAAACATAGAAGAAAAACAACTGCTTGAACTCATGGGTTGATGCGGACATGTTTGGGGATGTAGACTCGAAAGGACCACACCAATGCAACTAACGACAATTTGGAAATAGGTCTTGGTCAATGACACATGTTAAAACCAGTGGAAATGTGCATTGGCCATGGGTGGGAGGAGTGCAGGGGGTGAAGGGGAAAGTAAGAGCATGAATCATGTAACCATGTTAAAAATGAATATTAATAAATGTTTTAAAAAAGATTATTATAAAAATGAATAATATGGAAATAAGTTTTGAGTGATAATATATGAATAACCCAAGAATAGTACCCTCTGTACATGCAATCATGGCACCTGGGATCCAAAATGTGATAACTGTAAATAAAACTCAGACCATTGCAGAATATTCCAGACACTTTACAATCTTCTAGGACAGAGAAAAAAGTCAAGGATGAACTGAAATAACATCAAATGGGACAAGAAGCACTTGCATGTTGCCCAGTGCCATCACTGGTTGAATTCACACAGTTCTGCTTTTCTTCATAATTCCTTTTTTTTTAATAGAAAAATTTTCCATGGTTACATGATTCATGTTCTTTCTCTCCCTTCCTTCCCCCTGAGGCCGATGCCTATTTCCGCTGGGTTTTACATGTGTCATTGATCAAGACCTAGTTCCATATTATTGATAGTTGCACTCGGGTGGTTGGTTAGAGTCTACATCCCCAATCATATATCCCCATCGATCCATGTGATCAAGCAGTTGTTTTTCTTCTGTGTTTTTACTCCCACAGTTCTTCCTCTGAATGTGAATAGTGTTCTTTTTCATAAGTCCCTCAGAATTGTCCTGGATCATTGCATTTCTGCTAGTAGAAGAGTCCATTACATTCAATTTTTACCACAGTGTATCAGTCTCTGTGTATAAGGTTCACCTGGTTCTGCTCCTTTCACTCTGCATCAATTCCTGGAGGTCGTTCCAGTTCACATGGAATTCCTCCAGTTCATTATTCCTTTGAGCACAATAATATTCCATCACCAGCAGATACCACAATTTGTTCAGCTATTCCCCAGTCGAAGTGCATATCCTCGTTTTCCAGTTTTTTGCCACCACAAAGAGTGCAGCTATAAATATTTTTGTACATGTCTTTTTCCTTATGATCTCTTTGGGGCATAAACCCAGCAGTGGTATGGCTGGATCAAAGAGCAAGCAGTCTTTTAGCACCCTTTGAGAATAGCTTCAAATTGCCATCCAGAATGGTTGGATCAATTCACAACTCCACCAACAATGCATTAATGTCCCAATTTTGCCACATCCCCTTCAACATTTATTACAGTTTGAGAGTAGACCTAGTCAGATAGATATCTATTAAATGAAAAACATTATGCTAGGTGGTAGGAGAGCTATTACATTGCTCATACCCTACCTCCTACTCCTAAAATGCTATGATGAAATAAAATTATGATGAAAAATAAAAATTTTCTTAGTTCATTTTCCAAAAATTTTATATAAATCTAAACAAGAAATATTCTAGTCCATCTTATAATTCATCTACATATTGCATTTTTCATTCACTAAACAAGATGCCCCATAAGCATATTTATGCCGCCTCTAGGGTAATTCTATCAAAGTTAATAAGTAATGGAGAGGCAGCTTTAAAGCCCCTAGTCTGCAGGTGAACCACCTTATGTTGCAATACACAGACTAAGCATAGTTTCCATCAGATCACATTTGATAATTTCTTCTCCTGGACATTCAGGAAGAATAACTGGAGTCTATAGATTATATATGTCAAGCAATGGCATTTACACAAGAGATTGAGAATGATCTTTTAGTTTACAAAGGTCAAAGTCACATTAGCTAAGATCAAATCTTTCAGACTTAACTTACAGTCATTTATCTAAGGCTCCTTAAAGTGGTTAGAGATATCCCAGGCTAAGAGATGGGAAAGAATTCCCTTCTCAAGTAGTGACACCCTTGAAAACAGGTTATGTTTGTACAGAGTTTTTTAGTACTTCCAGAACCTGGGATGATGTTAGAAAGAGGTGAGAAGGGTGGGTTTCACCCTGAAATAAAGTGAAAGAAAACATCGACACCCACACACAAATTCAATTTAATAACCTATGTGAAGTGAGCCTTAAAATGCAGAAAGGAAATCCTTTCCACTTACACAAGTCTTAACTCCTCAATGAGTTAAGAAAATGTTAAGGCTGAAAGAAAGTTTTTTAATTGGATGAAAAATTCATCACCATATGGTCAATTTTTTTGAACTTCAATAGGTTGGACCCTGGATCACAGAACATTATCCAGTCTATTCTCAATCTTTTTCAAGTTGGTAGGGCCTGATGGACTTCAAGCACTCAGAACTATTGACATGACACAATGAATAAATGGAATACATTTTTGAAAGAGGTATAGACATGGTAATTAGATTTAAAATATATTCAATTCAAATAAGCATTTATTGAGCACCTACGATGTACATAATACTGCTGGATTTGCTAAGCAATTATTGTAGATTTTCTTTTTCTTCAACAAATGGAATGTTTCCACTTATTCATTGTGGGTCAGTGGTCTTAGCTAACTCTTCGAGACCCTATTTGGGGTTTTCTTTGCAAAGATACAAGAGTGGTTTGCCATTTCCTTCTCCAGCTCATTTTAGAGATAAGAAAACTGAGGCCAACAGGGTTTAGTGATTTGCGTAGGGTCACACAGCTAGTAAATGTCTGAGGCCAGATTTGAGCTCAGGAAAAGGAGTCTTCCTGACTCCAGGCCTGGCACTCTATCCACTGCACCACTTATTCATCAGGACCTCAAAATTTGATTCTGATTTTATTTTCTGGGCCAAGTAAAACCACAATGTCTTTCTCCTACTTTGAAACGCTTTGAAGAGCACTTGTGAGCATGGCACTTGGGTCCCAAAGTATCATAAGGATAACACACAGATACAGAAATTCTTATAGAACCAAAACAAATGGGGAACATGTTGTAATAGTTTATTATTAATAATTCAGTGGTTTCAGAAAATACTATTGGAGCAGCAAAAAATAAAAGGAAAAAACAAAAAATCTGTTCAGCTGTAACTATTCTGATGGATGGCAGCCATATGACCTGGGACTTCTGAGAATTCACCTAGTGCCCCTGCGATCTCCCCTGACACTCGAGGGAGCAAGATGCTGAACACAAGATGCTGCCACAGTTCCGGCTTCCTCTGGCATCACAAGACGTGGCTTCTTTGCCTCTTCAGGGCTTTATTTCACAAAGCTGCAGCTGTGCTAACTGAGACAGAGGTAAAAAGTTACTTCACACTGTTCCTCCAGGTTTAAAACAAAAACCCAACATCTGTTTGCCTTTTTAAATGCTGACAACCTCTAATCGTTTGATTGGCTTACTTTTGTGGGGGTGGGGGTGGTTAGGAAGCATTATATTGATATTTCACTGATAAATATTACCTACCCATAAATAATAGTTTGATGAGAAACATTAATCCTTGGTCAATACTCTCAATTCAATGTATTTAATAAGTGTCTACCATAGACATGGTGCTATGTGCCATTGAGGAACATGAAAAGAATGGAAACTCAGTCTTCAAAACATTGTCAAATAGTTCAACATCAGAAATTATTGTGTTTTAATCATGGGAAATGGCATTAAAGAAGAGGCACTAACATCTGCTTTGTCCCTGCACCCTAAGGACCATGGGGCTTTTCCATCTGAGTCGCAGCTTACACCTTCCAAGAGTGTTTTCTGCCCCCTTATAGAATGTGAACTCCTTAAAAGCAGGGACTATCCCACTTAACTGGCAGCTAGGTGGCACAGTGGCTAGAGTGCTGGACCTAAAGTTAGGAAGACTCATCTTCTTGGGTTCCAATCCAGTCTTAGATACTTACTAGCTATACAGTCTCGGGAAAGTCACTTAATCCTTCTGCCTCAGTTTCTTCATTTTATAGAAGGAGCTAGAGAAGGAAATGGCAAACCACTCCAGTATCTTTGCCAAGAAAACCTTAAATGAGGTTGTGAAGAGTTGGACACAAATGAAAAATGACTGAACACATCTCATTTTTCTATATGTAATCTCCAATGCTTAACACTCATATATTCATTCATTCCTCAAGGACTGACAGTCCTCATTAGGATTCCAGTCAAAGAGAAATGAAACAGAATCTTAGAAGTGGAAGAACTTGAGGACCTTCTAGTTCAACTCTCGTTTTTAGAGGAGGCCCTTGAAGCTCAGAAACAAAAATAATTTTAAAATGTATATGATTAAATGAGACAATGAGAAAAGAGGGACGGATTTATGTTGGTTGTAGCGGTCAGAGAAAGTCTCATGAAAAAAGCAGAGCTTGATCTGGGACTCAAGGATGGATAGGTGAAGAGACAGACAGACAGTCAGAAAGGAGAAACCATTCCAAGAATGGGGAACGGCACAAGAAAAGATGTGCAGGTCAAAATACGAATGGCTCATTTGAGGGATGGATGGTGTTGGAGTGAATGGCTTGAGTGTTTGACTTCTTAATGACAACAGATGTCAACTTGGGCCAGTGTAGAAGTGGAAGGAGATAAGGCAAGAAAGGCAAGCTGTGTCAGAGGTGGGACTTGTACTCAGGTCTTCTGGCATCAAAACTGCTTCTCTGTTAGTCCATTGTGAAATAAAGTGTTGCAATTATGATAAAGTACTAATTATGTGTGCAAATGGAAGGGAAGTAGGTTTTAAAAATGCTTTTTAAGGTCAGTTAATAGAGTCAGACTACTTGGTCGAAACTTGCAGAGATGTTGGGTGTTAGTTTAGTATGAATCCAATTCAACCAATGTGTCTAAAGAAACTATATCAGACAAATACTAAGTTTATTAGTTTTATAATGTAAATTATATTTTACTTTTTTAAACCCTTACTTTCTGTCTTAGTAATAATTCTAAGACTGAAAAGCAAGCGCTAATTAAATATGGGTTAAGTGACTTGCCCAGGATCACACAGCTAGGAAATGTCTAAGGCCAAATTTGAACCCAGGTCCTCCCAACTAGGTCCTTCTAACTCGAGGCCTGGAGTTCTATCCACTGCACTACCTAGCTGCCCCCAAGAGAATTTAATTTTTTTTAAACATTTACTTTCTGTCTTAGAATCAATACTTAGTTTTGGGTCCAAGGCAGAAGAGTGGTAAGGGCTAGGCAAAGGGAGTTAAGTGACTCGCCCAGGAAGTATCAGAGATCAGATTTGAATCTAGGACCTCCTGTCTCTGAATCTGATTCTCAATCCATTGAGCCACCTAGCTACTCCCAGAGAACTTAGTTTTTAAAGGCAATTGATACCTACTTGAATAAACATGCTTTGAGGTCAAGGTGAGCTTAAAAAGCAATCGGTATATATAATAACTAGTAACTCAAAGAGATGCTCATAAAAGGATATTATCAATATATACTGACTAGATTAATTCCTTGTGCTATACAGAAAATGTCCCTATAAATATGTATATTCAATTTTATTCAAGAGAAAAGGCTATAACACATAAATAGCAAGAATCCTCATAGAATAACTATTAATTTAGCAATTAGACATAAAATCCTTCCAAATGTACTAATTTAAATTCAGCTTTTGTATGACATAGTACAAGTCCACAAAAAAGAATTGCATATTGTTTCATTTTGGGAGGGGTAGACACAAACTTTCAATTTGTAAAAAATAATTATTTTTTTAAAATCTTCTTCTTTACTCTTTTGACAAGCTCTTTTATTTTAGTGTGTAGCTAAAGGGCAAACCCATGAAACATGAGATTTATACTGTAGATTCAAGCAGGCTCAGTCTGTGACCTACTTAACAAAGATTATTTTACAGGGTAATATTACGGTAAATCTAGGTGAAAAGTGAGCCAGTTGTTATCACTGTTACATGAGTTGTAGACTGTAAATTTCCCATATGTAATTTTGAAAAGGTAATGTAGCAGATATAGGAACACAGGAATAATCTAATTAACAAACATTGAAAAAAGTGGAGGAAATGGAGACCATCTTCAAACCGTGAACAATTTGCAAATTCTATCACTAACACTATTCTTTTACTTGTTTAAATGACTAAAATTGCAATCAAATGCTAAATAGCAGCATGGACTTTAGATGGCAATAGAAATGTATTTGGGAATTGAAACGATCTAGGTTCTACCTATGCTTGCTACTTGCTCTACATTCTTTCCTATAGGATCTATTATCACGAACGTGTCAATGCCTCTATGTTTTAAGCCTCTATGCAGACTTCCATTCCCATATATCTAACTGGCTACTGGATATCTCCACTTGTTACCTTACACTCCACATATCCCATTAGATTGTGAGTTCCTTGAATCTTTAAGCCACTGGACCATCATCTTCTTACTCATCCTTATTTGAAACCATGGAAGTCATTTTTGATTTGTTTATTGGTCAATAGCCAATCAGTTGCTCTGTCCTGATGATTTGACTTCATAATATCTCTTGTTTCTGCCTCTTCTCTTTCATTTTTCCTGCCACCAGCCTAGGTTCTGCCCTCATTGCCCCTGAGCTGATAACTGGAATAGGCTCCTACCTGGTTTTTCTGCCTCTAGTCTTCCCCACTCCAAGCCATCCTTCACATCATTGCCAGATCTTCCACTCAAAACTTCGGTGGTTTCACATTGTCTACCAAATAAAGTATGAATTTTTTTATCCTGGCATTCAAGGATCTTGATAATCTAAATCCAACCTTCTAGATACGTCTGGGAAAGGGGGCATTCTAGATAAATTGGACCACTGTTATAGTTCTCTCTTATTTCCATGCCTTTATGTAGTTCATCATAGTTAGACAGGACTTTTCCCAATCCACTGTTGACTCTCCCCCTTTTTCTTTTCTTTTTTTTTTTAGCCCTAAACTTTTGACTACACTAAGTATGATTCTAAGGCAGAAGAGTGATAATGGCTAGGCAATTGGGGTTAAGTGATTTGCCCAGGATCACACAGCTAGGAAGTATCAGAAGCCAGATTGGAACCCTGTTCCTTCTGTCTCCCAGCCTGACTCTCCATCCACTGTGCTACCTAGCTGCCCACCCTGCCTTTTTTCTTAAGTTCCATATCAGATGCTACTTCCTCCAAGATGTCTTCTTGGATCTTCCCAGCTGAAAGAGAGATTTCCCCAAACCTCTTACAGTACTTCACTATCCCACGTTTTGTCAACTATTATTATTATTTGTGTGTTTCTTCTCTGTTCACACACTGTAGAGTCCAAGAGGGCAGAGACTGTGTTTTATTTTCATATCCCCTAGACACAATGCCTTACTTGTAATAAAGATCTTAGTATCACTAGCTAAACTGTACTGAACATTAAGAAAACTATTACTGAACAATCAGCAGTTAATAACCAAATAAGAGGGGGAAGAGGTGACCTATTGCTTGGAAAACACATTGAACAGCAAAAGTCATCACACGTTTATAACTTTCAATCAGCAAAGAACCCCTCCTCCAAGCTTTTCTATTAGCAAAAACACTTTGGAATGTCAGTACATCAGCAAAAAAAAAAATTCCAGTTCAAAATAACTGTTTTTGCAACAACTGGACATATAAAAAAAATAACTAGAAAGAACAAAAGAAATAACTTTTTGTTCCTATTGTAAAAATATGTATTTCCAGTCTTTGAGCATAATTTCAAGCAGAAGTTACCATATTGCTTCTACAGTATTTTTGTCATTGTCTTACTACTTTTTTGTAAAACCCTTTAGTTTAGCTTTTTCTTTTTTTTTAAACCCTCACCTTCTGTTTTAGAATCAATACTAAGTATTGGTTCCAAGACAGAAGAGCAGTAAGGGATAGGCAATGGGAGTCAAGTGACTTGCCCAGGGTCACACAGGTAGGAAGTGCCTGAGGCCAGATTTGAACCCAGGACCTCCTATCTCAAAGCCTGACCTAGTTACCCCACTTTTCATTAGTTTTTAAGCAAAATACAGAGCAGTAGCTGGACTCTATAATTCCCACAAATCAAAGATCTCTGAATTATGGTATTCTTTGTGTTTCGGTGGCATTTGGATTATCTGGCCCCTGAGAAATGCATATTTGCCATCTTTTGGACTATTCAGATTAGTTTCTTCAAAAAATTCAGCTATGATGAAATCTGATGTGAACAGATGACTGCTCCCTTTCCACTACATCCTCTCTTCCCATCCACAAACCAAGTAATGACGTTTTCACCTTTCATCTTCAATTTTCCAGTTTTGGGTTTTGGTTTAAGGGCAAATTTTAGCTCCATATTTGTGGACAGTTAAGCAGGCTTGACAATTTACATCCATGTCAGGACTATATGTTCTTGGATCGCAAACTACTGCAGAGAAAACAAATATAGTAGAATTGCACATTAATGATACACACAATCCATCTAGTGTATAGAACTCTTAAGACAGTTAATCAGTTGAAGATTATTAGTTCTAATAGTGCCTTAAATTCTGGAGTGAGATGATTTTAGATAGAAGGGATAGTTATTCTAATTTAAACTTGATTTTTAAAATTAGCTTCTATTCTAGCTGCTTTTACAGTGCTCTACTTATATTCATACACTGAAGTTATTCTTAACTTATTCTTTTCTTTAAAAAAAAACCCTTATCTTACATTTTAGACTCAATACTAAGTATTGATTCTTGGGCAGAAAGACAGGAAGGGCTAGAAAATGGGGATTAAGGGACTTGCCCAGATTTACATAGCTAGGAAGTGTCTGAGTCCAAATTTGAACTCAGGACTTCCCATCTCCAGGCCTGGCTCTCTATCCACTGAGCCACCTAGCTAGTCTCTCAATTTATTCTTTTTTTTTTTTTTTAATTTTAAACCCTTAACTTCTGTGTATTGACTTATAGGTGGAAGATTGGTAAGGGTAGGCAATGGGGGTCAAGTGACTTGCCCAGGGTCACACAGCTGGGAAGTGTCTGAGGCCAGATTTGAACCTAGGACCTCCTGTCTCTAGGCCTGGCTCTCAATCCACTGAGCTACCCAGCTGCCCCCTCAATTTATTCTTGATAGAATCATTCCAATCCCCTTCACTGTACAGTCACCTAGATTATGTATAATGTAAATGGAGTCCTATTAATTTATACTAATAGGCAGTAAGATCATGATTTGGAACTTTTGCTTCCTTCAGTTTAATTTAAGATAATATTTACCTTGTGGGATTAACATAGTAGAGAGATGATTAATCTTATATTCGGCTCAGTAAGTACTAGTTTTTCCTCTAGTCTTCTGAAGACATCATATTAAAAAGAAGCTCTCATTTTATACTTACCGCAGCAGCTAGCACAGTCACTGTGTAGAATGTCATTTTTCCCAAAGCCAGGTCGACAGCTGTCAATGCGTATAACTTTAAAGCTGTGGTCAATATAATGGATATTTGGTATAAAGTTAAATTCATTTTCCAGAACAACTGTCTGTTGGAGAAAGAATTCCTCTATGCGATTTCTTGCCTAAGATTTGGGTAACAGCAGAAAGAAGAACAATCAATTATCAAAAGCTTGTACCAGATTCAATCACCTGCCAACACTGGGAAGGGGAAAGGAAGGGAGGGAAGGAGATAAGTTCAACCACATACCTTAGGAAAACTTGTATGGAAATTTGTTAATACACGTAATTGGTAAATTCTAAAAATTAACTAATTAATTAATTTTTAAACCTTTTACTAGTGCTTCCCTTCTACTAGATAGTACAAAAAATACATAGAACAATATATGATATTTTGCATAATAAAGGAGTGCCTGAAGATCTTATTTGACATGAGGATGATTATTTTTCAATTTATCTCCAATATATCAAAAATAATTTACTTCAGGCACAGGTCTGTGCCACTCTCTTTCTCAAAACCTTCAGTGGTTCCCTGTTCCTTTTGAGGATAAAATGCAAACTCCTCAATCTGACTTACACCTACATATTTCAGTTTTATCTCTTACTTTTATTCATCTCCCTACATGTCAAACAAACTGGACTAAGAGCTCTTTTCCTAACTCGAAACTCCTCCAAAAATTCTTCTTCAGGCCTACAATGTTTTCTCTTCTCACCTCCACAACCTAGAATCCTTAACTTCCTTCAAAGCTTAGCTTAGGTGCCAACTCCCCTGTAAAGCTTTTCCTGATCTCATTTACTAGTCTATCCCTCAATTTTCTTTGTATTATTCTTATTTGTGTGTTTGTTGTAAGCTTCTGATAGAATGTAAGCTACTTGAGGGCAGTGACTATTCCATATTTGTCTTTGGCTTTTCAGAACTTATACATAGTAGGTACTTGGTTAATATTTGTTGTTTTGAACTGGTATTATAAGCTAGTGGAGAGTCATGATAACATGGATGGTTCAAAACCATAAATGATTGATTTCTAGGGGATTACAATATAGAAGATGGATAAGATGGGCAAGTGGGTGGTGCAATGGATAAACAGCAAGACATGGAGTCAGAAAGATTCATCTTTCTTGGTTCAAATAGGGCTCCTTCTTCTAAGCCAGCACTTAGCACAGTTCCTGGCACATAGTAGGTGCTTAATGTTTATCAGCTTCATACACTCACTAGCTATGCGACCCTGGGCAAGTCACTTAATCCTTCTTGCCTCCGTTTCCCAATCCATAAAGGGAACTGGAAAAAGAAATGACAACCTCCTTTAGTATCTTTGCCAAGAAAATCCAAAATAGGGTCCCAAAGAGTTAGCCACGGTGGAAATGACCCAACAACAACAAAAGATGAATAAGAAAATTACTTGTGTTTAAATTTATTTTTCTCCTTCCATATTTACCCTCCAAATCTTAGTATCTCTGTTATCATTACTGTAGTTGTTTAAGGGGAGAATAGTTTGAACAGGAGGGACACTTTAATAATTAAGCCTCTCCCAAACCCTAGATGAAATCATAGTATGTAAGAGGCAATAATAGAGATAATGAAGAGGAAAGGCATGCCCCTTTCAGATTCTGAGTGGTCTGATTAAAAAGGGCATGAAACTTTGGCTTATTTGTAGCCCACAAAATACATACCCCTTTTAGCCACTGATTGATCATTAATTAGCCTATGAAAGGACCAGGAAACTTGGAAGACAATTGGCAAAGGTAATAGATTTGCCCTTGGATTGGTGGTGATGGTGGTGGTGGTGGTAGTCAGGAAGACAACCTCAGTGAGAATTTAAAAGCAAGAAGTACAGAGCAACTGAGATTGTACAGAAGAATTCTGGAAAAATCCCTCTTCACTTTTCCCCTCGTGCCTCTAGAATACAGAAAGGGAACAAGGGGATATTTCTCTCTCCTTGATCTCTAATGGCATTTGTACAAAAGTACATTGCCATAATCCATGGTTCACTACATTAATATAAAACTTAATTTGTATTTTCCTGAGACTCCACTAAAGATATTGTTGTGTTCTCATTGTACGATGATTGGTTCTTAAAAGCTGTGCCATCCAAATTCAAGGTTTGGCAGGTAGGAGACCAGCAATAGGTTGTGACTGAGGACTAGCCTAGCTAAGATTAGAAAAGTTATCACCAGACTACAGGTCACTGAAGGTTGGGTTTTGTTTGTTTGGGTGGTTTTTTTTAACCATAGCAACTTATGAAACTGTCTACAAAGACATGAAGAGGCTGAAATCTGTGTTGGTAATGGGAACACTCTCACTGATAAAATCATGGATTTCTTGGTAACAATTAAAATTTAGGAAGAAGAGTTTTTTCCACGAAATTAGGATTGTGGAATCACAATCCTAATTGAAGGTTAGTCTGCTAATGAGCATTTATTAAGCACCTACTATGTGCCAGGAACTGTGCTAAGTGCTGGCTTGGAAGAAAGGGTCCTAGAACTGGATATAGTTAATATCCATGTTGCATATGATCCTGAATCAGTTCCATCTTCTTGCCACTCTCTACTCCCTTGACTTCTGTGATACAATTCTTTTTTTTTAATCCAAGAATCTTTTATTTTTAACAGTCATTTATGCCATAAATTCATAGGGGATTGGTTCCAACAGCTCAGTTTCCTTGCCATTGGTTCTCACACAGTGTGCTTCTCTTGGTGGAGCAGGCTGACGTTTCAGTTGAACCCAGGAGCCTTTTTCTTTAGCTTCCTTCTTTTTCTGATTATTTTCCTTAACTTGTTTCAGGAAGCTATCTCTGCTCTTAGTGCTTAATATGCTCAATATGCACATTAATCCTCTTGGCTAGAATCCTGCCCTTCACCTGTTTGTTTACAACAATGCCTACAGCATGCTGAATAACATTACAGACCCATCCAGTCCTTGCCATGGTAACATTTGTGGGGCATTCCCTGCTGAACTGTGCCCATACCCTTGATATCTACAATATCACCCTTCTTGTATATTTGCATATATGTAGCCAAAGAAATGACACCATGTTTTCTGAAGGAGCTAGAAAACATGTAGCGTGCCCCTCTCCTCTTTCCTTTTTATCTGTCATTTTGGCAACTCACTGGAAGATGGTGGAGCTGGCAGAAAAGGATACTATTCTTTTTGCTGTTCTCATCTTATCTCTGTGGCTGCTCCTTCTATCTCCCACGATAGCTTCTCTTGAACACTCTGCTCCTTAATTGCAAATATTCCTTGAGGTTCTGCCCTAGACTCTATATAATTGTGTTGGAGAACCTATGGCATATGTTCTGGAAGGGGCTGCTTCCTTAACCCTCTCCACTGTGCCTGAAGATATTTTTCACACCACCCACCCCTCTGCCCAGCAGCCCAATGGGAATGCTTCCTCATTCCCTTCTCTGGGGTAAGGGAGTGGCTCACATGTAGCGTGAGGGTTGCAGTTTGGGCACTCAGTCTCTAAAAGGTTCACCATCACTGCTATACAACAGTCTTTCTTGTCTCATGTTGATCTTCTTTACTCCCATGTCAATTATTATCTCTTGGAAGGCAAATGATTTCCAAATTTATATCTCTATTCCTAAACTCTTTCCAGAGCTCCTATTCCCCAACTCCGACTGTCGTAGGGAGTATTCCTAATTGAGATACTAGCAAGACATACAAATTCAATGTCTAAGGCTGAACTCATCATTTTCCTCTCTAAACTTACTTCTCTTTACAACTTCTCTATTTCTATTTTTTTAAACCCTTACTGATCTGGGGCAAGTCACTTAATCCTGACCACCTAGTCTTTGCTGCTTTTCTGTCTTAGAATTGATACTAAGGGGCAGCTGGGTAGCTCAGTGGATTGAGAGTCAGGCCTAGAGACAGGAGGTCCTAGGTTCAAATCCGGCCTCAGACACTTCCTAGCTGTGTGACCCTGGGCAAGTCACATGACCCCCATTGCCTACCCTTGCCAATCTTCCACCTATAAGTCAATACACAGAACTTAAGGGTTTAAAATTTAAAAAAAAAATTAAAAAAAAAAGAATTTATACTAAGATAGAAGATAAAGGTTTAAAATAAATAAGTAAACTCTATGTTTAAAACAAATCCCCAATCTCTGAGAATAATTTCATGCTTTCACTAGTTGTAACTCATCTAGAATAAAGAACAAAAATCTTGTCCTGTTCTCATGGGAAAAAAATTTTTTTTAATAATAAATGACATTTTAAAAAATTAAAATTAAAATAAATAACAAACAAATAAATAAAAAGAAAAATAATGTAAAGGAACTAACCTATATTTCAGATGTTTAACTTTTAGGACATGTGTAAAAGACACCTAGCATGTTCATGCTGATCTATTTGTATTGTCAAATAAGAATTATGAAGCACTTTATACCATCTTTCCATCAAATGAGGTAATTCATGCATTCTATTCAATGAGATAATCATGTAGCATTCTACAGCCCCCCAAAACCTTTTAGAAGGCCAAGAATAAAGAAAATAATACTTGTCATATAAGACTTTTTTTTTAATCTTGAGAGGACCTGCTTTAAAGCTACTTGTCCATCAGATGATGCTATAGTAGCAAAGGTTGCTACACAAACAGGTTTCCAAATGTACTTAAAGAACAAAGAAATGTAGCTGTTTTAACATGCAAATGAACTAAAGTCTTAATATTTTTCACCTTATACTGAAATTCCTACCTGGTGAACTTTATTGTTAGTGATTTCTTCACAGTTGAGAACTTTTCTGCAAGCTTCTCTCACCCCTGCTGGGAAAGGTCTTACTGGAGAAAAAAATAACAGATTCAATAAGGACTTTGGCATCACATACTCCAAAGATGTTCAATAAACCTGCAATCCTAAGAAAAAAGGAAGGCAGTGCTGGATAATCACTTATAACTGTACTTATACTCCACCTGTGGGCTAATGAGAGAAACTACAAGGAAGGAAGAAGCTACAGATCAGAGGTCTTTCTTGGGATTTAGTGCTAGAAGGGATCTTAAAGGACCAAGTAAGACAACCTCCTCATTTTACATTTGAGGAAACTGAGGCCGAGCACTTAAGTAACCAAGGTCAAATAGGTAGTAGGTAACAGTGCTGAAATTTATTCATCAGTCCTTCTGACACTAACTCCAGCCATCTTCTCCCTACACCATGACTTTTCTTTTACGTATATTCCCCTTATGATAAAATTCTATAATAGAGCAATATAGCAATTATCAGCAGTATTGCTAAAGGTTATAGTCCATACAATTGGACTGGCTTGCAAAGTGTAAGGAACAATAAATCAAAATTTGAAGAAATTGCATCCAAAATTAATTAAATAATCTAGGGAGGTAAACAACAGTAATTTCCCCCCCTTAAAACTTTTATCTTTCGTCTTGGAATCAATAATGTGCATTGGTTCCAAGGCAGAAGAGCAGTAAAAGTTAGGCAATGTGGGGGTTACGTGACTTGCCCAGGGTCACACAGGTAGGAAGTGTCTGAGGTCTCAAGACCTGCCTCTCAATCCACTGAGCCTCCTACTTGCTCCCAAAAACAGTAATTTAAGATAAAAAAAACTTTAAGCACTACAAACCTAGTCAATATTCCTGTAGCATTCAATATTAAGTAGAATATTTAGGGGACACAATTTAGCATAAGTTATTCATGATAACTATGCCATTATTTTAATGATTCATTATAGATCAAGGCTATGCTATCTATTAAATAAAATACTTTAAAAATCTTACCTCTAAAGGCTATAAATATCTGATCCTTTAATTTGTGTTTTGGAATTTCAAGCAAATGACATTTATATGATGGTTCTTCAATATGGCATGTCAAATCAAACACGATTTCTTCCAACATCTTCGTCAGCAATTGGAAGAACTGAGAATTTTTTTTTCCATTACAAGAATCTGTGGTAAACCGTACAGCCATCTGATATGCATAATCAGGTTCCTGGTATCCTAAAACAGATGGGTGTATGAATAATGTATGTACGATATGATTTTCTTTGCTACACATATATCAGAGTTGCAAATAAACAAAATTTACCCACCCAGAGAAAATGCTTTACCAACTTGTCCTTCATCCAAAGCCATAAATAGTCACAGTAATAAAATCAATATTCTTCTTACTGTACCATAAGGAATGATGAATATGAAGAATGCAGAGGAACATGAGAAGACTTACAGGAATTGATGCAGAGCAAAGAAACCAGAACCAGGAGAACAAACCATACAAAGAATGTAAAAATGTAAATGAAGACAACACCAAAAGGTAGATGGAACTTAGATGAATTAAAAGGAGTAGGAGGCGTCTAAGTGGCTCAGTGGATGGAGAGCCATGCCTAGAGATGGGAAGTCCTAGATTCAATTCTGGCCTCAGATACTTCCTAGCTGTGTGACCCTGGGCAAGTCACTGAACCCCCATTGTCCAGCCCTTGCTGCTCTTCTGCCTTGGAACCAATACAAAGGAAAGAGAGAAAGAGAAAGACAGAGAGAGAGAGAGAGAGAGAGAGAGAGAGAGAGAGAGAGAGAGAGAGAGAGAGAAAAGAAGAAGAAGAAGAAGAAGAAGAAGAAGAAGAAGAAGAAGAAGAAGAAGAAGAAGAAGAAGAAGAAGAAGAAGAAGAAGAA
>NC_058133.1:193455518-193545326 GCF_016433145.1 Gracilinanus agilis
AGGAAGAAAGGAAGGAAGGAAGGAAGGAAGGAAGGAAGGAAGGAAGGAAGGAAGGAAGGAAGGAAGGAAGGAAGGAAGGAAGGAAGGAAGGAAGGGCCATTCTCTACCCCAGAGAACATACTGTACTTTCCTGCTGGGACCACAGCAGCTGCTAATTACACATATATTCCTCTCAACATCCTCTCATCTGGCAAAAGTAATTTTTTGTTGTTGTTCAATCTGTCTCACACTTCATGTGGAATTTTCTTGGCAAAGCTACTAGAGTGGTTTGCCTTGCCTTTTCCTTCTCTAGCTCATTTTCCACATAAGGAAACTGAAGCAGACAGGATTAAGTGTTAAGAAGCTGTGTTCAAACCCTATCATAGATACTTAGTAGCCATGTGACCCTGGGGAAGTCCTATTTGTTATTTTGACATTATTTCCTTGAAATAGGGCTGTGGAAATGAACAATGATTTGTGAGGGGTGATTTCTGAATTAGCAAATGAGTATTACAGCTATCAATTACATCTTGCAAAATATAATGGGGGAGGAGAGGGAAAGGGAGAAAATTTAAAACTCAAATTTTGGAAAATCAATGTTAAAAAGTATTATTGTATGTAATTAAGGAAAATAAAATATATTAAATAATTTTTAAGAAGAGTGAGCTTTCCCTCTTCAGTCCTACTTTGGGCCCTTTTCTTAATATGTACTTACTCTCCCTTGACTTTTGGGCTAAAGAAGTGATTTATCCATTTCTCTTCCCCTCACAAATGCAATGGTAGCTATAAGCTCACAACAGGCAGTGTACACTTGCCTGAGTGAGCTCTAAATTCCAAGAGGCCTTCTTTGCTTTAATGCTTTCTTCTCTTAGCAGAGGTCAGTGACTAGGAATCTTGAGAAATGGACTTTTCCACCTCTGGCAATGACAACTGGCTCCAGAGTTCTAAAGTCAGGAAACTCGGGGTTAATTAATAATTACCCCACTGCTCGTTATTATACTTTTAACATCTTAACACTCTCAGCAATTTTTGGAGGCAGATTTTCTGTTCTGTCACCCAACTAGAAGTTTCTGAGGCCATATTTGAACCCAGGAAAATGAGTCTTCTTGATTCCAGGTCCTGAAATCTACCCACTGTGCCACATACCTGCCTATTGTGTAAATTAATTATGCTCTAAATTATAATCATAGTTTAAGCAATTTCATTAAATGTTGAAATCATGCAAGTAACTCAGTTTCACATCATATATAGTGATAGAAATGTTTTATATACTTACCAAATATCATAAATGTATATGTGTTATATATCTCTTGTTCTTTTTGTGTTTCTTCACTGACAAGTTTATAAGTAAGAATACATACATAAGATCCAGACATAAATTCTCTAAAATTTGTGATCATCAGCTTCCCTGCTGGAGTTAAGTTAGTATGATTCGTCTCTAAATAGAAAGGGCAAAATTGAATTACTAAGTGCATAGCGGATTCAAAACATAATGATACATGTAACTACAGAATCAAATAATCAATGTTACTGGACAAAATCTAGTACAATCTTGATTTTTCTATATTAGAGAAATTCTGCTACATTTACAGAAAAACAGGTATTGTAGCTAGGGACATTTTTGTTTCATAACAATTTTACATTTTAGATTTCTTTGATGTTGAGTCTTCTGAGAAAAAAACCAACTAATTCTAATTCTTAATTTACGTAAGCCAATAATTTAGATGGATCAGCTAGATAGAGTTCTGGGACTGGAGTCAAGAAGATTCATCTTTCCAAGGATCAAATCTGGCCTCAGAGATTTACTAGCTGAGTGACCCTGGGGAAGTCTGTTTGCCTCAGTTTCCTAATTTGTAAAGTGAGCTGGAGAAAGAAATGGCAAACCAATTCAGTATCTTTGCCAAGAAAGCCCTAAATGAGGTCATGAAGAGTCAGATATGACCGAACAACTAATTCAGATTTACTTTCCTGGAGTACCAGAAGTGTCTGAGAAATCTACCTCTTCTACTCTTCTAACTTCTCTCTTGCTGCTAATACAACAAATTCTACCAATCACTCAAGCTCGACTCTTCTCTCTTCTTCATGCCCATAATCAATCAGTTTCGAAGTGTTATCCTTTTGAACTCTACAATCTCTCTCCCTGAATTTCAACTCCAAGGTCTTAGACCTTTATTCCCTCTTTCACTTGGACTATTATAATTATAGAATAGAATAGGATAATTTACTGACTTTAACCATAAAGTATAAAGATGAAAGAACATAAAAAAGGAAAAGGCACTTTTATTTTTTTGTCATTTAATGAAGGATCTGAAATATAAAAACTTCACTGCAGAATACTGTTTCACTGCATAAAATATATTCCAAAAAAGTATGTTACCTGGGATAATATTTATATTATGAGAATAATATGAATATGTGTCTAAAAAAAACCTTCACACTCAAAATCTTCTGGCTTTCTACTTTTCTATTCCTATTCTATTCTTCCTAACTTGTCTCCCTGTACCTATTCTCTATTCTTTCCCATCTATATTTCTCTTGGCCAATCTTCCACATCGCTCACCAGCTAAAATCTTCAGTTTTTATACACTACTCCCTGAATGATATATCTATTCTGTCTTCTGGGATTCAAGACTTTTCACACTCTATTCCTCTTTTAGAATTATGTGGGTCAGCTAGGTGTCTCAATGGATAAAGAGCCAAACCTAGAGATGGGAGGTCCTAGATTCAAATCTGGTCTCAGATATTTCCTAGCTGTGTATCCCTGGACAAGTCACTTAACCCTAATTTTAAGACAGAATATAAGGCTTTTGAAAAATAAAAATAAAGAATTACACAAGAAAAGCCATAAAACTTTTTATACCCTTTTACTCACTGATTCTACAATTGGATCTATGTCCCAAGGAAGTCAAAGAGAGAATATACAATATACAGTCCCATAAATACAAAAATATTTGTAGCACTACTTTTCTTTTTTTTTTAAACCCTTACCTTCCATCTCAGAGTCAATACTGTATATTAGCTCCAAGGCAGAAGAGTGGTAAGGGCTAGGCCCAGGGTCACACAACTAGGAAGTGTCTGAAGCTAGATTTGAACCCAGGACCTCCCATATCTGGGCCTGGCTCTCAATCCACTGAGCCACCCAGCTGCCCCCTATTTTTCTTGTAAAACATAACAAAACCAGAAACAGAAAGGAACCCAATGATAGGAAAATGGCTATGCAAACTGTGCTATATGATATAACAGAATTTTAGTATTCTGTAAGACATAAATATGAGCAACTTGGAGGAAATAGTAAGACTTGTATCAACTGAAAAGAATGCAGAACCTGAAGAGCAACATAATACAATGACCGTGATAATTTAAATGAAAGCAAAATTGATGTCAGAATGAATGGTATCTTGGCCCCAAGGATCAGAGAAAGCATCTTCTTCCTCTCAGGAATGGGTGATTATGGATATGGAATTCTGTGGCTAGGTGGCATAGTAGATAAAATGCTAGTCCGGGAGTTAGGTAGGCCCCTGTACAAAATGGACTTCAGACATTTACTAGCTGTGTGAGTCTGGGCAAATCACTTAACTTTTGTGTCTCAGTTTCCTCACCTATAAAATGGGTATAATAATAGTACTTGGATAGGTGGATAGAGCACTGAGCTTGAAATGAGGAAGATTCATCTTCATGAGTTTGAATTGTGGTGCTGGAGAAGACTTTTAAGAATCTCTTGGGCAACAAGAAGATCAAATTAGTCCTTAAAGAAATTGATCCAGACTGCTCACTAGAAAGTCAAATGATGAAGCTGAAGCTGAAATACTTTGGTCACATAAATGGAGGAGATAATACTCACTGGAAAAGACCCTGATACATTAATACACTGCTGGTGGAATTCTGATCTGATCCAACCATTCTGGAGTGCAATTTGGAATTATGTGCAAAGGACTCTAAAACTATGTATACCCTTTGATTCATCAATACCATTAAAAAGGTCTGTATCCCAAAGAGATACAAAAAGAAGGGGGGAACAGGCTTATTTGAACAAAAATGTTTACTGCAGCTCTTTTTGTGGTAGCAAAGAATTGGAAATTGAGGAGCTGTCCACCAATTAGGGAGTGGAATGGAACTATGTGGTATATAATTGTTAGAAAATACTCTTGTGCTATAAGAAATGGCAAGCAGAATGGTTTCAGAAAAACCTGGAAAGACCTATATGAACTGATGCAAAATGAAGTGAGTATACACAGTGATAATAATATAATTTTTATGAACAACTGTGAATGACCTAGTTATTTTCAGCGAAAGAGTGATCCAAGACAATTCTAGAGACTCATAATGAAAAACGCTGACTGCCCTCTGAGAAAGAACTGATGGAGTCTAAATGCAGATGGAAACATACACATATTTCATTTTCTTTTCTCTTCTTTTTGTTTTTCATTTGAGATCTTTTCCACAGTATGACTAATATGGAAAAAATGTTTTACATGATTACACCTGTAAAATCTATAGAAGATTGCTTGCTGTCTCAGGATGGGGGAGAGTACAAAGGGTTTGAGGGAGGTAATGTCAGAAGAAAGGAGAGAATTTGGAACTCGAAACTTTTTTAAAATGAAAAAAAATTTACATGTAATAGGGGAAAATAAAATATTTTTTTAAAAGAAAACAATCTTGAGTTGGGAAAAATTGAAGGCAAAAAGAGAAGAGAACAGCAGAGGATGAGAAATGGACAGAAGTGTCATGGAAGCCAGTAACATGAATTTGGATAGATTTTGAGAGATAGTGGAGTATAGAAGAGTCTGATGTGCTATGGTCTGTGGGTGGTGAAGAATTGGATATGATTTTAAAACAAATAGTACCTACCTCCTAGAATTGTTGTAAGGATAAAATGAGATGTTATGGGTAAAGTGCTCTACATGTTTTAGAGGGCCAAATAAATGCTAGTTATCATTATTATCATTAGACATATGTTATGTTGGTCAATTCTCATTAACACTCTTTGTTACAGAGAGAGCTCTGGGTTTTGGTGACTTTAGTGAAAAAACAAAAGGCATCTAAATCACCACCACCAAAAGGCAAATTCAATGTTCTTGATCTTATCCTGTTCTTTCCTGCACCTGGGCCTTTGCATACACTGTTCTTCACACCTGAAATTGTCTTTTTCCTTCTTTTGCCTACCAAAAAACTCTTCCTGCAAGAACCATCTCAAATGCCAGCTTCTTCATGAAGCCTCCATTGATTCACCCTTCTTGAAATAGTTTCTCATTTCTCACATCTCTTACAATCAAACCTCTCCTGTCCAGTTATATTATAGCATATCATTATTGTTGTTTTACAATGTGTTGTTTATCTTATTTCCTTCCATTTCATTAAGATGCTCCTTAAAAGCAGAGGCTGTCTTGTTTCATTCTTGTTATAACCAGCGTCAAGAAGAGTATGTTGCACCAAATAAATGTTGAACCAAACTAACAATGTTATTTGTAATCCATTAGCACCTATAATCTTCCAAAAAGATATACTTAACATTCATAACTTTTATCATGTTACTTGTTATCTTGAGGAGGAGAGGAGGAAGGAAGAAAGAAGCTTTGGACCACAAAATGTCAGAAAAAAATGTTAAAATTTCTCTATATGTAATTGGGAGAAAATACAACAGAATATTACTGGGAGAAAAAAGGGCTAAAAAAAAAGGAGCAAAAAGATATTCATATTAGATATTCCACTTGCACACCAGGAGTGTTTTGAGGATAAATGTCAGGTTTTGTAAGATTTAAACTTTGAGGGTAAAGAATTACATGATACCTAACACTATTAGCATCACCAAAATCCTTATAGTTTGCACGGTAAGTTACCAGTGTTACAACTATCCCATGTTTGTTTTTGTTTTTGTTTTTATACCCCTACCTTCTATCTTAGAATTGAAACTAAATATCAGTTCCAAGAAAGGAGAAGGCTAAAGGCCTGGCAATTGGGGTTAAGTGATTTGCCCAGGGTCACACAGGTGGGAAGTGCCTGAGGCCGGACCTGAACCCAAGTCCTCCTGATTCCAAGCTTGGTGCTCCATCTAGCTATCTAGCTGCCCCTCACTCACCAGGTTTTACATAAAGCAGCAACTAAAGCATAAGATTACTTCCTCCAGCACAAACAATCATAGAATTATGGATTTAGAGTTGGAAGGGAACTTAGGGGTCATCTAGTCCATATTCTTTGTTTTATACATAAGAAATGAACTTTGCCCACATTAATACAAGTAGTGAAACTGGGGTTAAAATCCTAATAACCAATGTATTGCTATATCTATGAGATATAATGTTTCTCAAAAATGTTAACATTATTGAAAATGAAGGCAAGTTGTTTTCAGTTTTGTCTTTTTCCCTGGTGCCCAGTACAATGACTTGGATATAGCACGCATTTCATAAATGGAATGGTTGGAATTAGATGTATTCAAATAATTTACCTTTCAAATGCTTTCCATTTGGTCCTATCCACAAAGCTATGGGGTCTATTATTTCTGTTTGAGAAAGCTCATTATCCATGCAGGCAAGAAATGGGCTGTTTTGGTACATTTTTACATAGATTTTCACTGATGTAAAAAAAAAAGACAAATAGCACTTAGCATTATATTTAAAGTAACATAAAATTACCTAACTCTTCTCTATCTTTAAATTATTCTTATTAATATGTTGTTAATTTTTCTATTATTAATTTGCTAATATTGCTATTTATTATATTGTTAATTATTTTGTTGTTGCATTATTAATATTATATAACTTTTGTTATATTATATCACTTATTACTATATTACTTTTAATTACTAATATTATTATATTATTACTTTTGATTATTGATATTACTATATTATTACTTATGATGTTACTTTAAATTACTAAATTACCAATATTATATTATTATTTATTACTATAATATTACTTTAATTCCATATTACTATATTTGTGTTTATTAAAAAATAAAATGTTTCCAAAGGGGAAAAATCTTTTTCAACATTTAAGGCAATCAGAGCAGTCTCCCTAAATCCAACTTCTCTCCTCTACAATTTATCTTCCAAGCATCTGCTAAAAATTGGTATTCCTAAAAAATAGATCAGACTCTTTTACTTGCCTGTTCAATAAACATTAGTAGCTCCCTATTGCTGCTAAGATAAAATACAAATTTCTCTGTTTGGCATGTAAAATCTTTCAAAGTTTAGTTCCAGCCTATCTTTCAAAATAGATTCTACATTCCTTTTCCTTACACATTATACAACTCAACCAAACTATCCTACTTGCAGTTCCCCTGTAGAAAACATTTTATCACCAATATCTGTGCCTTCTTGCAAATGTTGCTGCACTCTTCCTGGCTCCCACCATGTTACCCTTCCTTTGCCACCTCTTAGAACTTCCAACTCCCCCAAAATTCAGCTCCAGTGCTACTAGAAGCCTGATTCTCCTTCCTCACCTGTGCGCCACATCATCCTAATAACTCTGTATTAATTTTGCACATATTGTGCATGAACTAATCTATGGATATTTTCTCCACCCCCTCAACTCTCCACTGTAGAAAGTTGTTTCTTGAGAACAGAAATAAGTAATGTGTCCCCAGCCCTTTTCATACTATCTGGCACAACCCTTCTAAATGGAATAAAGACATCCTCTGGTTGCTCTAGACACTGTTCACATCAAAGTATTTTCCCCTTCTTTTCCAAGACACTGGCCTCGATTGTATTTTTTTAAATTAAAAAAAAAAAACGACATATAAAGCAACTTTCCTTGGACAGATTCAGAGCTCACCCCAAAGTATCACAGCCTGGAGGGGTCAATGGAGTTGGGAAGGTTGAGGAAGGGAGTTAACTAATTGTGAAGTTTGAGCAAGATTTTTATGCTAACAGTGGAATTGCTCCTTGGCTATTGGAGGGGGGTGGAGGGAGGGGAGGGAAAGAACATGAATCATGTAACCATGGAAAAATATTCTTAAATAAATGAACTTAATTAAAAACAGATTTTCATAGTTAGAATCAGTGACAATTTTGTTTTCCAGTGGATGCCACCTTCATATTGTATCTTTAAAGCATAAATAGAAATGTAGGAAGCTTTGGGATGAAAGCCTTTGTCCTCTGCGAACTACTTTGTTTCAGATTTAACAAGAGGATGATACCACCAGGCTGTGGCATTTTGGGTTATCACACAGTGAATGTTACTCAAATTCTTTGATTCTCAGTTTCCCCGTCTGTCAAAAAACAAGGAAAATCTCTGCCCATTTCAAGGGAATACTGTAAGAAGAAAGGTTACCAAAATATAGAGCTGTATTCTGGCGGGCTTAGTACTCTGTGCTGGGAAAGGTCTCACATATTACCTGGATGTCCTATGTTGCCATAAATATAGTTTTTTTCTGGGCCAGAAAGCTGCTCTCCCACTCCTGAGGAAAGAAGCCAACACGGTCTCCTTAGTGAGATTTGTCCAGGGAAGGTGGGGAAGAAACAAACTGAAGGAGAGGAATACATCAGTATTTCAGTCCCCAGTAGCGTATAAGTAAGGGATTTAGAGTCAGAGAAATATAATCCCGGCTCTTCCATTAATCAGGCGTGTGACCTTGGACAAATCACATTCCCTCTCATGCCTCGGTGTCTGTCAAAAGAGGGAGAGGGGATTCGGTCCTTTGAGAACACCCCCCATCCGCCCCCAAGGACGATGGGCAAAAGAAACTCCAGGGTAGATAAAGTCTGAGATTCAGGAGAGTTTAAGAGGTGTGGTCCCCACCTTTGAGGGACGGGCAGGAGAGGGAGCGCACTCTGAGCCTACCTCCAGCAAGGAACAGGAGCACAGCAGGGAGCAGGACCCAGCCTCGCTTCATGGCCTAGGGACTTTCCTCCAAGGGAAGGGAGGGGGGGAGGAGTCGGGAGGAGGTGAAGGGCTCTTCACCTTGACTCCAGTCCGTCCTCCCCCCCCACTCCGCCCCCGCCCCCACCTTCCCCAGCCAACTAAGTGGTCCCTGGAAACCGCTCCCGGCCTTCCTCCGGCGCTCTGTTCCTCCGGCCTCGAGCAAGCGGCTGCATCTCGTGCTTGGAAGGTGGGCGGGACCGCACACTTGGGACTGCAACTAGTGCTTAAGACTGGACCGCGTGCTGGCAGCCGGGCCACGCCCTAGGGGATGCATCTCGAGATAGGGGCTGCGACCGTGCCGGTGGCCGGCTCTAGCTAGGGTTTGCATCGCGCTCAGTACGCTATATCCTGTGCAAAGGGCTGCATCTTATTTGAGCGGCTGGACGCCGGGTGGACACTAAGGGCTGCGTCTCATACAAGCGACTGTTCCGCGAGCTGGACGCCGGGGTGGGTGCAGCATGCTGGGGTGGGTGGGCGCTAGGGCCTGGACCGCGCGCTTAGCGCTGGGTCGCGTGCTTAGGGCCACATTGCGAGTTCAATCTGATTATCTTGGGCTAGTTTACCGGTCCCCGCTCGAGCAAAGGGCGGCCCCTCTCGCTCCCGAGGGGAAAAGTCCGTTAAGTTGCAAGCAAAAAGAAAGGAGAGTGAGGAGGGTGAGAAGAGGAAAGAGGGAAAGGAGCGCGGGCTCTTTCGGCTGTGGGACTGTGGAAGGGGGTCAAGTCCGGAGAGGGAGCGAAGACACTCCGACACCCCGAAACCCCGACACAGCCCCATCACACCCCTATTCCCAGTGGTCTACGGCCGCCATCGTGTGAGAAGAATTTTCTCCTAGGACAGCTCGAAGAGCCAGCTTCGCATGGGAATTCCCTCTGTTTCTTTTCACAAATTCTTGTCTGAAAGGAAGCACTCGTTATTCTTCCATAACACCCTCGCCCCAAACCCGACCTCCTCCAGAAGTGAGGCTGGAGCGGGTAAAGTAAGGTCTGGAGGAAGGAGGGACATGTGAAGAAGGCTCCGCCCCCTTCCTCCTCCAGTGTCCCAGCTTTGGGCGCTTACAGTCACACACCCTCCTCTTGCTGTCATCAGTTGCCATGGCAACCAAAATTTGGCAACTTCCACCATCCCCCCACCACTCAATTGGGTGATGGCTGGGCTAACCAAACACTGACAAATTCCCCCATGGGAAGCTGTAAGAAATCACAGAAAGATCCTCCACCTAACTACGAACCTCAAACATCAAGACTGAGCCTCAGAGGTTCCTTCAGAGTCCTGGAGGATGAGGATCGAGATGGGGCAGTGTGGGGGAGGGGAACTAGAGAGCGGCCTCTTCCGTTTTTGTAGTCTATCCTTCACCAAAGGGAGACAGCACCCGCCAGCTTCTAATTTTCGGCATGTTTGTGGGTGGAAGAGAGCCCAAGGTTCAGACAGGGTGCAAAATGATTATTTGGGGGTGAGATTGAGGGTTTTCAGTTTTAGTTCCTTTGAGCCGAGTCAGTCCTAGGATTCTGTCAGATAGTCCGAAAGGAGCCTTTGTCAGGGATTTTCAATTTTAGTCAGTGGTAATTTTGCCTATATGGCGTTAGTGTGAAAAGTGATAAGGTGAGTCAGACCCACCCTTTGTCGGTTACCCCATGTCTCAAGATCCATGTCTCAGTCTCAACTGCTTGTTCTAGAGGAGATTTAGGCTGAATTTATATTGTGTTGCTGAGAAACCTGTTATTCCTGTTTTACTCAGGGTAAATTACCATACTGCCCAATCTTTCAGTATCCCCAAAAGATTATAAACATTTTAATTATATATGTTTTATAAGGTTTCTGAGAGGAAAGAATCAAATCCCAGGAAAGGAATGAGCAAAGTAGTAGCTGGCCATTGAAACAAAATATTTTTTTCCATCCATCTTCCAGTTTAACATTATCCAGTAGTACTCTTCCAGGAGCTTGAAATACTTAATATTTAATTCAGACTTTAAGAAATAGACTTTGAATTGCTAGATTAAAAATAAGTATAAAATATATTTGCAGGGGAGATAAGTATTTTTAAACAAACACAACCATTCATCCTCACACCATCCCTGTTCCTCTTCTTCTTTTGATGTGCTATTTTTGCCCTTAGAAACTAACAAATAACAAATTTCCCCTTTCTGCACTAAAATTAGTGTTTTACAGCAATTCTATGAAATTGGCATTATCCTTTGACACTGGAGCCAAAGCAAGGCATCAAGATGGTATTACTTTGTCATAACCTTAAAAGAAAATGCAAGTTCATCCATTCATTCAATATTATTAAGCACCTACTATGTACAGGACAAATTGAAGGGCAAAGGGAAATAAACATATAAAACCAAAATATATATTCTTTAAGTTGCAAACATGGATATGTTATGACATGGCCTGCCAATGTAATAATCTCATTAATGTTAAAAACTTTCAACCCCAATGGGACACCTACACATACCAAAAAAAAAAAAACCAAAACCAAAGTGCATGTCTAATCTTAAAATACCTTCTTTTACAATCAATTCTGTAATATTTTGGCAACAGAGAAGGACAGGGCAAATTGTTTATCAATTTTGTGTGTGTTTTACATTAATTTGAATATATAGTATCCCCCCCCCAAAGGAATATAAGCTCCTTACGGGCAGGGATTTTTTTTCTTTGTCTTTTTATAACTATCTCAGTCTTTAGTAGGTAATTTTAATGAATACTTGTAAAATGAACAAAGAGGTCCCAGAAGAGGAGAAAAGTGATTGCTCAAATCCATAAATGAAAATAATTGTTTCTGAGACACTAACAATGCAGAGCTCTTATTAGCCACTTTGAGCCTTTCAGAAAACTCTTAAGAATCATGGGCACATAGAATTTGGAGCTGGAAGGGAATTTAGAGGTTACTTGGTCCAGCCCTATCATTATACAAAAGACTGAGGCCCAAACAAGTGACACTCTAGATTACACAGAAAATGATCAAGCTGGAATTCAGATCAGGTCCTCTTAACACCAAATCTCTTTTCTTTCCTGCCCCTACCCCCTCAGATGTATTTTTGTTTATACATTTATAATCCTAAATACAAGTGCTGACAGTGCATAGATGCAATGTTGCATAGTGCTTGGAGTGCAGGACTTGAAATTAGGAAGATCTGGTTTCAAATTCATACCTCATATACTTGCTGTGTGACTTTGGGCAAGTCATTTAACCCCAAATTGTCTGTCCCTTTCTACTCTTCCTCCTTGGAACCCATATTTAGTATTGATTCTAAGACAGAAGGTAAGGGCTTAAAAATAAATGAGATAAAATAAGGATAATAGAACTTCAGAGAGTTATTGTGAAGATCAAATAAGAATATTAAGTGCTTTGGAAACCTCAAAGCACTATATCTTGTTCAGTCTTGTCTGACTCTTTGTGACCCCATTTGGGGTTTTCTTGGCAAAGATATGAGTGGTTTGCCATTTCCTGGAGGCAAATAGGATTAAGTGATTTACCCAAAGTCATACAACCAGTAAGTATCTGTGGTTGGATTTGAACTCAGGAAAATCAGTCTTCCTGATTCCAAGCCCAGGGATCTATTCACTGCACCACCTAGCTTCCCCTAAAACACAATAGAAATGCAAGCTATTACAAACTATTTTTTCTGACATTAATGGATCAGCAAACAATGTCACTTTTTTTCCTAGAGCTCAAAATTAATGATTAAGTATTTTAGTCTATTCTGAGACACTTCAAAACAGGGGCTCTTTAATAGAAATCCATGTACCCCTTAGTTCATTGATACATTTCCAGGGATCTATAAGCTTGGAAAATACATCTTTATTTCAATATAACTTGTTTTCTTTGTAAGCCCATATGTTTTATATTATACATTTAAAATAATATTCTGAAAAGCGTTCTGTAGTTTTTTCCCCAGACTGCCAAAGGGGGAGGGGGGTCTATGGTTTACAAAAAAGGTTAAAATCTCCTGATCTAAGACATCTTTTGAAAACAAATCATTTTAATTCTCAACTTTAGAAAACAAAACAAAACAAAATGACTTTTTTCCACACATAAAACAGGAGATTGTACATGAAACTATGAATCCCTATCATGTACAACTTGCTTTTCTAAAATATCTTGTTGGAGGTTTGTCATTTTGGTAGCTTTGAGTATACAGCATTCGATAAATCCAAGTGTAACACCTGGAGACTTGACTGCATGAGGCCCTAAGACAGCAGCAGCACCAGCTGCAGGGAGGCACCATCTTGATTTCCAACGCTCTACATTTTTTTTCAAAACATTACTTCGCTCACATATAGGTCACTTGGAGAATTTATACTTAGGTGTTTTTTTTTTAATGCAGTTTTTAAATGTGAAGATTGCAGTGCTTAGGAACACAAATGAATAAAGTATCTGAAAAGAAAAAGTTTAAAAATTGCTTAGTACTTTGGACCACGTGAGTTCTGATTGTTATCTGAACCCATTCTACTTTTTAAAAAGACTTATTTGACAAACATTTATCATTAGCTCACTCTGAGCTAAGTGTTGGAGAATAAAGATGCAACAAGACACAAATCTCTGCCTTCAAATAGCTTCTAGATGGGAATGGGGAGAGTGTAGGTGGAGATAATTATGCAAATGATTATAATACAAGTTGAAATATAAATTCTAGGAGGGGTCCAGAACGAATGATGTATCAGAAATTTGTGAGAGACTTTATTTAAGCACAGTTAGCTAAATATTTTGAATAGAGTTACAACAAAACAAGCCAAACCACCACCAACAACAACCTCAAAAACAGTATTATACATTCGCACACGTTCGGAGTTTTTGCAATTCTTTCAACTCAGCCACTGATGCACAGTTTCTTTTCTGAAGCATCCTCTCTTCCAACCACCTCTCTTTCCAAAAAGAGGCTTCACGCTTTGGTTCACAAGTTTGACATTTATAGAGGGAAAACTAAAAGGAATGTATGATTCTCAGGCAGTCCTTTGTAATAAAAGTCCTTTAAAAGGCCACCACCAGCCAGCGCCGCTCTAACCCCGTACACAGAAGTCGTACCGAGTTCCTGTCACTTTAAACCTCCGCTGACGCCACTCGTATGTATCCAGAGGGGAAGTCCCCGTTCAGGGAATCTCCCGCCAGCTGCAGTGCAGGATCCAGCTACTCTGGAGGAGCACGTGGAGCAGCAGTAGCCCCAGCAGCAGCAGTAGCCCCAGCAGCAGCAGGAGAATGGAAGGTGAGAGGCGAGCCTCATTCTTTTGAGGAGTCTTTGAAAAACTCGGTCGGCTGAGAGTGTCCCTGCTCTCTCTCGGTTTTACTTCTATTTATTTTGCAGAAAGCAAACACGATCTATTTCAGAGGGCAGAGGCTTGAAGGTTTTCACCCCTTTGGTGCAAAGACGTGTTTGCCTTCTTTCGGTTGATTTTACACGGTGGTTGCCAGAAATCAGAGGACAGCCCAGGAGACAAAAGAGAAAGAATTAAGTTATGGGGTGCCCCATTGCTATAGAACTAAGATGGGGTAACAGACTTCCATTTGAATACCAAGAAGGCATTAGGATCAGGCTGATTTTAAGGCAGCTGTGAAGAAAAGCGGGTACTCTTTTTTTGTTTTGTTTTGTTTTAAGTAGCAATTTAGTGAAGGAAAAAGTATACAAGTTATTTTTGTTGCCACATATAGGTCACTTGGAACCAACTTCTCTTTTTCTTCCCAACCCCGATGTCCAAAACATCTGCCTTAATAAGTTAGGCTCATCTTGGGAGAAATTTTCATTTTATATTATTTCAGAAAACAGCATGTTATCTTTGTTGGCGTTGAAAATGTTGTAGTGCGTATTTCTCTGAAATTATGAAGATCTTAACTCTGATATTCCTAAAAGTCCACTCAACATTTTCAGCTTTAAAATTTGAAAATGGCCTATGTAGCTCAAGTTAAAACTGTTCATTTGAGGGGATGGGTTTTTGAAGAATTTAGATTTGTAAGACAAAATATTGCTTTCCATTTACAGGAAGGTAAGTTGAAGCCTCGAGCTATTGAAATGCTGTATTTCTCAAATAACTTGGATATCATGAATTTATTTTCCTTTTGCAGTTGAAGGATTTTTATTAGTGCTAAAGAAAACTGTTTTAGTGGTTAAGAATGAGAGTGTCAGATGGAGATGCTTCTAAAAGTAGCATTCAAGTTTAGCCATAGAAAAAGTTACTGAAATGTAACTAATTTGTATTGATTGTCTTATAGCATCTTTGGGTGCATCATAAGCCTAGGCTCTTTCAGTTTGCTTTCTCACTCTAATTTAAAAAAAAAAAAATACTTTTCTTGGCTATCCTGGCCCATGAAAACATTTCTCTCCAATTAAATTAAACATCTTCCCCAGGTCAGCCAATACCAAATTATGGAAGGTGAACCAAAGATATTGGTTGGTTAAATAGAAGATTCAAAATGACTTTTACAGCACTTGACTTGTCTTTTCATGTGAAATAGCCAGTTTATTTGTCAAGGTATAAGGTTAAAAGAATTATAAGAAGATCTGAAGACACTTTTGTGTATTTTTAAAATATGAAAAGTACAGTGGTTAAAAACACAAAATAATAAATCTAGACTATGAAAAATTATTTTTAAAAGTTCATTTAAAATATTTCAAACCAGCAATTAAGTATTTTTCAAATGGAAGGATTTCATTACTTTAAAAATTTGTTCCGGTGAAGGTATCAAAGTTATAACTGGATTTTCCCCAGTTTTAACAAATGCTACTTCTCATTCATCAGGCCATGGGACTGTGGTGGTCATCTTCTTACAATTGTGATAACAGTGGATTTATTATGCATAAAGAGAGAAACAGATTTGACTAAATAATAGAATTTAGGATTCCTACCCCCAGAAGGGATATTCATAGAAGAATAAACAAGGAAGAGATAGGCAAAGATGCTGTATGCAAGCTACATGGAGATATAAATAAAAGCGTACCCATTTTAGTAAGTAGAAAATGAAGTAGGAAATAAAGGACCGTGTCATTTTTTAATTTAGAGATGTCAAAGGTTAGGAACAGTATCTGTTGTATAAAAAACCCCAGTGTAACAAATGAATACCAAAAACAAACCAAAAACACCACAAGAAAAGATGACAGGGTATGTTTGACTTGGTCAAGGGCAAGCTTGTTGAAGGCAGGGCACTTAGGAATAAGTGCCACTTAGTTCACTGTGGGCACTTACCACAGATTGATGTGGCTCTCATTTTTTGACATTTCAAGTAAATATATTAATTCTTTATGTTGACATTTTCAATCCCACATTGTTATATCGAGATTTGACTTCTTTCTGATGTGAGACAGTCAAAAGAATGCCATTGAATTCCATTTTTCCTTCCCATACTATAGGGTGATAGTAAATTTAACATCTGTACCTACTATAAAATTGTGACTGAAGATGAAGATAAGATACTTGTAACATAGAAATATGTGTTGTTATTTGTTTTCGATCCCTACTGGGGGAGCCAGATGAAAGGAGATTTTCGAAGGCAGCTAGAGGAGGTTTAACAGATAAATAATCCTTTGGAGTTGAAGTCAGGAAGATCTGAATTTGAATCTTGCTTCAGAAGCTTACTGGCTGCATGACCCTGAATAAGCCATTTAACTACTTGATCTCATTTTCCTCATCTGCAAATTGGGGGGAGGGGGAAATGAGGTGTTAGACTCGATGACCAGGAAAATCTCTTCCAGCTCTTAATCTATGAACCTCTCATAGGTGGAAATCTTGAGACACTAATGGAGGAATATTGACGCAAATCTGAAAACCCTTATCCTTACTCAAAATTTGTGACTCTAAAAACTTTCTACCAAAGGCCAAAATTTTATATTTTATTAAATTGGGAGCACCTTTATCTTTATTTTCTTTTTTAATGTAATCAATTAGCTGATATTTTCATCTAAATAAAAAATTCCACATAAGTAATTTTACTGTATAACTGAAGCTCATTCTTTTAATGCCAAACCGTTTCTTAAGATATTTTTATCAAAAATATATGAGAGGGGCAGCCAGGTAGCTCAGTGAATAGAGAGCCAGGCCTGGAAACTGGAGGTCCTGGGTCCAAATGTGGCCTCAGACACTTCCTTAGCTGGGTGACCCCAAACAAGTTAGTTAACCCTCATTGCCAAGCCTTTACTGCTCTTCTGTGTTGGAACCAATACTTAGTATGGGATTCTAAGAGAGAAAGTAAGTATTATTTTTAGATCCTGAAGAAAAAAAATGAAACATTATCTTCCTTAGAGTACATTGAACATAAATAATTTAACCATTTCTTAGTGAATCATCATAAAGAATATCAGTTTTACTAGCTTCCACTAGTATTTTCAGAATATAGTAAAGAGTATTTATTCCCTTAGAGTTGTTGAGTCATGAAAGAGTATTTGCTGCTTCCCTAAATGGACTCATTTTGTGTTTTATTAGCATTAGTTCTGTCTGCGTTCTATAATTCTTTCATCTCCTCCCTCTGCTGTCACCTATCACATTGGATGGATGTTGCTGTGCATTCTGGCTTCTTACCTGTTGCTTCATTTTCCACATTTACCTGAGTAAAGATCTAAGGAAAGATTCTCTTAAGTCTTGGGCCTGGCACCAGGAATACTTGGATTCAAATCCAGTCTTTGACACTTACTGACCATATAACTCTGGGCAAGTCACTTAATCTCTGCTTGCCTCAGTTTCTTTTTATGTCAAATGGGGATGATAATAACATCTACCTGTCCCCAAGGTTACTGTGAGGATCAAATGAGATAACTGTAAAGCACTTAGCACAGTGTCTGCCAAATAGTACACAAATGCTAGCTATTGTTATTACAAGATCCTTTCAGCATAATCTATGACAATTTATATAATCTTTGTCAACGTGAAGAAGCCTTTTTTAATATCTGGGTTTCCCTCTATTCCAAATAATTATGGTTTGTAGAAGGTTAACCTTCAGTTATTTGGAGTGTTGATATGTCTGTATGTGTCTGAATTTCTATAGATACACGGAGAGAGAGAGGGAGGGAGGAAAGTAGAGAGAAAATGAGGGAAGAAGAGTGGGGGAAAGGAAGAGAGGAGGAAGGAAGAGGGAGACAGAGAGAATGAGTTCCTCTTCACCACAGAGAGACTAAAGTAAAGTAAGATCATGAACTAGGTCTAAGAAACTTTAAAATAAGCGACAAATAATCTCAAGGGAGTCCTAGTGTGGGACCTCAATTTATTTCAGAGGATAGTGCTTACCAGTAGAGAGTTTTATTAAGATAGGCATCAGAACTATCATTTCTTAGGATATGATAATTAAAGTGAATACTTAAATGATGTAAGGGCATTAAATGACATGGAACAATGCCACCCTTAACAGTAATTGATTGGAATATCATACAATTTTATTTGTTTGGAATATCATACAATGACAAAAACACCCAGTTTCTTCACATTTGCAAAGATTCAGGAACACATATTACTTCTGAAAAGTATAGATCAAATACTGAGCAGATGTTAACCTGTCCATTATTTTGGTTGGGATTGTTTCATACAAATGACATTTTTTCTGATAAATATTTGAATAAAGCTTGTTCCATTGTAACTTTTCTAGTGAAAATACAATCATGGGGGAGCTGGGGAGCTCAGTGGATTGAGAGCCAGGTCTAGAGACAGAAGGTCCTGGGTTCAAATATGACCTCAGACACTTCCTAGCTGTGTGATCCTGGGCAAGTCACTTGCCTAACTCTTTCCACTCTTACCACACTGATCTTAAGGTGGAAGGTAAGGGTTAAAAAAAATAGAATCATGTATTATCATTACTTATTTAGAAACAAGAGGCCAATGTCAAGTTTTCAATCAAGTACATATTCTTTTCAGTGTCTCATCTGTCAATAATAATAATAATAATAATAGCATTTATGAAGTACCTACTACTACTACTACAGGTGATCTGGCAAATGCTTTGCAAATATTATCTCATTTGAGCTTCAAATAACCTTGAGAGGTAAATGATATTATTCCCATTTCACAGATGAGGAAACTGATGCTGAGAGACTAAGTAACTTGCCCAGGATCACATAGCTAATAAGTACCTGGGGCTGATTTTCACTCAAGTCTTCCTAACTCCAGGCCCAGGGCTCTATCCAGTGATAACCACTAGCTCTCTGTTTTTAAAGAATTAACAAGACGTTTTGTAGGTAATTTAAGATTCTGTGTTTTGGGTGTATTATGAAGAAATCCATGTGTCCTTTGAATAATCAAAGAAGGATAAAATTATTTTTAAATTATCTTAATTTTCATTGTATTTTAATTATCTGAAAATTGGTAGTTTACATGTGATACGTAATGGTGACTTTTTATTAATTTGTGATTTACCAGTACATCTCATTTCCTAGTAATACCAGATAAGAAAATTTCCTGTATTTTTTAAAATCTAAATTGATACCTTATTTCTCTATCTGAATTAAACTGAGAGAATCCAAAGTGGTTAACTTTGTGTAAGGAATTAATGTTATAAAGTATTGTCTATGAATCCCAGTCCTACATAAATATGAAAAGTAATTGGTTAACTATATGGAGCAATATTATTTATCTATAATAATTAACTGACAATTAGTACATCTTGTGACTCTTAATACCAATTAGGAATTGTTTTTTTTTCTTTTTTTTTGTATTTTAAACCCTTAACTTCTGTGTATTGACTGATAGGTGGAAGAGTGGTAAGGGTAGGCAATGGGGGTCAAGTGACTTGCCCAGGGTCACACAGCTGGGAAGTGTCTGAGGCCGGATTTGAACCTAGGACCTCCCGTCTCTAGGCCTGGCTCTCAATCCACTGAGCTACCCAGCTGCCCAGGAATTGTTTTTAAACAACCAAATGAGTATTTGCTAACGGTGATTTTAGGATTGCTAACAACTGCTGTTTTATATAGGCTTTAAAATTCCATTAAATACTTTACAATGTATGATTTAATTTGAAACTTTTTTGGAACAATTTTGTGAGGTAGATGCAAGAGGTTGGCTCCTCTTTATCCTATTCCTGGCAATCTATGAAACATAGAAAAAACAAACTCATTTCATAATGTCTTTTACTGAAAACATTTGAGTAGGAAGACACATATGTTAATTTCAATGATCTCTTAAAAGTTTTTGGTCATAGTTTTAATGAGGGAAGAAACCAAAGTACTAACTGAAAGGGCATTTTGAATGGTCTAGGTTTACTTTATTCGTGGAATCCCCTAATCTACATCCCTTGACTAACCCTTTGGTTAAGGAGTTAAAAAATTATCTCTGTTATCCCAGAGCAACCTAGCCATACCCCATAGAACAGCTTATGAATCAATGTTCTATTCTTACAGTTGGTAAAAAGGAATGTTTTTCACTTTATTTTAAAGTTCTTTGTTACTGTAGGATTTGTTCATTTCCTGCCTACTATATGTTTGACCTCATTCTTTGTAGCAAATAGTGATTATTAAATGTTATCGGAATATTTGAACTATCAGAAGCTTCCTGTCACTGTAATTGTATGAACTACTATGGAATAAATCATTTGTAAAAAAAACAGTAAATATGTAAATTCAGTCTTATTGAGCTATATTTTTCTCAAGGTTTTTTAATATTATATCACTAATGAGAGGCATCATGAGATAGGGTATAAAAAGATCTGACTAGGAAAACCGGGGTTCAAATCCTGACTGATAAATATACTAACTTAACCTTTGGGTCTCAGTTTCCTAATTGCCCTTGAATGCCTTTAAGATCTCTTTCAGTTCTAAATCTATGACCTCATGATTCCTTCACTGTATCAGTGAAGAAACTGAAATCTAGCATGATTTAGAGACTTTTCCAGGATGACATGAGCCTTTTCTAACTCTAAATTCAGTGCATTTCCTAGTATTTCATCTTAGAAATCACTGGGTTCAGCAAGGCTGTTAGAAGTTATTAGACTGGGGGCAGCTGAGTAGCTCAGTGGATTGAGAGCCAGGCCTAGAGATGGGAGGTCCTAGGTTCAAATGTGACTCAGACACTTCCTAGCTGTGTGACCCGGGGCAAGTCACTTGACCCCCATTACCTGCCCTTACCACTCTTCTGCCTTGGAACCAATACACAGTATTGACTCCAAGAAGGAAGGTAAGGGTTTAAAAAAAAAGTTATTAGACTCCTCTGAAGATACAGGTGATTAGAAGGAAAGTTAGTGGAAAGAAGGTAGTGGAATCCTAGTCTTCTAACTACCAGGCTAGAATTCTTATGCCCTGTATTGCTCCCAAATAGCATTTTGGTTAAGTGAATCTTATATTCTATGATTCATTCCAGGAAACAAACAAGTCCCTAACCTTGAAGGCAAAATCATAGACTCATTTAATAGAATAAAAGGGAAAGCACTCTACATATTATGTATAGCCTCTTTAAAACAATTTCTAAGGCTCATCCTATCAGATTGTTAGGATTATGATATTATAAGATATAATTTAGCTTTTAAATCAAGATGGAGATTGAACAGAAGGAACTATTTATGCTGTTATAGCACATATTAGTAGCACTGGAATCTCGGTTATGATTCTCACATCAAATTTGTAGCTTCAAACAAAAATCTACCCTGTTCCATAGCCACAGATAAAATTCCAGACTCCATCTAGTTGTCTCCCTTTTGCATGCTGTTGATTATAAAATGGTCAAATGAGACTGTTTGGTTTTATCGTCTAACTTTTTAAAAAGTCTGTTCATCACATTATTTGGGCAAAAATTGCTATCTGTCATTCTAGTTCATATACCCAATTCATGGTTGGCAGACAGCTGAACTTGGAATCACAAATACCCGAGATTAAATCTCATCTCAGTTATATTTTATTATTATATTATATTATACTATACTATACTATATTATATTATATCTCATTATACTTATTAGCTATATGACTGAACAAGTTAATTTCTGTCAGCATTAGTTTCCTCACTTGTAGAATAGGGATAACAATAGCACCTACCTTGTGAGGATCAAACAAGATAGCATGTGGAAAGTACTTTTCAAACCTTAAAGTGCAAGCTGAAACAACACAAATGTGAGCATAAATTGTCATTGATGATTACAGTGATCTATTAATTCATTCAACAAGTAAGTGCTTAGTATGTGCTAAGGATCTTGAGAGTTGCTGTGTAAAATATAAAGTTGTGAAAACTTCTAAATTATAAACTCGAGGACAGTTAAGAGTCAAGTTCCTTGAACCAGATAGCTCCCTCTTTCCTATCGTGAAGGGTAGTGGCATGTAATAGAGAGGGCTGGACTCTGAAGTCAGTAAAACCAGTCTCAGAGCCTGACAGTAATATTAATAGTTACTCACACTTAAGTGATTTACAAAGGACTTTCCTTACAACAACCTTATGAGGTCAGTAGGGTAAGTATTATTATTGTAGCTATCATCATAGCTCTAGCACTAAAGGGACCTGAGAGGCCATGGAGGCCCAACCTCTTTATCATGTAGATGAGAAAATTGGAGCCCAAGGAGGTTAAGTGATTTGCCCATAGTCACATGATTAGAAAGTGTCACAAACAGTGGGAGTTAAAACATAGAAGAAAAACAACTGCTTGATCACATGGGTCGGTGGGAATATGATTGGGGATGCAGACTCTAGACGATCACTCTAGTGAAAATATTAATAATATGGAAATAGGTCTTGATCAATGATACATGCAAAACCCAGTGGAATTGCTCATTGGCTACAGGAGAGGGATGGGAGGAGGGAAGGGAAAGAACATGATTCATGTAACCATGGAAAAATATTCTAAATTAATCAATTAAACTTAAAAAAAGCAAACGTCACAAGTAGAATTTGAACACAGATCCTGTGACTTCATGACAACATCCTTTTCGCTATTCCATCCTTTTTTATAATTGAGGAGCCTGTGGCCCTGAGATGTTATGACTTACCTCTTGTCACATAGATGATGTGTGTACAGTGGGATTTGAACCTAAAATTTCTAACTCTAGGCTCAGCTCTCTAACTATTCCCTCATCCTAAGCAAACTCCTTAATTTCTCAGAAACAATTTATTCTCACTTGTAAAATGAAGATGAAAATACTTAATAACTTACTTTATGGACTTGACATGAGAAAATTAAGTGCAAACCACAACCACATAAAAGATTGTTCCACATTCACTAATAACAAAAAGAATTGAAAAATCAAAACAACTCATTTTTGATAAAGATGAGTTTTTCATAAAAAGGTTTTGATAAAGATGAACCCCAAAAGGACAAAGACAGGTGCACTAATAGTGAAGCTATGAACTGGTTCAACAATTCTAGAAAGCCATTTGTAATTCTTTAAGAAAATGACTGAAATATCCATGCCCATATACCACATAGAGGTTAAATATAGAAAGATTTCATATATACCAAAACATCTATAGAAGCACTTTTTATAGTAGCAAACTAGAAACAAAGTAGATGTCTGTCAGTTGTGGAATGGATAGCCAAATCACAATACATGAATGTAACACAATATTACTGTACCATAAGAAACAATGAATATGAAAAATATAGAGAAGCATATATGAACTGATACAAAGTGAAGTAAGCAGAACTTGGAAACTTATTTTTATAAATGAGTGCATGTGTATGTGTTTTTAATTACTATAGCAATGTTAATTTTAAAAACCCTGAAGCTTGAAAGCTATGTAATTATGATAACCAAGCCTGGGGAAAATATGCCTCCGTTCATTCTTTGAAGAGGCGGGGAACTTTGGATGTGGGACATTGCATATACAACCCAACCAGGTTAATGTATTGCTTAGGTTATGCACTGACTTTTTTCTTCTTTGTTACAAAGGGTGGCTGTCTTGCTAGGCGAACAATATATCTGTGAATAAAAACTATATGAAAACAAAATATATCGATAAAAATTAAAATTGCTTTAAAGTACTTCAAATACTTTGTAAATCTTAAAGTGCTGTGTAAGTGTGTTATTAATTCATTCTAGATTCAGAAGTATAGCTAGCATAGCCTACACATTCAGAAACTCAAAGAATTAGTTATTCTTTACCATTGCACACAAAGAGACAAATAATAAGTAAACAAGCTAATAGGAATTCTTTCAACTAGGTAATTTGGGGGTGCATTGAGTGTGCTGAAACATCCTTCAACACCTTTATAATAAGAGGACTGACCTGTAATAACTGATGTCTATAAGGATGGCCCTAAGATATTCCTAAGGTTATCATTCTACTTAGGAACCTAGATTTAACATCACCTACTCTAGCCCTTCTGAAGTATTTGGCATTCTGCCTTCAGTATGGCATAGGTCGCATCATAGAAGGTAGGACTGCTAGTAAAGAAGACTTGGATTCAGATTCCAGCTTTCACAACTGTGTGACTCTGGATAAGCCTCTTAACTTCTCTTGGTTTATTTTCTCATCCAAAAAAAAAAAGATTACTAATATTTTCCCTGCCTAGCTCACAGAGTCCCTGGGAGAGAAGCACTTTGTAGACCTGAAAGCTCTGATGTAGGTTCTTTCAGTCTTCTGAAAATGCTGGCGTGATTCTGCCTTCCCTTGCTCAAAGGCCTTCAGTAGCTCTTTGGGTCAGCAGCCAAGGTTCTCTACAAATGGACCCCACCATACCTTTAGAGCAGGGGTCGGCAACGTATGGCTCTCAAGCCATATCTGGCTCTTTTGAGGGCCAGATATGGCTCTTTCTGCAGGAGCCATAAAGTCAATTTTTTTTTCAGGCACTGTTACAGGAGCACACACTGTGAGCACTGTACAGCTCTCACGAAATTACATTTTAAAAAATGTGGCGTTTATGGCTCTCACGGCCAAAAAGGTTGCTGACCCCTGCTTTAGAGTCTCATCTTCCTATACCTTCCTATACTTCAGCACTTTAGGGTCATTTGCATTCTCAGGCATTGTTCTTTCTCATCTCCGTGCCATAACCTCTATTTGGAAGGCCAGACCTTTCTTCCACATTTGTCCATCAAAATCTTATTCATCCTTCAGAGTCCAACCCAAATAACTACATTATCTGCAATGTCTTTTCTGATATCTTCCCTCCAAAGTGAAAATCATTACACCACAACCCTACCCATGTAATACAGTAGCATTTAGTGCCACTCATAGATTCATACAACAGAGTTCTTGAAGCAGTAGAGATTTACATCTACCTGATTTCTTATTGGGCAGCTAGGTGCCTAGGTGGTGTGGTGGATAGAGCTCAGGGTCTGGAATTAGGAAAACCTGAGTTCAAAGTCAGCCTTGGCCACTTATTAGTTTTGTGACCCAAAGCAAGTCACTTAACTCTGTCCGCCTCATCTGAATATTGAACTGGTGAAATAAATGGCAAAACACTGTAGTGTCTTTGTCAAGAATTCCCCAAATGAGGTCTTGAAGGGTCAAACATAACTGAAAAAGAACAAGTATAAAGATTTATTTTACTAAATTGTAAGCTTTTTGAGGGCAGGGACCAGATTTTGTAGAACGTCATATTCCATGTAGCAGCCACCTCAGGTCTAACTTTTTTTTTTTTAAACCCTTATCTTCTGTCTTGGAGTCAATACTGTATATTGGCTCCAAGGCAGAAGAGTGGTAAGGGTAGGCAATGGGGGTCAAGTGACTTGCCCAGGGTCACACAGCTGGGAAGTGGCTGAGGCCAGATTTGAACCTAGGACCTCCCGTCTTTAGGCCTGGCTCTCAATCCACTGAGCCACCCAGCTGCCCCCTCAGGTCTAACTTTTAATATTGTACACAGTAACCATTTTAGTAAGGAACTTTGGAATCATCAAAAATAGACTATGTTCAGTGTGTGTGTTTGTGTGTTAAGGACACTTTATTATAGGGAAATAAATGGAGCTTTTAAGTGTATTAGTAGAGAAAACACTGAGATGAGGAAACTCCTTTTACCATTGCAGGTTGGGGCACCTTCTCTGAACCCTAAAACATGGAGATCCTAAACAACTTGTTCTGTATCATAAACTCAGAATGTATTAGAGTCAGAACTTGAACTCAGGCTTTCCTGGCTTTGAGGATGCTTGTAAATTGTAAATTATTTAAAAATTTTAAGAATGTGTTCTTTCTCTTAATCGGAACAGTAGATTAATATACAAGTATCTTATTGTCCGACCATACTCAAGAAGTACAAATGCATGCTAACACAAGAGATGCTATAACCACAGATATTTGGAAAAATACCTGAGGTCCTTGGACCACATTTTATGGTCTGAAGAAACCCTTTCCCTTTCTGGAATAATAACTTGACATCTATGCCCTATTGATAGTTGAGCCAAGTTTGTTTTTTTAAAAAAGTTAAGAATTGAAACGTCAACTTGAAGTTAACAAGCTTTGGTTGGTAAGAATTATAATATTATTTTTTAAATCCTTACCTTCTGCCTTGGTATGAATTCTTTTTTTTTTTCATTAAAATCCTTACCTTCCACCTTAAAATCAATACTGTTTATTGGCTCCAAGGCAGAAGAGTGGTAAGAGCTAGGCAATGGGGGTTAAGTGACTCATCCAGGATCAAACAGCTAGGAAATGTCTGAGGCCAGATTTGAACCCAGGTGCTCCCAATGCCAGGCACAGTGATCTGTCCACTGTGCTGCTTCTATCAATGGAGTTTTAAAAAGATTATTGCTAGTATTTTTTCCAAAAAAAAAGGTTTGTTTACACTTATTTAACAGAGAGAAAACTGGAGAACTTAGTGAAAGAATGTTATAAAAATTCACCCCAAGAATCTTAGCATTTCCACCACTGAAATTATTTTAACTCAAACATCTTGAAACAAATCCATAACATGAAGTATCTATTCTTTTCCTACCTGCTACGTAACAGAGTTCTTTACACATATTAGGTACTTCATATGTATGTATCATTGAAGAATATCACTGAAACTCTTCACTTCTTTATTTAGGGATAAATAGAGACAGAAAATTGGGGGCAGCTGGGTGGCTCAGTGGATAGAGAGACAAGCCTAGAGAGGGGAGGTCCTAGGTTCAAATCTGGCCTCAGACACTTCCTAGCTGTGTGACCCTGGGCAAGTCACTTAACCCCCATTGCCTAGCCCTTACAATTCTTTTGCCTTAGAACCAATACACAGTATTGGTAAGGGCTTGAAAAAAAAGAGAGACAGAAAATTACTAAAGACTGGGCCTGCAATTTCATAGACCTAGGGAACTGAATGAAGAAGTTGGCATTTTCTTTGCAACTGATAATCTTAGAGAGCTAAACAGTGAGAGATGATTAGAGAGCTAGAGAATTAGAGAGCTAAAACAATGAGAGATGAAGTAACTTGTCCATGGGAACACTGCCAGCATGTGTCACTCACAAGATTTGAATTCAGGACTTTCTTGTTCTGAAACCAGTTTTATATTCAATAAGCTACATTGCTCCTCTAAAAATATATATATATGCATATATATATACACACACATGCATTATTTTATATATTACATTGCATCATGTACACACACATACATATGCACATATAAAGTATACAATATATACATCCTATATATAGGCTGTATATTATATATGTTAGTATCATATATCCACAGGTATATAAGATTTTTCTTGGAGCTTAAAATGGCACAGAAAATTTTGTCATACTGTGCATATGCATATGTGTATGTGTGTATAAACACATGCCAGTTATCCCAAGTAGAAGAACATATAGTTATGTACATATGTATATATATGCTTGTATGCATCCATATATGTTTAAAGATAGTACATTTCTTTTTTTTTTCTTCTAAACCCTTCCTTTCTATCTTAGTATCCATGGTAACACAGAAGAGTGGTAAGCGCTAGGCAGTGGGGGTTAAGTGACTTGCCCAGGGTCACACAGCTAAGAAGTATCCGAGGTCAAATTTGAACCCAGGAACTCCCAACTCCAGCCTGGCACTCTATCCAATGAGCCACCCTTCTGCCCCAAATGACAGTTACCATTTCTTTTATTTTCTTTTGGGCTTAAGTAACTTTCCCAGAGTAAAAAAACTAGAAAGTATATGAGGTAAGAACCCAGGTCCTCCAAAGTCTGACTTGGCACTCTATCCGTTGTGCTACCTAGCTTCCCCCAATACAATAAAATAGGGTGGAAAAAGGTAGAATAGGAGAGGCATTTGTGAAAGTTGCCAAGTCTCCTAGAAATGGACTTTTTTCACTTAATGAACTGATCTCACAAGCTGCCATAATGCACAATTTCCTCTAAAGAAATGGCCTAGAGCAGTGATGGCAAGCCTTTTAGGGACCAAATGTCCAAACTGCACCCTCACATTGCACGTGGGCTGCCCCCTTACCCCAGACAGAGGAGGGAGGAAGTGGGCTGCTGGACAGAGGGATGGGTCATATGAGCAATGCCCTCATGTGGGGAGGAGAGGGGAGGAGAGAGGGAAGCCCTCTTTGGCACACATGCCACAGGTTCACCAACATGGGCCTAGGGTCCACAGGGCCCCTAAGGAAGCTGTGAATAGATTTTAGGAATTCTTTCAACTTTGATGGGAAAAACAATTATATCTCTATTTTCACTCATTTTAGGTTCCCTTTTAAATCTTAGGTATTTTCTTTTATGCTTTGAAAAGTTCTTCTGAAATGGGGTCAATAGACTTCACTAGACTCCCAAAGTACTGCAGTATTTTTTTTAAGGGAGGTTGCTTCAGAATTGCTGCTTTAGAGACTGCCTGCAGAGAAAAATGCTGAAAAATGTTGATAAACGAGGACAGGAATTACTTGGCTGTGTAAGAGGTGGTGGGGGTAAAGTGGAAAGAATTCTGCATTTAGAGACAGATATCTGGATTTGAATCCAGGTTCTGACATTAGCTCTCTGTGTGACATTAGGCCAGTGACAACATTTCTCTGATATTCTTTTTGTTCACAAAAGGAGGAGATTGGATTAGGTAACTCTAAGGTCCCTTTCAGTTCTAAATCTATGATCCTATGGTCTGATTAATGGCCTTGAGGAAGTTGGTTTGTTATATCTTAACTGGTGTCTTCAGCCTTCCAGCCCCCAAATAAAAATTAGTTATTTCATTTGGAGAGAGGCAGGTAAGGGGAATTTAATGACATTTAATGGCACTTGCTTTCATAATGATTATACTATAATGTTTAGGAGAGAATTATCAATGCAATTTACATTTTTACATTGAAATGCAAGGGAGCTTTTAATTTCCCAGTTGGTTGTGATGGTAAGTAATGTTGTGACCTTGGATAAATTACTTAATTCAGTAAACATCTATTAAGCACCTACTGTGTGCAGAGCAAGTTGCTAGATTGAAGGGAGACATTTGAAGCTTAGCTAAATGGGGTTCCTGCCTTAGTGGAGCTTAGAGCCTAGTAGGAAGATAAGATACAAACATAGATAAGTAGAATGCTAACAGATGTTCCGTAATGAGGACATTGGAAAGTTGCAAAACAAACTATTCTGGGAGATTACAAATTAGAGATTAGAGAAGGTAGGTTGAGCTGACTTCAAAGGAAGGAAGGGAATTCAACAGTCAATTTTAGGGGATAGAGAAGAGGAAAATAATAAGGCTGGAAAGGCGATAGGATGGTGTCAGATATTTTAACTTTATTGAACATGGAGAGAAATCCACTGAAGATTTTTTAAAAAACCTTTACCTTCTGTCTTGGAATCAATATTGTGTATTGATTCCAAGGCAGGAGAGCAGTAAGGGCTAGGCAGTGTATTTTAAGTGACTTGCTCAGGGTCACACAACTAAGAAGTGTCTGAGGCCAGCTTTGAACCCAGGACCTTGCACCTCTTAGCCTGCCTCTCAATCCATTGAACCACCTAGTTCCACCCCCCCCCAAAGATTTTTGAGGAAAAGATTAATATGAGTAGATCTAAGCATATTTAATTCAGTATTTCATTGGGTTGATGGATTCTTTGATGAGTATTGCCTCCAACAGTACAGACTGAAGCTTTTTGGCATTCTCTTAAAAGGTGTTGGCTCTTGTCCCATGCTCTCTTCTAAATCTTGCATAAAGAAAACATGCAGGGGGCAGCTAGGTAGCCCAGTGGATAGAGAGCCAGGCCCAGAGTTGGAAAGACTGACCTCCTTGCTGTGTAATCCTGGACAAGTCACTTAACCCCTGTTTGCTTGGCCTTTCCAGATTTTCTGCCTTAGAAATGTTTGGAGGACCAAACATAAGAGTTTAAAAAAAAAAGATAACAACACCGAGGTCTTCTCCTGGCCCTTTTAACATTGCCAGTACAGCACTTGAATTGTTTCTCTGTTAATCCTCTCCTCCTTATATGACCTTCCTTCCTCAGAAAAGAAGGGGAAAGGAACAAAAACCTGGGAGAATATCTCTTGTGCCACTTCTTGTGGGCATGAAACAATAGCCTAACTAGAAGAAGATGCTTCTGGCAGGGACTGAAGAGGAAGAAGAGGAAAGACAGAAAATTCTGTTCAAAGTTTATTCATATGATCATTGTAGGAAATATAGAGGTCAGTTATACTAACCTCATATTTCAAGAGACAGAAAAGGCCCAGAAAAGTAAAGTCACTCCAAGAAATTCACGTAGGGAATAAGTAACAAGGCTGATATTTGGCCTGAGATCTTCTCCCTCTAAATCTAGCCTTCCTCCTCTTGTACTTTGCTGCCTCAGGACAGATGGGAGGGATGTTGCCGAGGTTGAATTATAGGCCTTGGCTGTTGCCTGGATTTGAGAGATGAGGGAAGAATCAAGGATACCTCCAGGGTTTGGAACATGGGAGATTGGGTTGAACAATTGTGCCACAGACAGAAATAGTCAAGACAGAAAGAAGAACAGGTTTCATGGAGAAGATAATAAGCTTAGTTTCATACAGGTTGAGTTTCAGGTGCCAGTGGGACATTTGAGTGGAGATAGTCCAAAAACAGTTGGAGATTCTGGGCTGGAACTCAGAAAGCAGAGTCAGGACTAGAGAGATATATTTGGGAATCATTTGCATAGAAGGTGGTAGTGGAAGCCACCTGAAAGTAAATGAGGTTGCCAAGGGACAGAATGTAGAGGGAGAAGAGAGGAGGACCAAGGACAGATCCTTGAGGCCTGCCCACTTTAAAGGGAGTTGGAAGAGAATAAAGGAAGAAGAGAAGAAGCCATTAGATTGGTATGGGGAAGAACCTGGAAAGTGTGATGTTTAAGGAGAGGAGAAAATTTCCTGTTTGGGGTTAAGAAGTGGAGGTAGCTACATATTGCAAAAGCTGTAAATAGGCTAGTGAGGACGACTTGAAAAGACCATTAAATATGGTGATTAGGGTTATTGATAGTTTTTTTTAAAGCCTTTGCCTTCTCTTAGAATCAATACTAAGTATCAGTTCCAAAGCAGAAGAGCCCTACTGGGTAGGAAAGTAGGGTGAATTGACTTGCCCAAGGTCACACAGATGGAAGTGTCTAAATCCAGATTTGAATCCAAGACCTGGCTCTCTATCCACTAAGTCACCTAGCTATTCCTATTAATGTTTTTTGAGAAAGCAATTTTGCCAAGCGTGTTTGGAACTGAAGGTAGATTTACAAGGGATTAAGTGGATAGCAAGGAAATAGAGGCATGTAGTATGAGACAGCTTTTAAAAGAAGTTTAACAGGTCCTAGTTAATCTAGCCCCAGACACTTCGTAGCTGTGTGACCCTGGGCAAATCACTTAACCCCCATTGCCTAGCCCTTACCATTCTTCTGCCTTGGAACCAATACATAGTACTGATAAGGGTTTATTTAAAAAATAAAAGAAAGTTAACATTAAGGAGGAGAAGAAGGCTGAGATGATATATAAATGGGATAGAAAGTTCAAGGGAAAGTTTTTTTTTTTAATATTAAGGAGATATATTTGCATTTTTAGGCAAATGGAAAGTCACCACTAGAGAGTAGGTGAATTGGAAAATTTAGAAGAAAGGGGATGCCTAAAGTAAGATCCTGAGGAAGATGGGAGGGAATGAGACGTAGGGTAAAAATAGAGATCAAAAGTGTAAAAAAAACACAACTAAATGCTGATACTAAGAAATATGCTTTAAAAACTAAATAATCTGATGTCAGTATGGAGGGAGAGGTTGCAAATGAGAATTTAAAGAGCTAAAAAAAGGTGTGAAATATATTCCTGGCTGATCAAGACATAAGGACTGTAGAGTAGAAACATTATACAGATGTCTCAAGGATCCAGGATGAGGTTATTTATCATGTGTGTATTGGGTGAAATCTTCTTCACTTGGTGATTTTCCATTGGACACTTAGCACTACTCAGATGGAAACAGAATGATTATATGATGGGGATTCCATGCCTAGAATAATGGAAGGTCATAAGTGCAAGGGGATTCTAAGGGAATAATTAGCGGCAATTCATGGGGTCACTCCCCTATAGATGGAGATATGTATATGAATAAAAGGAAAGCTACAGTATAGGGACACTGGCCTAGGAGACTGGGAATGGGTCAGAGGATGAACCAAAGGTCTAGGGGTGTGGGGACAGTTGAGAGTGAAAAAGTAAGTTTAGAAGAAGAGTGGGAGAAGTGAAAGGAATCAGAAGGTATGTTTAGAGAGCTGAATTTTCAAGTTTGGGATCTTGGAAGTAGTATAGTTTTGAGAGGCAACTTTGAAGGACTGATACTGTAGATCCAGCCTTGGTTTTCCTTTTTATGAAAAGAGAGAATAAATAATACATTTCACATCCCCATATAGAATTTCTTTCAAGGAATATCATCAGAATAACTATAATCATTCATATTAAATGAATAATTTAATTATTTGAGAGAAAGTGCTCATAAATGAAAATGGAAAGTATTCTATTCTTATTCTTCAAACATTTTAAGCAAGCATTCTTAACCTGGAGCCTCTGAACTTGGTTTTTAAAAATTAGATTTTGTTAACTACATTTTAATATTATTGATTTCTATGCAATCTTATGCATTGTATATATACATGTAAAACATTATTTTTTTTTAAAAAACCTCTTACCTGCTGTCTTAGGATCTATACTAGGTATAAATTCTAAGGCAGAAGTGTGGTAAAGGCTAGGCAATTGAGGCTAAGTGATTTGCCCAGGGTCACACAGCCAGAAAGTGTCTGAACCCTCATCTCCAGGCCTGGCTCTCTATCTACTGAGCCATCTAGCTGCCTCCATTTAAAACATAACTCCATGAAGGGGTTCCTGGGCTTCACCAGGTTGTCCCCAAGTTCTGTGAAAAGAAGGGTAAGAACCTTTGGTTTGGAGGATACCTTGTCAACACTGCTTGTCAGCTACCTATATTGCTTTCCATTTATCTGCGGTGCTAGAGAATTAAAAGTCTGATGCATGTGTAGTAGCAATAAAGACAGCTGCTTCTATATTCTCAGCAAGAGTGATTAACACTCCATGGCCACAGTAGCATTTAATGTCCAAGGTGTCCCACAGCTATCCAGAAAGCATTTCTCTTTCTTCTCTAATGTCTGTACCGTAGTTTCCAATTCCTCTTGCTTTTCTTCTTTTAACCAGAGTCATTCAGGATTAAAGAAACAACCAAAAACCAAAAGGGCACGAAGGGAGAAAAAGATAATTTTGCTGTTATAAAGATGAAAAGAAATATCAACAGATAGACCTTGCTGGCAGCTGGCAGCCACCAACCTTGTTGGCAGCTGGCAAATTCAGAATAAGATTCTATTCTAGGATTTGATATTTTGTTCTCCATTAGTGCCCACATTTCCTACTGGGAAAGCAGAAGACTGAGTGGAGATCTGTTCTGTGAAGCTGAGAGCAGGATTTTGTAAATGCTCTCCGGAGTTAAAGAATGATTTGAGAACTCAAAAATAATGCTGTTAGCCATCTGAATTGTGACTAAGCCTAAAAGTTTGGAAATTGTATCAGTGGAATATGACTACCATTTTGAAAACAAGGTAATTTAAGGGAGGAAGCACTAACGAACAAACATTTACATAGCAACTTTGAAGAGATCACAATGAACCACATTTCCATCAAAATTTTTAGATTTAATTATAAGCTACCCCCCTTTCATTTAGGATCTCTGAGGAAAAACCTCTGATTTCTCTCCCAAAATTCTAGTTGGAGAAATGCTTTCTATGACATCTTTGTTGATTAAAAGTAGAACCTAATAGAATTAAGATGAGCTTAAGACTTCTATTGCTCAGTGACATTTGTTAAAATTCCTGGGATTTACACTGGTCTTTACACTGATTGCAAATTCTAGTAGAAAACAGTTTGAAATTCATAATCAAGCTCTAGTTAGTACATTGTTATTAGAAACTGCAAAATAAATCATTTGAACTTTAGATTCTACTACATATATTAATCTAAAATTCATAATAGTTTTAATAGTCTCTTTAAAAGTGAACATCAAGGGATGAAATCTTAATGGAAAAATCTATAATAATTTAATTAAACTCTTAGAAAAATCACATTAGAATGACATTTTAGTCACAACTTTCTGATGTGTGCACATAATCTAGCGACAGCTGTATATTTGGAAATGTACACAGGATTCAGTTATCCATATTTCATCATCATTTCATAGCATTATTTGGGAAACTTTCTCATGTCATATTCCTCACCTGCTACAAGGTCATTGCTATTTAGTCAGAGAAAATGACTTTTTGCCTTGATCCTACTTGAATGCCATGTTGTTTAATAATCTGACTAATAATAGTACCTTAAACATTTCTGGCCCTTAACAAATTTTTTGAATTACTAAATAATGAAAATATTGATTATTCTACATAATTATTCTAAAATTACTTTGTGGGAGTTTGGAAAGTACTATTAGAAGCTGGCAATTGTTTAAATGTTTGCTGGTCCCTAACATTTTTTTTATCTTAATAGAAATGCAAGCTTGAAGGATTATGTGCTTTTTTTTTTTTTTTTAACTCTGGCTCTGGTCCAAAGCTCTCTTGTGTCAGTTTTAAATAACTTTCTAGTAGTGTCAATACATATCAGTGGAGAAATTTAGATATTGAATGGTTCATTAATATTGACATCACCTTGTTTGCTTTTGGTAATATAGGGCTGGTTTAAAAAATGGCATGATTAAAGTTCTGACAAGACAAATAAAATCCAAAGTTCTTTCTTTCATCAGTGGTATGGTAGGTTGAGGTTTCATTAGAAAAAGATTGCTGCCAGAAACTGGGAAATATTTCTGCTCAGTTCTCTAGAACAGTTCTTCCAGAAGACATTTTGGTGCCAGGTAGATCACCTGGGCATGAAAAGGCTCAGCACAGTAGAGAATACCAGATGGAGACTATTTAGGAGTTGCTTTGGAGTACATTTTAGAAGAATCAAAATGGTTCAATAAAAATAGTTTCTGTATGCAGAGATCTTTAACAAGGTAGTAATTACTCCCCTGTATACATTACTGAGTCAATTCCCTACTTTTTAAAATATGAAAACCTTTAAATTCAGAGATGGCAAGGCGGGGGGAGAGGGAAACTACTATATAGTGTTTTATTTTATTTTCTTTAAATAGTGTATCTAAACTGATTCTTTAAGTATTTTGCTGTTGTCTAAGCTTTCTATTTAAGTTTACTCTTGTTTAAACTTCACTGTTATCTAAAAAGACCATCCCTTGGGGGCAGCTGGGTGGCTCAGTGGATGGAGAGCCAGGCCTAGAGACAGGAGGTCCTAGGTTCAAACCTGGCCTCAGATACTTCCCAGCTGTGTGACCCTGGGCAAGTCACTTGACCCCCATTGCCTACCCTTACCATTCTTCTGCCTTGGAGCCAACACATAGTATTGACTCCAAGATGGAAGGAAAGGGTTTTAAAAAAAAATAAAAAATAAAGAGACCATCCCTAGACAGATTTACTAATTTTATTAATTTTTAAAATTTGTTAAAATTTTAAAATTTATTAAAATTAAAATGTATTAAATCATAAATTCTAAGTGGTCAGAATCACTCATTTGTTTTGAAAATCATATTTGATTCTGTTTTGATTATAAGTGCACAGACCCTCTGCTTGATACTTCGAGAAAAGAAATGTGTTTTAAGGTGTCTGAATATCAGTGTTAGTGGGATTAAGGTTCAGAGACCAGGGCCTTTTAAATCACCGAATCAGGAGTCACGTTGTTCTGTAGTTACCAAAAAATGCTTCCCATGAATATTACTCAGATTTTCTTTGGAGCATCTCTTTGCTGCTAGGAAACACTTTGGTATAAGGCTAAAGTTTTATAACTGACCTCTCATCTTTCATAAATCAATTTTCCTTCTGTGTTCTGAAGCTAGTGTTTGAAAGCTAATATGAAACAACTCCAAAATTGAGGATCAGATTTAAGTCACAGGGGAGTCCTAAAAAGCCTTTACTTGTAGAATTTTATTTCTACATTATGCTGATACCTCTGAACCTCCTCTTTGGGATTCCTGGGAGAAGCTTTGTTTTTCAAGGATCCTAGAATAAGAATCTTCCCCTCTCTCTGAAGCCATTCTCCCTGCTGTAAGCTGAGGTCCTGTTAAAGAATGGTAGAAAGGGGGTGCAACTAAGTGGCTCAGTGGATTACGAGCCAGATCTGGAGACAAAAAGTCATGAGTTCAAATGTGGCTTCAGACACTTCCCAGCTGTGTAACTCTGGGCAAGCTACTTAACCCCCATTGCTCATTATCACTCATTGATTTTGAGTCGGAAGGTAAGGGTTTTAAAAAGAAGAAGAAGAAGAAGAAGAAGAAGAAGAAGAAGAAGAATGGTAGGCAGGATGAGGAACTCTTTTGAGTAGGATTAATTTATTTGTTTTACAGATGAAAAAAGGGCTGCCTGTTGCATGGCTTTGCAAAATAGTACTTTTATCCTTGCCCTTGCTAGATGTGGGATTACCAAAATATTTCTTGAAAACCATTTAGATCAATGTTGCTAATATATACAATCTCTACTGTCTTTTTAGATACCCAGTCAACTGTGGAGCTGAGAAATTCACAGGAGCAACCTGTGTTCACAGGTATCATCAGGTTTTCCGTTTTTAAAAATACCGTCCTTAAGCCATGAAAGGACGGGAAAAGGTTCTCTTTCAGACTCTGATGTCTTCTCGATGCAGTGAGGGTGCTAGGGGCTTGGCAGTTGAGAACTTGATCATGTTTTTATGATATCAAGATAACTATTGAATAAAATCCCCAATCAATTGCATGAGGGTTTTTTTTTGGTTTGTTTTTTTTTAATGATCACAGTAACCAATCCCGCTCCCTCCTGCCATTTCTGATCCAGGATTCAATTTTTCTCTTTTTAATTGGTTGCTTTGCTTCCTGTCGATCTTCATTATCCACTCAGAAGTTAACTGTTATCTGAAATGTGCTTAAAAGAATGAAGAGTTGGTATTAACTTGATTGAATTCAAAATCAGAGGAGGGGGGAAAGAACCCTTAAAATATCAGAATTCTTAAAATAACCCTTAAAATATCTTACATCTTTATGACCTGAATAAAATGCAGAGTGGAATATTGAGGGCTTGTAATATTGGAAACTCATTTATAAAAGGTTAACAGGGATCATTGCTCTCTGAGGAGAGAATGTTTATTATACTATACATCTATATCCATGTGAGGATATAAATATATATACAATTTACATACAAATATATATAATCTTTCCTATGTTGTCAAATTAACCATTATTCATTTTCTTTACAGCAAAGAAGCATTTAGTAAATTACTAAAGGGATACATTTTTCTTGCATCATAAGAAACTAAATCTTTGAAAAAATGTTTTAAATGGTTGAGATGAAAAAAAGAAATTTCATGAATGAATTTCCTGAGAGTGGGCTATGTTTTCCCTGGCAAGAAGAAATCCCCTTTATGTTTAAATCTAAATTTGTCTTATATAAGTAGCACAAAGATATTCATTTTCACAAAAATATTCATATTTTCTCCATTTTCTTCTACCACTCTAATCTCTTTAACTCTTCCAGGGATTCTTGTTGGGCATGTGTCCAATGTGCATTTTTTTTTCCATTTGAGGCTTTGCGTGTAACTGTTTTTCTGTTGTCTTGGTCTTCTCTGCCATCATAGTAATTTTCAATGGTCAAGTTCTTTTTTTTTTTTTTTTTTTTTTTTTTTTTTGCTTCCTCGCTTTTACAGGTGATTGTCACTTGTGTGTGTTCTTAAATTGTAAGCCAGTTACATTTTACATAAAAGAGGGCTGATATTCTATCAGATTAGATTTGTATTCTCATAAATTCCTTTGCATTTTAAGTGGACTGCATTTCCTGAGCAAAAAGAAAGGCCGCCCACAGTTTGGAACAGCCAACTTCAAACTTCCATAATATGGCTTACTGTATAGATATATGATATGCAGAATTTGGAACTTAGAATTTTTACAAATCTCGGATTTCATTCAATATTTTAGCACCTACTGACTTGGTTTACAGACTCTTTTAGTACATATTCTTTTTCTAGGATTTCATTTATTCTTATATGAATTCTAGTAAATTTTCTGGTCCATTTATTAATTTATTAACTATTTCTTACATTGTTTCCTTTGTTGTATTCTACTTTCCTATGTCTTTGGTTCCAGGTTAACTCTTTAATTTGTAAAAACTATAAAATTCCACCAGTGTTAGACAATATGACTTGAGCAACTAAAGGGAGTTGCATATATTATCCTGCTTGAGAATATGGTGTCAATTCTGCTTCTTTGAATTTAGGAAGTTACTCAATAAATATGCATTTATTGACTAGCAGAAACTGAGTAATTCTTCATTTTTGTGTTCTAATTAAATATTCAATCATACTTAAATATAAAAATAATTCTAGATGCTTTACAATTATAGTAGATGACCTTTATGTCTATGTAAACCTATGTAAAATGCTTTTCAAACCATAAATGCTATATAAATGTTAACTATTGTTATTCCATAGCATCTTAAGGCCTACAGCATGCTTTGCACACAGTTTTTCATTTGCTCTTCATAATAAGTCTCAGGTTGGTACTATAAATGTTATTAATTTTGCAAATTAGGAAACTAAAGCTCAGAGGAAATGATTGGGCCAGAATCACTTGGCTGGTCAGTGATAAAGGCATGATTTCAAACTAGATCTTACTAGATTCTAAGTCTAGTATACTTACTAGTCCAATGCGCTTCCTTGAAGGATTATCATCACTAATTGATCAAAAAATATAATTTTCAGGGCAGCTGGGTAGCTCAGTGGATTGAGAGCCAGGCCTAGAGATGGGAGATCCTAGTTTCAAATCTGGCCTCAGACACTTCCCAGCTGTGTGACCCTGGGCAAGTCACTTGACCCCCATTGCCCACCCTTACCTCTCTTCCACCTATTAGCCAATACACAGAAGTTAAGGGTTTAAAAAAATATATATATATGTATATATATATATATATATATAATTTTCTTTTAAATATGTTTTTAAATTAAATTTTATTTTCAAATGAAGATCTGCCTATTCTCCCTCCCACCTTCCTTTCTTCCCCCATTGAGAAAAGAAAAAAATCCCATCATGTTTTTAAATTCAATTTTATTTTAGTCTATTTTCAGTTTTCAATTCTCTCCCACATTCCTCCTGCTCCAAACCCCTATCTTTAACATGTTTAGCCAAGCTAAATAATTCCCAAATTGGTCATGTCCCCCAAAATGTCTCAAACTTCACTCTAAGTCTTAACTCTCCTCTATTAGAAGATGGGCAGAATTGTGGTTAGACATTTTATTGATCAGAGTTTCTAAGTCTTTCAAAGTTGTTTGTCTTTACATTATTGTTAATATTGTATAAATTATTCTCCTGGTTCTGCTCACTTCATTCTCTAGCAGTTCATACAAGATTTCCCATATTTCTCTGAAAACATCACCTTTATCATTTCTTGCAGCACAGCAGAATTCCATCATATTCGTGTGCCATAACTTCTTCAGCCCTTCTCCAGTTGATGAACACCATATCAATTTCCAATTCTTTGTCACCACAAAGAATTGCCATAAGTATTTTTCTTGCATACAAGTCCTTTTCCTCTTTCTTTGATCTCTGGAGATTTTTTTTGAAGATTTTGGAGATTTTTTTACTCTTGGTGACTGTTTAATAGTTTTTAGGGGCACAGTTCTAAATTGCTTTCCAGAATGACTGGACTAGTTCACAACCTCACCAGCATTGTATTAATGTACCTGTTTTCCCCTATCCTCTCCAGCATTTGTCATTTCCCATTTTTTCTCAACTTGGCCAATCTGAAGGGTATGTTGTAGAACTCCAGAGTTGTACTAATACACATTTCTCTAATTATTAGAGCATTTTTAAAATATGGCTATTGTTAGCTTGATTTCTTCCTCTGGAAACTGACTGTTCATATCTTTGGGTAATGGTTTTTATTCTTCTAAATTTGAATCAGTTCCCTATATAACTCAGAAATGAAATGTTTATCAAAGAAATTTGCTATGAAGATCTTTCCTCCCCTATTACCTGCGTCTCTTATAATTTTAGCTGCATTGATTTTGTTTGTATAAAACCTTTTTCATTTTATGTAATCAAAGTTTTACATTTTGTCTCCTTGGACCTTTTTCCTCTTGTTTGGTCATGAACACTTCCTCATTCCCTTATTCATAGTTATATGTGATTTTTGAAGACCTGCTAGAATATATTTTTAAAACAAGTTTGTGTTGATTTATTTTGTTTCTTTTTATGTCACCACAGTTTTCCCCAGTGTTCTTTTCACATTTGCTCCCTTATAACCATCTGGTATAACAGATAAAAAGAAGAGGGGAAAAAATCAGCCTAACTGATCAATACATTGAAAAAGTTTGAAAATATATGCACTTTACATTTGCCTACCTCCCACCTCTTCAAAGGAATGGGGAAGGGATATCTTTTCATGTCTCATCTTTTGCATCATATTTGTTCTTTGTCTTTTTGTAATATTCATTCTGATTTTGGTGGTTCTTTTCATTTTTATTATTGTTGTTACATTCTAATTTTTTCTCCTCTTGCTTACTTTACTCTGCATCAGTTCAAGGAGATCTTTCCATGATTCTCTTTATTCATCACATATTTCATTTCTTGTAGCACAGTAGAATTTCATTACACAATTTGCTCAGCCATTCCCCTATAATTGGACATTTACTTTGTTTCTCCATAAGTATTTCAGTGTCACTGGGGACTTTGTTCTTATCAATGACCTCCTTGGGACTTAAGCCTAGCAATATAATCTCAGCAAGGAGGTATGGATATTGTGTTCATTTTCTTTGTATCATTCCAGTTTACCTTCCAGAATGGTTGTAGTGAATCACAACTCCAACAACAATGCATTAGTGTACCTACCTTCACACAATCCCTGCAACACTGATTATTCCTTTTTTTTTTTTTTTTTTTTGCCTTTTTTGCCATCATCTTGCTATAGCCTTAGATAGGGCTTGAAACATCTTGGGTCAATTATATTTTCTAGGCTAGGAATACATCTTCACCTTCTTGATAAGGTGAAAAATATGAGAAAATAGAGCTTAACATGCAGAAATTTTATTTCCAGATATCTCTTTATTAATGCCTTTGTATTTTTAAGTTCAATACTTAGTCATGTTATCAACTAACATTTATTGAGCACAGAGAGTAGCTGCATCCTACTAAATGTCTTGAGACTAGAGAGTACCAAACTATTAAAAAATGAACTCCCTTTTATATTTTAGTTCTGGCCAGAGAAATGAAATATCACCTAAACTATCAAGGGTTATATGAAGCAGATCATTGGTCATATAGTTAATGAAAGTCATATGACATGTCAGAAAGTTGAATTGTGGGTAAATGATCAAGATGATTATTATTTATACTTTCTTTTATTTAGAAGGCCAAGTGATTTTGAATGACTACAGTTCGTCCAAACCTCAGGAGGTAGAAAATATGGACAGTGGAGAAGAGAACAAAGACCGGGTCCCACCCATTGAAGATGAGGATATGGGAGGTAAGTTGGAATTTACTTGCCAGAAAGTAATGGCTAAAGATTTTGATTAATGTTCAACATTAAAGGAAAATAAGGAGTTATCTGAGGATAATGGTAACAAATTATTTTGGGAAGGATAAAACAGTTTTGTTCAATTACTGTGGCTTCTTAAAGTTCATCCCAAAATTTCATCACATTTTTGAGAACATGGTACGCCTTGCCAATCTCCTAAATAAACACACAGCTTACCCTAAAATTTCACTTATCTTTTATATTAATGTTTATGTTGGCACAGACATATAACATAAACAATCTGCATTGCTTTTCTGAGTCAGCCTTAGGATCATTATATATAACGCGTGTCTAAATGTGTACTGTGTTGCATAGACTTTTCCTGGGATTTCTCTCTTATTTGTTGAAGTCTCTGTAATAAACATTTAAAGAGGTCATGAAATGGAGCTGTGTGTCTAGAACCTCTGAGACTGAAATCACAGCGTCAACTAACATTCCAACTATGCCGAGCTGTACATTAGTTTGTGCCAGTTCTAAACCACAGAGACTGAAAAGTGCTGCTTGGCACAGGATGTGGTCATTTGTGCTGAGGAAAGCATATGGTGCCCTACCAGGTCCATGCGACTTCTTGAAGGTGACTTATCCATGGCATTGCACTCGCATCAAAACAGAGAGTAGCTTTAGTCTTGGTGTAGAGTTGTCTAAATGCACATATCAGACTATGTAAAATTGTATTTGAATCAGAGACCTTTGGGTGTAGAGGTTTAGGATGGTTTGCCAAAACATCCTCTTAGATTTGAAACATGACATATGATTATTAAATTAAAATTCAGGATCTTTTCCCCCTACCCTGACCCCTAGTCCAAGACAAGAAGCCAGAACCATTTTTTTTATTCAGGTCAATTTTTTGAAGAATATTGTGGTGGTAGGTAGCTAAATATTTAAAAATTCCCTGCACACAGCAGATGCAACCTAGATAGCAATATGTCATCTTCTTCCAGCCTGCATTCAACAAATCATTGTCACTGACCGTATCCTAGAAAAATTGTCCAAAATGGCAAGAGGAAGACTCACTCTCTGCGGCTTGTGCATCTGGGGCATAGCTGATGGTTACAGATAATAATGAGAGCTGACATTTATATACAATATTTCTCAGTTTCAGCACTGAACATAATCTCAGACACAGAGTAGATTCTTCATAAATACTTGTTGAGGGGGACAGCGAGGTAACTCAGAGAGAGAGCACCAGACCTAAAGATGGGAGATCCTGGGTTGCTGGAGATACAAATACAAGGAAAAAGAAAGAAAGCCCTTGTCCTTAAGGAGTTTATATTCCAAGGAAGCTGAAAAGTGATGACCTCAGGAGAGTCATAAAGTGAAGGGAAGGGCAGCAGCTCAGGGGATAGAGAGCCAGGCTTAGAGCTGGGAAGCTCTGCATTCAAATCTAGCCTTAGACACTTCCTAGCTGTGTGACCCTGGGCAAGCCACTTAACACCCTCTTGCCTAGCCCTTACCACTCTTCTGTCTTGGAACCAATAGTATTGATTCCAAGACAGAAGGTAAGGCTTAAAAAAACAAACGAACAAAAAGAAAAACAATACACAGTATTGATTCTAGGACAGAAGGTAAGGGTTAAAACATGAAGGCAAGGGTATGGAGATAGAGGCTAAGAAGCAGAGCTGGGAGAGGAATGGAGCATGGCTAGCCTGAAGCTTGCCGCACAGTGGAGCTTCTGGGAGGACCTGCCAAAGGGAAAGGGGCCACAAGATGGAGGGATGTTCTAGGTTGAGAAGAAGACCCACAGGCATTGAGTGAACTTCTTGGGTGAAAAAAAAGCCACATACAGGGATTTAGAAACAACTTATATTGATACTGCACCTTAAAGTTTGCAAAACAGGTAAGTCGTGCAATTATTTCATCTAGCACTATTTTATAAATCCTTTTGCTCCCTCCCTAAACTTCTTTGTATATATGTTCATGTTGTTTCCCTTGCTAGAATATATGCTCCTTGAGAGTAGAAATGGCTTTATTTTTTTCCTTTGAATCAACAGTGTTAGACAGTGACTGCCTCATAGGAATAGGGGATTAGGGTTGTGACTTCATCTGGTATAGAGAACTCCTTCCCAGGTGAAGAAACTCCTTCTACTAATGCAGAGAGGCATCCCTTTTGCAATTTTTGGACCTTTAAGGGCAGCTAGGTGGCACAGTGGATAAAGTGGATAAATTAGCTAGAGTTGGGAGGTCCTGGTTTCAGATACTTCCTAACCATGTGAGGCTGAGCAAGTCATTTAACTCTGTTTGCCTAGTCTTTGCTCTTCTATCTTAGAGTTGTTACTTCGACAGAAAATAAGGGTTAAAAAAATTCTAGCCTGTAGTACAAAGAATTTTCATGACCTGTTTGGGCTAACATAGCCAGCATATATCAGAGGCCAAGAAGCCAGCTCTTCATCTACTATGCCACTGTGACCTCTCGGTCTTAATGTTATTGATTGATCAAGTAATAGACAAGGAAACTTGGACTTTAAGAGATTAAGTGACTTGCCCAAGGTCATGTGGTATCTAGTGGTAGTTGGAACTCAAACCCAGGTCTTGTGACTCTGAGTCTAATTAATGCTTGTTCTACTTTATTACACTACTTCTGGCATGGTGCCACCTCACCCTCTACCCCCCACTACATTTCTACAGGAGCAAGGGACATCTGTGGAGAGAAACTACTTTTCCCAGGTGCCATATGGCTAGTAGTGCTACGTGGTTCTCCTGGGCGACCAGGCATGAGGCCAGTAATCCTAAATACTCTAGGAGGGAGAGTTTTCTCCCTAAAAAAAAAAAAAAAAGAATTGAGTGAACTAGCTCCTTTCTTAAGATTAATTCTCTTTATGACAGTTCAGCTGCACACCAGTCACACCTGTGTTAATAATGGCATTCCATCTGGGTCCTAGACTTAATGTGGACTGGAACCAGGACCTCTGCTCTTTAGCATGGGAAAATAGCAATCACTGGGCATACATCATAGATATTTGACAATGCAAATAATGCTTGCTTAATGCAGCCTAAGCAGCATCACCTAGGAGATATCTAAATCCTCACAGACACAAACCCACATTGATATTCAGAAGTGGACACGTTGCATAATGTGGTACATCTAATTCTGCAGTGTGGGGAGCTGTCCCCATGGTGACCAGAATGCATCTCTCAGCAAATCCCGGTCCAAACCGTAGAGGCCACATGGGAAAATTTGGCCAAAATTATAATGAAAATGACCACATATATTGTTAAATGCTATGGAATCCCAGTGTAATTATAATCATCCCATTTTTAAAAGGTCATCTAGAGGAGTTTGGGAGTTTTTTGTGACAAAGAGCTACTTTTTTTCCTGGAGTGTTTTAAATTCTGAGCAAGTGCTAATTGTGTTTTATTTTAGGTTCTAAGAGAAGTAAAGTATGTGGTTTTTCTCTTTTAAAAAAATAATAAAATAGATCTCTTTGTGCAGGTTTCCAGCAGTTAGAAGTTTGCTTTGTAGAAAACTGCAGGCAACCCATGGAGGTGCTTATTTTTTTCCTGTGGTCTAGAAGAAAGCAAGGCTGTTTTTGCAAAAATAACTATTGGGTTAAGACTTTGGCCATAGCCTTTACCTCCCTAATGCTGTAGGTTAGTAGCATTAGCATTGTGGAGAGGTGAGGGGTAGCAGAAGCAGTAAAGCTCATCATGATTTGGCATCAGTTTCTTTATTCATCCCCCAATAAGTATCTCGGTCATTTTTCTTTTTGCAAAAAAGCCCCAAATATTCTAATGTGCTTCCATGTATTTAATGGAACTGTTGAAATAGAGATAGTGGGAGCAGGGGTAATCTGATGGACAGTGGGGAGCCAATGATCATATCGGAGTTCCTTTTGCATCCCCTATTTCCACCAAAGATACCATTATTCCTCCAGTTTCCCACCATCTCATCCATATTCCCAGCCTCAAAATCATCTCCTTCCCTCCCTTCTCCCTTCCCTGCCACATTCAGGTGCCAAATGTTATTGATTTGAACTCCACTATATATCTCACATCCATCCCCTTCTCCCCATTCACATAGCTATCATCCTAATTCAGGCTGCCTTCATTTCTCCCCTAGACTTTCATCTTCTAATTGGTCTCCCAGCCTCCAGACACCCAAGAGTTAACGGATTCCTTAAGTTGAAATCTGACTTTGTCACTCTCCCTGAGAAACCTGTCCATCTTCATTTCTCTGGGATAAAATTTGGGCTCTTGTGTTTGGCTTTTAAAACCTTTCCCAATCTGGCTCCAGACTACCTTTTCAGGCGTATTGCATTTCCTATTCCTCTAAGCACACTAACCCATTTTTCTTTCCTATACCAACATTCTGTCTCTCATTTCTCATCTCTCAGACTGTCCTCTGGGGCTAGACTGTTCTTTTTTGGCCTTCATCTCTTAGAATCTCCAGCTTTCCTCAAAGCTCAGGTCAAGCCTACGCTGAACCCCACCTCCCCATCTAGTTGACAGGACCCCTCTCCTGGAACAAGGGTTCTTAAACCTTTTGTTGTGTCTTGGGCACAGGCTGATAAAGCCTGTGGGCCCCTCTCAAAATAATACTTTTAAGGATGAAAAATACAAAGGATTACAAAGGAAACTGATTCCGTTTAAATTAAAATACATTCTTTTCCTATCCAACTTCACAAACCTCTGAAAACTAACCACAGAACCTAGAAATTACTTTGCGTATATTTTCTTTCTTCATTAATTAATTTATTGCTACTTTCATTAAAATTCCAAGGTATCTCCCTCCACTCCCTGAACTAAAGAAGGCATCATTTATACAAAAATAATATATATATATATATAAAGCTATGTCGCACATGTTTCTATCAGTTCTTTCTCTGAAGGTGGACATTTACAAGTTATTCTTCAAATGTTATTTCTGTTGTATATAATGTTCTCTTTGTTTTACTTAGTTCTACTCATTTTGCTCTTTATAATTTCATGTAGGTCTTTCCATGTTTTTAAAAAATTAACCTTCTCATCAATTCTTATCTTGTATTCCATCAAAATCATATGCCACAGCTTGTTCAGCCATTCCCAATGGATGGGCATTCTTGTGTGTTTTTATGCCCGTGTTGTTTCCACTGAAAACAATGTCAACTCCTTGAAGACAAGAACTTTATTCTTATCTTTTTTACCCCTATCGAGTCATAGGCACTTAATAAATACTTCTTCAATGAATAACTGAATTAATGCAATTCTGACTCTGCCACTTTTGAACTGGGTTCGCTTGGACAAGTCATTGCAACTCATTGAATCATTGAATCTTAGGCCTCAGTTTCCTCATCTGGAAAGTGAAGGGGTTGGACTTGGGTGAGCTATAACAGAGTGGTGAACTTATGGCTGCAAACTAAATCAGTCTGGGCTAGCTAGGTGGCTCAGTGGATAGAGAGCCAGGCCTAGAGTTGGGAAGACCTGATTTCAAATCTGGCCCTAGACGCTTGCCAGCTGGGTGACCCTGGGCAAATCATTTAACCCCCATTGCTTAGCCCTTAGGGCTCTTCTGCCTTGGAACTAATACTTTCCATCCATCCTAAGACAGAATGTAAAGATTTAAAATATATATCACTGGGAAATGTTTAACAAAGTAAGTAAAACTACAATAAAATATAGATAATGTTGATTTGTGGTTTTTAAAGTTAATATATAGCATGTAATTCTATTTCTATTTCTACTTGAAGTTGATACCACTTATCTATCAAGGCTCTATAAAGCCACCTTCTTACTTTCAGTTCTTGAATGAAAAGGATTATTTTTATTTTAGACAGGTTTTTTTCCTGGTTGGTGGGCACTAAATCTTAAAAAAATTAAAAAGGTAGAAAATACTTAATTTGTATCACAGAAATCACCTCTCAGAATCTTTCTAGGCCAATCCCATCCACCTCCAGGGGTCAACTAGATAGGCACAAACATTTACCAAAAAAAAATTTAAATGACAAAGCAATGAGACCTATCAGTGGTAATTCTACTCCGTATTTTCATGAATTTATGTTTTAATTGTGATTGGCAAGAAATCTGGAAATAAAATTTCTAGATCCAGTGGCATCATTTTGGTGGCTAGATCTGGCTCAAGACCCATCTGAAGACTACTCCATCCCTCACTGATTTCCCTTTTCCTTTGAACTCCTATAGCACTGATATAAAATAATTTAACCCTTAGTTATATGCATAATTTGTCTTCCCAATGAGGTGAAAAGTTTCTGTAGGGGAGAGTCTTTTGTTTTATATTTCTGTTTCCTCCAAAGAACTGAACAGCACAGAATCGTTCAACGAGCTTTTATTAAAAGTTTTAGATTGGGTATGTAGACTCGAAACTACCACACCAATGAAACTATCAACAATTTGGAAAGAGGTTTTGATCAATGACACATGTTAAAACCAGTGGAAATGTGGGTCGGCCATGGAGGAGGAGGAGTGCGGGGGGTGAAGGGGAAAGTAGGAGCATGAATCATGTAACCAGGTTAAAAATTATTATTAATAAATGTTTAAAAAATTTAAAAAAAAAGTTTTATTATAAGGGGGCAGCTAAGTGGTTCACTGGATTGAGCACAAGGCCTGAAGACAGGAAGTCCTGGATTCAAATCTGGCCTTAGACACTTGCCAATTGTGTGGCCCTGGGCAAATTACTTAACCCCCATTGCTTAGCCCTTACTGCTCTTCTGCCTTGGAACCAGTACACTGTATTGATTCTAAGATGAAAGGCTTTAAAAAGTTTATTAGCAGGGCACCTAGGCAGCACAATGGATAGAGTGCTAGACCTGGAGTGGGAAGACCTGGGTTCAAATATGGCCTTAGATATTTCCTAGCTGTGTGATCCTGGATAAATAACTCAGCCCTGTTTGCCTAGCCCCTGCCCTTATGTCTTAAATTGTTACTAGGACAGAAAGTAAAGATATTTTTTTTAAGTTTATTATATGCTGAACACCATATTAAGTTCTGGAGATAGAAAGAAAAGCAGACATTTTGAGCATATAGTAAGTATTCAAAAATTCAACCTATATCTGATGATCAACTAATTATTTAGCCACAATGACTTTCTATATTGCTTTGACTTCTAAAAAATTTTAGCTTTATGAAGCGGTGATTTCCCAGACTTACCAGATTGGGTAAAGGATAAGAAATGAAGAAATGCTTTTTTTTTTTTTAATGCTGCTCAGCCTTTGGCTCATTTGGTCAAATTGAACCATTTTTCTTTGACTCTGCAAAATGGTACTTTCTATCCATGTCATTGTAGTAGTTTGAGGTTTAGCAGGAAAAAGGGCTTAAGAGATCATTATGGGGCAGCTAGGTGGCTCAGTAGAGCATTAGTCCTAGAGGTCCTCCATTCAATTGTGGCCTCAGATATTTCCCAGCTGCATGATCCTAGATAAGTCACTGACCTCACCATTGTCTAGCCCTTACCGCTCTTCTGCCTTAAAATCAATAATCAATACACAGTACTGATTGCAAGACAGAAGGTAAGGAGAGAGAGAGAGAGAGAGAGAGAGAGAGAGAGAGAGAGAGAGAGAGCGCATGCACATAGGGTCTTTTAGTCTTTTCATTTATCATGTGTTGAGTGCTAGCACTAGTATCATAGGTACTTATATAGGAAACATATAGAAGTCAGGACCTGACTGAAAACTTTTCAGCCAGTATAATAACCAAAACAAAGGCTGAAGAGTGACATAATATTGCATGAGAACAGCATTCCCCAATTATTCCTACCTGGCCTGATTTTAATGGAATGCAGAAAAATGAGAACCTCTGGGGGTGTTTTTTGGTTAGTCTAGTCAATAGCATAACCAGAACCAGCTTGAAGAAGAAGACAAGACCAGTCACTCCTGTTATATTTGTGAAAGGAGAGAAGTTTAAGTGTGAGGTGGTATGGTTGAGATGTAACACCCTGCCTCCTCAAACTCCTTCGTGGTCTCTATTGAACTTCTAAAAGTCATTCCTCCAAGAGGTCCTAGGTTTAAACCTGGCCTCAGACACTTCCCAGCTGTGTGACCCTGGGCAAGTCACTTAACCCCCATTGCCTAGGTCTTACTGCTCTTCTGCATTGGAACCAATACAGGGTATTGTTTCTAAGATGGAAGGTGAGGGTTTTTTTAAAAATCACTCCTCAGGGCAGCTGGGCAGCTCAGTGGATTGAGAGTCAGGCCTAGACACAGGAGGTCCTAGGTTCAAATGTGGCCTCAGACACTTCCTAGCTGTGTGACCCTGGGCAAGTCACTTAACCCCCATTGCCTAGCCTTTACCACTCTTCTGCCTTAGAACCAATACATAGAATTGATTCTAAGATGAGAGAGAGAGAGAGAGAGAGAGAGAGAGAGAGAGAGAGAGAGAGAGAGAGAGCGCACTCTGGTACTAGTTTGGATAGATGCTGTCTTGATCCCTCAGAAAAAATCCAATTTGATAGCACTTTCTGCGATTGACAGCAAGGGCGCTTATAAGAAAAGACTTAAAAGTCTCTCTCCCTTCTAGTCCCCTACCTGGCAGAGGTCCTTAATTTCTATAAGAACCCAAATTTTAAAGGGCCATCAGAAGCCTCTTTTCTTTCTCTTGGGAGACACAACTCAAGTCTTTAAAAGACTTTCCCTGTGATCATCTTGATTCCTGTTGAGGTACAAAGTGTTCTCAGCATGACAAGTGCTAAAAATGTTCATGTTTTTGAAAAGGAAAAAAAATAGCAAGCCACATTTGTGTCTCATGGATGCTAATTGCCACCACATTTAGACGTGTGAAGGGGTCTCTGGCTGGAGTGAGATTGGAGAGGCAGACTCCCTCTCACCGAGGCGCTCACTGAGGTTCCCGTGGTGCTGCTCAGCACACGCAAGTATGTGCTTCAAAAGGAAGTGCCGTTCTTTATCAAGTTATTACATCTCCCAAGGCCAGATCTAGATCTGCTGTTCATGGGATGCGGGGGTTATCTCACAAAATCAGCAGTACTACTCCGTGGCAGAAGTTCACTCACAGGGGATTTCTGTAAGTGTTAAAACTGGGCAGGTGGCAATATTGCATCAACTGTGTCAAACGGGCAAGTTTTTGAGGTGATCAGAGGAAAGAGGCTGCTCCTTGAATCTCGTGGACAGAAATTTGAATTTGTGCCTTGCCATCCCAGTGAGCCAGGAAGAACCCAGAATGAGGTTTTAACATTGGGTTATTAGAGTAACAGGCAACTGAAGAACAGTTTAAATCCCCAGACCTCCTGGGATGCTGTGTGTGTGTGTGTGTATGTGTCTCTGAGTTACCTTTGCCTTGGAGGAATTACTGACAGTGCCCTTCATTCTAAGGAAAATGCTGGAATGAAAAAGAAAACAAGAAACAAGTCATGTGAGTTCCAGATATAATCTATTACCCAGAAATCTCCCTATAGCCCCACTCACTGATACTCAACCGGAAGGAGAAACTCTGTGCAAACAACAAATAATATTTATTCATGATTTGAGGTGTCAGAAGCTCTTTTGTTCCCTAAACAGATTGTTAATTCTTTGATTTAAGGGACCAAATTTCCTCCTCTTACAATCCCTTTACTAGTACTTAACTCTTGAGTATGTATAATAGACACTTGATAAATACAAGTTAATTTAACTTAACAAACATTTGTTAAGTGCACATTGTGTTCCAGGCACTGTGAGGATTGAAAAGGTTAGTTATGGGGACAACAAGGTAGCTCAGTAGACAGAGAGCCAGGCATGGAGACAGGAGGTCTTGGGTTCAAATATGACCTCACATATTTCCTAGTTGTGTGACCCTGGCCAAGTCACTTCACCCCAGTTGCCTAGCCTTTACTGCTCTTCTGCCTTGGAACCAATATTACTATCTATTCTAGGGCAGAAAATAAAAGTTTACCAAAAAAAAAAAGAAGAAGAAGGCTAGTTGTGGATGAAGGCTGGAACCTGGTCATTCTAGGGTCTGGGTTTAAAGTCTAGGTCAGTGATGGGCAGCTGGTAGGCCCAGCAGATAGAGCACCAAGCCTGGAGTTGGTAGGAGCTGAGTTCAAATGTAGTCTCAGATACCTCCTAGCTGTGTGATCTGGGGCAAGTCACTTAACCCTGTTTGCTTAGCCCTTCCCCTTCTATCTTAAACTTAAGATAGAAAGTTGGGGCGGGGGGGGTGGGTGAGGGTAATTCTTTTTTTTTTATTCAATGAACTTTTATTTTCCCAATTACACATAATAACATTTTTCAACATTCATTTTCCAAAATTATAAGATCCAAATTATCTCCCCCCTTCCCTTCCCCCTTCCTGGAGCTGGTCAGCAATTTGATCTGACATACACGTATTGATGTGCAAAACATACTTCCATATTGGTTGCTATTGTAAGAGAGTATTCATATAATACCCAAAACTCCAAAATAAAACTGTAAATAAGCTAATGTGAAAGATAGTATGCTAAGTTAGAAGTTTAAAAAAAATAAAGTCTAGGTCAATGGCTTCTAACCTGTGAAACACTGGAACTATTATATCGGGTCCATGAGCCCGTACTCATTTTGATCTTTATTTTTCTCCAATAAACTATACAGACTAACTTGGCAAACATACTCTGCAGAATGACTAAATAATGTCTCACACATATATTTGTTACTGTTTTTTAAATGTAGATAGATGCTGCTGTGATAAAACTAAAATTCTTTTTAAAGTGTTTCTGAATTCACTGTGATTTTTTTTGTCATTGTTTTTCTTTTCTTTTTCCCAAGGAACAGTAAGATATAGCACATAATGGCAAAACTCTTACAAATACTGGGGACTGGGGGGTGTCTGGGAAATTTTTTGATGCTCTCATGCTTGACCAGACTGGGAACCACTGGTGTAGGGCAGAGGTAACTTACACCTAATTAAAAGCTAAACATAAATAACTTGTGGTATATAATCACTTCATTACAGTTAGTTTTTCTGCTTCCCAGTAGCATGGGAAAGAAATGGTTAGCAAATGTCACAGGTTTAATGGTCTGAGGAGCTGTTGTTTCTAGTGTAAATAAGTTTGACTCACTATTGTTGTTTGTATTTTCAAACTGTCTACACCAAATGAGGACAGTTAAAGTACAGATGGTCAACACTTCTGCTTTCTGCACTAACCTGGAATTAGAAAAATCCTCTTCCTTGACCTTTCCTGTTCCCAAATGTAGCTGCCCAACTAAGTGTAGGGAGGCAACTAGGTGGCTTCAGTGGCTAGAGAGGCAGGCTTCAAATTTGGCCCCAGATACTTCCTAGCTAGGTGACCCTGGGCAAGTCACTTAAACCCAGTTGCCTAGCCCTTACTTCTTCTGCCTTGAACTGATATTTAATATTGATTCTAAAATAGAAGGTAAGAGTTTAAAAAAAAAAAAAAGAAATGTAAAAATGGAGACAAAACAGGAAAAAGCTTTTAAAAAAAATATCCTATGGTTTTATTATATCCAGCAGTCTTGTTTGGAGTCTAGATGTATGAATTCTTTGGATTATTATAGTAGAATCTAGCCTAAGATTTATAATATCTAGCAGTTTTGTTTGGAGTTTAAATGTATAGATTCTTTGGATTGTTAATAGAATCTAGCCTGAGATTTAAAAAATTACATTTGGTAGCGACTAGCAACATGGTGCTTTAATGTTTCGACTTCAAAGTGTCTCGCAGCGTAAGAATGAAGATGTCAGCACTAGTATTGAATGATGACAGTGGTAATCCGGCCCTTGGTGTATAACCTTCAAACACCAATAAATGAGATTATCAGGATTTAACATGTGACCTTTCTCAGTCTGACTGGTAGGTCCAGATGTTTTCTGATTCAGCTGCCTTGCTGAAATCTGCTCTGAATGGCTACAGTTGGACTTGGATTTGGGGCTGCAGAAATGACAATCTTGAAACCAGATTCTGCAGTGAGCGCTGCTATCTAAATAGTGACAGATGGGAACCTATGGTTTAATAATTAAAAATAATTTGTGACCTTACCCTTAATAGATTTGTTAATTATGTCAACCGAATAAGTAAAAATTGAACGGTAATAGGTATTTCACGATATTAGTCAGTCTGGTGGCATTAAGGACGTTGACGAGATTCGTTAGAGCCAATCTTTTCTGCACCTGCGTCTACAGAAGCAGAAATCCCAGGCAGTCATGCCTTTGTTCCCCGTCAAGGAAGTCCATGGCAACTCTAGAGGAGCCTGAAAACCTTTTTATTAACCTCCTTTCAGTCCTTCCAGGCTCATGCCCACTCTTCATACCCACCGATCCCTTTGGCACAGAAATTGGGACACCACTCTGGGTCTCCATCCCCATCTACACTGGCTGAAACATAGGACCTCCTCCAACATTTTTATACAGTGTTTTACAACCTCAGCATCATTTCTTATCTAGCTTTTTATTTCTTATTTTCTTATTCTTTTTTCTTAATTTCTTATTAAATCTTTAGTTTTATCTCTTGAGATACAACTGCATATGCTTTGAATTTGGGGAGGGAGTCAACTCTCCATTTGTTGTTCTTTCTTGGGCAAGGGAAGGAGAAGGAGTGGGAAGGTGAAGAATATCACATCTCCCATTCACATGTAAGCATTCAGAAGATTACACTTTGTAGATTTATGCCCCACCCCCCAGCCATGACTTAGAAATTTGATCTCATTATCGTTATTGTTCTACCACACATCTAAGAGGCATGAATAGATTAGATATTATGCAGAATAAAGAACACAGCTCCTGCTTCTGGTGAGTTAGAAGTCTCGGCTATAAAGGCACAAACAAACAAAATGGGGAAAGGATAAAAGTGGTCTTGGTTAAAGAAATCTGGTTATTGCAGATTTTAGCAAAGCTTTAGAGAAGTGGCAATACAATATTGCTCATGGTGGAGAAGAGAACTGCCAGGTCAGCCCTCCTTTGGCTCAGGTCTTCACCAAAGATAGAAATAGATGCATGTTTGTTTTCTTGCCAAGCCTATAAGTTCTATTAGTTTCAGTGGAAAGTGCAGAATACTTTGGAACACATCAGCTTCAGGGTTAAAAGTATCCTTCTGAAAATGTCTTTCTTAGGTAAAATTGTCATCTGCTAACTAGAGAACAATTAAGGAAGGTTTTTTAATGTTGAAAAAAGTTATCTACTATTTTAATGATAAAAATAGAGGAAAATAGTGACTATAGTAGCTCTTTTAAAAGAATCATATCACTAACCTCTCTTCAGAGGTGTCATTTAAATGCCATCTGATGCTGCTTTTTTACAAGTAGATAAAGATTCTGGAGAGGACAACCTGCCCTCTGTACACAACAGTGTTGAAATCAGATGGAATGTACCACACATTTCATTAAGGTGGCTACTCAGAGAATTTGATTTTTAATTTTCTTAAAAGATAAACATTAATTACATACTCACTCATGAAGAACTTTCTGTATTTACCAAGCAAAAGAAATTAAATTTGCCTCATTTTGATTTCCTTTAAATTAATAACTAAATTTTAAAAATCAAACTTCACAGAAGGCTTTCAAATCCCTCTCCTTCTATACTGATCAACCTTTTCAAGTTTATTCTCTTGGCTAAAGAAGCATTTTTCCAGTTGGACTCTGCTCCCCAGCCCTGCATTTTGCCAGGAAGGGCTAGCAGGGAAGTATAAAGATTGGTGGGCAAAGGTACATCTTTTCAAAGTTTAAAAATTGAATGTTTTTGCTTTTCTGGCCCAGACCAACCAGAGCCCTAAATTACAGAGTAAGCTGCAGAAAACAAAATAGCCAGAGGAGACAGAGGGAGAAAACTGTTTTGTCGTTTTTTCCCTGATTCAGTTACAAAATGCTGGGGTCCCTAGGGCAGAAGTAGGGGAATTTAGGGGTGCAAAGGAGGAAGACAACGAGCTAGCCTAATCCCAGCAAGACCTAGACTTCTCCAAGACGGAGCACCACCAGAACAGACAAAGTAGCCCTGGGAGAATTTGAGAAATGGGTGTAGTTTAGCCCTAACTGCTGGGAAATAAATTTGAGAAAAATACTTCCTGCTTTTTCCCTAACTAGACCATTGCAGGAATAGGGATGGGGGAAGCGATTGGGAAGCAGAAGAAGGAAACAAGGAGCATTTTGCTGTGGTCACTCAATCCCGGACAGTCCCACCATGGGGAAAAGGCTGGGGGTATATCAGACACTTGGCAACCCTGTGCCCCAACCCCATCGTGGATGATGAGATATCAAATCCTAACGTATCATTAAACAGCTTTTTAAAACTCAGTTTTTAAGGGGGGAAACTCTCAAATGTATTTTTTCCAAGGAAAGGGAAAAGAGAAGCTAGGTACCTTTTTTTTCCTTGTTATTAATAAAATGCTATCCTCATGTTTCAGGGCACTGTCCTGATGGTGAATGGGTTAAATAAAGTGTTAGAAAGTCGTCTTTTCTCTATTTTTAGTTATTGGATTTGCCTTAAAAAAAAAAAAAAAAAAGTTGAGAAGTTTACTCTAGTGTATTGGCCAGATTCCATCCTAATTCTACCCCACTGGCCAACATTGCCTTCACAGTTGCAAATCGAGCCAGGATTCATCTTTGCTTGCGGCCTTAAAGTGTGTTACCAGGCAGCTGGTTAGCAGTTGTTAACACTTCACCCTCAGGGATTCCTATATTTCAGTGACAAGACAACCTATTTCCTGTACCCCGGGCACACACGAAAAAAAGAGTGTTATATTCCTACCATACTTCTTATTGCTGTGCCCACATTATAAACCTAAGCTTTAGCTTAGGTTGTTGACTAAAATAGAATAGGTCCCAATTTGTATGTGCCTTTGAATATTACCAACTCACTGTCAAAATACACAGATCTTTCCCCAACTCTTACTCCTTCTCCTCTAGGGTTCTCTGGTTTTTCACCAGTCCTCTTATTTGTGGTTAGTATAGCCCAGTTTAGAAACACAACTGCTTTGGGCTTCGCTTAGAATTCTCTAAGTCTCAGCCGGATTTTTTATAAAACTGCATTCAGCGTGATATGTTTTTGAAATTTCAGCCTCGGCCTCTGTGATTGAGAGTGGACAGGGCCATTTCTCCTTGCTCAATTGACCTGGAGGTTCCCAAAATGTCCTTAAGGGAGTCAGAACATCTTGGGGAAGTTAGGTCTGGAGTCCCTTCTAATTTTGATGCCCCTTATAATCATAGAACCCCAGGTCAGAAATGAAAGAACCAACTCTCTGATTAGACAGAAAAGGAAACAGACCAGGGAGGGAAAGTTGCTTGTCTGGTATGTTAGCATCTGAACCAGAATTAGAACCCAAGGGACTTAGGTCACCTTTGGGTTAGGTCACTCTGTATACTTGCAGTATTTTAATGCCCAGCCCTCCCAAAGGCCCTCTTTATTTAGATAGTTCCGTTTTCTATGTTATTTTGGCTTTTTCCTTCAACCCAACAAGTATGTATTAAGTATGTACTATATGTTAGGATCTTAGGCTGAAGGGACTTAAAGTTAGCATTTATTAAATACCTACTGTGTGCCGGGCACCACACTAAGCCCAAAGGCAAAAACTAACAACAACAACAAAAATGGAGGGGATAGCATGCAAAGAAATGTCTATAAAGAAGACAGATTACAGAATAGATTGGGGATAGTCTCAAAGAGAAAGCCAAGTAAACAGTCCTTGCCTTTAAGGAGTTTTCATTCTGTTAGGAGGATGACACAAGTAAAATAAAAAAAACATATAAAGTCATCACGAGAGGAAAAAGGAGAATAGGGGAAACCCTCATTGATTTAGGAAGTATATCTGAGCTGGGCTTTGAATTCCAGGAAGTAGTATTGGGGAGGGAATGAATTCCAGGTATGACAAAGACCTAGAATCAGAAAGTGGAGTGTTAGAATGTGTTTGACTGGCAATAAGGCTGCTGCTGAAATTTTTTTGACTGGCAATAAAAAGCTGCTGAAATTTTTTTGATTAGGGGAAGAGATGTATTTGGCTCTGTGTTTTAAGAAAATTTCAAAAACGTGGAAAATTGTTATTGTATGTAATTGGGAAAATAAAATATCTTTGGATTTAAAAAATATTCATTTTGATCTGTATCAGATCACTTATGGTCTCAGGGAGGGGCTTGGGAAAGGAGAATGGGAAGGAAGGTGAGAGCTCAAAAAAAATTTTTTTATGAGTGGCAAAAATTTTTTACATGTAATTAGAGAAAATGGAAAAAATTTAAAAGACTATCAATTTGAAAACTGTATGAAGGTTTGTTTGGGAGAAGGGAATTGGGCTGGAAACAAAGAGACCAATTTGGAGGCTTCTAAGCAAGAGATTAAGACTCTGAAGTAGGTTAAGGCTGTAATAGAGGTAAAGAGGAGTGATAGGAGAGATGTGATGATGGTGTAGAGATTGCTCCCAGCCCTTTGGTAGTAAAGAGAAGCCTTTACTATATACTTGCAATCATTATGTTAAAAGGGCAGCTCAAAGGGGCAGCTGGGTGGCTCAGTGGATTGAGAGCTAGGCTGGGAGACAGAAAGTTCTGGGTTCAAATATGACCTCCAGACACTTCCTATCTTTGTGATCCTGGGCAAGTCACTTAACCTCCATTGCCTAGCCCTCACCACTCTTCTACCTTGGAACCAATATATAGTATTGATTCTAAGATGGAAACAAGGGTTTAAAAAAAATTACAAGATGGGGAAGATATGATTAGACAGATTGTCTGAAAAAGAGCTGAGGGTTTCAGTGTACTGCAAGCCTAATATGAGTCAGCAGGATTGTGTAGCTACCAAAACAGCTAATTCAGTCTTGAGCAGCACGTAGAGAGAGAGGCACAGCTTTCAGGAATGAGGCAATGGACCTTCTGTGCTCTATCTACCCCATATAGACCTTCTCTGTAGTATTGGGTTTAGTTCTTTGGGCCAGAGTTTATGGAAATCATTAATAAGCTGGAGAATAATGAGAGAGAGAGAGAGAGAGAGAGAGAGAGAGAGAGAGAGAGAGAGAGAGAGAGAGAGAGAGAGAGAGAGAGAGAGAGAGAATGAGACAAGTAGACAGAGAATGGAACATTTATCTATCAGGAAAGCACACAGACTAGTGAAGGGCCTAAAATCCATATTACATGAGAATTGACTTAAGGCATTAGGGATGTTTAGCCTGGAGAAGAGATTAGAATCATCTGAATGGGGCAGGAAGGAGCATAAGGAACATGAAAGCTGTCTATAAGTCATAGGAGGGCTGACATGTGGAAGAAGGATTAGTCTTGTTTCTCTCCAGGGTGGAATGGATAGAAATTGTAAAGAAGCAAATTCAGACTTGATGTCAAGAAAAACTTCTTACCAATTAGAGCTCTCCTTCTTGGGAGGTTTTCATGAAGAGTCTGAACGACTACTTGTTGGGTATTTTACAGTGGGGATAGCGGAGCTTCCTTTCAGATGTGTACTAGATTGGATGGCTGGTGAATTTCCGTCCACCTCTAAAATTCTGGGATCCTCTGAATTCTCCCATGTCCTGGATATGAAAACATACTCTCCTCTACCAAAAGTCCTTTCATTTCCCATAGGCCTAGGTAGAGAATTGAATTCAGTGTTAAAAGTATTTTAGAGTAAATCAGTTAGACTATATATAGTCAATTTATCCATATTTTTTAGATTTTCTTATAGTTATATTCAGCCTGCCTTTTTTCTATCTGACTTCTACAAAAATAAAAAGACTAATTAGCATAGAATATATATATTCTACAGAGGAGAACTAACTATAAAACTTTCTCTCCTATTTTTATAAGTGAAATTTCCACCAGGTGCATTCTAGACCATCAGGCTTAGGCATCACTCTCCAAATATATTTTTATTCATTATTTTGGAATGATATATTGTTATTTCTTGGACATAATCATGTAGAGCTTGAGTTTAAAATAATATTAAATATCAAAATAATAATATCAGGACAAAAATAGTTTATTGAGCAAACACCTATTTTGGACAAACTTAAGAAATCACTTGTGTTGTTTAAATTTGTCTTATTTTTTCTTATAAGATAAAATCGTTTTTTTAAAGCTAGTACCAATAAGTCAGGTATCAGTAAGATTAAAATGATGTCACTGATAAACTTCAGGTTAGTTTCAGTGCATCTGGGACTGTTTTCATATTTCAGGAAACTTGATTCTTCATTTTTCAGAAATTGCAGTGATACATGGTGTTCTAGTTACTTAATTTAGAATATTTAAGGGCAAATTTAAATGTCTGATGAGAATGTGCTTTAATAAGAACTTTCACAAGTTTACTCAAAGCCTCAATTTGGTCCTAACCTGCCACCTCCTGTCTCACTGCTATTGAGATGTTAATATTTTTCTCCTGGTAGCCTGAATCATATTTTCCACATGTTTATCCTAGATTTTAAATAGATATTTACTTTCTTTTTACTTTTCTTTTTTTTTTGTCATTGGGATATCATTTTAAATTAGGGGGGGAAAGGAAAAGAAGAATTTATGTGCAAGCATCAAAATCATGCCAGGTTTGGGGAGCTAGGTGGCTCAATTGATAGGCCTAGAAAGAGAAGGTCCTGAGTTCAAACATGGCTTCAAACTCTTCCTAGTTGGATGACCCTGAGTAAGTCACTTAACCCTATTTGCTTAGCCCTTACTGCTCCTCTGCCTTGGAACCAATACTTAGTATTGATTCTAAGGCGGAAGGTAAAGGTTTAAAAAAAAAAAAAAACAGGGGACATCTGGGTAGCTCAGTGGAGTGAGAGTCAGGCCTAGAGACAGGAGGTCCTAGGTTCAAATGTGGCCTCAGCCACTTCCCAGCTGTGTGACCCTGGGCAAGTCACTTGACCCCCATTGCCCACCCTTACCAATCTTCCACCTATGAGACAATACACCAAAGTACAAGGGTTAAAAAAAAAAAAACATGCTGAGAAATAGACCCCATAAATTGCTGATCCAAAATGGCTCTTGGCACTGACACTTAAATTTTTATATTTTTCCTGGCTCCCAGAAAACAGAACTATTTGGGAAGCAGTAACAAAAGCTTCGAGCTTCTGTTTGACTGTTAAATTCATAGACCATTGCTGGTTGTAGGTAGAAATTACAGGTCGGAGAGATGGAGAACTGTTCTAATGGCCCTGAAGCCAAGGCTTGTCCTTCCAAGTCTGGTTGTTCACAGGGATTTTCTCGACCAGGCTAGTTGTTGACCAGGTCTCAGTTAACACATTTTGTTCTCTACCAACAAACTTGAGTAGAGACTAAGGCCCCACAATACATGTATCTCCCTTTTTTTGTTCTTTAGTGCTTCAAGCTTCTAAATCCTATTAACAGCTGTCAAAACCTGGTAAACTATTTAGATGCTTTCACAATTTGTTTAATTGGATAGTTAGGAAATGGCATGCTAGAAAAGCTTCCTCCCCCCCTTTCCTTTTTTTTTTCTTTTTTTTTTTCTTTCTTTTTTTTTTTTTAGCCTGGCTGAACATCTGTAGCATTAGGGCCTCATTATCTCTGAATTGGCATAGCAAATCAGTGGCATCATTAAAATGCCACATTAAGATGATTAAGTTTCTTTGTTATCCAGTTGACTTTTGCATGTGCTGAGGATTTCATGGTTATGACCCCCGATCCTTGTAAAACACTTGAGCAGCATCACCCTTTTGTGCCTCCGATGTTTAACAGCCTCCGTCTTCTGCTTTCTGTGCCTTCCTGGTATCTATCAGCAAAACTTTAGGCCATAATTCCAAACTCGATGTCTGTCTCCCAGGGCTCGATCTCAGATCTCTCCAGTTCAGAGTGAAGGTTAAGCAATCCCACCCCCTTTCCACATGGAAATTTCTGTTATTGCTCTGTCCTGGATGCCCAGGTTGCCTTTGCCGTTGTGCCATCCTTGCTAGACTCATCTCTCCACCGGTGCATTTTATGGTGCCTGTAAGAACAAACCGAAACACAGTTGGCTGAGGCTGATATTGCCCCTGCAGGATTTCGATGTTGGATCCTTTCCAGAACCCATTGTTTTTGCAGTGTCTCAGGTGAAACCAAAAATGTCTACTCTGGAGTGCAAGCTTTTCATGTGATAACCATCACCCCAGGAAATGAAACCATGTGCATCAGCCCCAGTGAGCCAAGCCAGGCCTTTGTTCTCTTCTGCCTACAAAAAATCCTGGGGGGTTGGGGGGGATGGGAGGGAAGGGGACATGGGGTGCATGCTAGTGAATGCAGTCTTCCTAAGCCTTCCAGAATAGAAAAAAGGGGGAGCATATGTACCCAAGAGTAGCTCTTTTTGAAAGTTTAGTTTAATCTAGTTTCCTGTGGGTTAGCTTCAATTTGCACATCTTTTTCCCTCTGGGAATTTAGAGCAATTGTGTTCACCAGCAGTTTGTGGTTTGATATGTGTGTGTGTGTGTGTGTGTGTGTGTGTGTGTGTGTGTGTGCGTTTTTTCACGTTGTTCTCCTTCAGCTAAATTAGAAATTTTCTCAAGAAGCACATGAAGTATTGATGTAATAATACAGGGATCCCTCACTTTTATTTATTTATTAAACCCTTACCTTTCTGTCTCAGTATGAATTCTAAGACAGAAGAGTCGTAAGGACTAGGGAATGAGAGTTGAGTGACTTGCCTAGGGTCACACAGCTAGGAGTATCTGAGGTCAAATTTGAACACAGGTCCTCCCGATACCAGACCTGGTACTCTATCCACTGTGCTACTTAGCTGCCCCTAGCCATCACTTTTATTTTTTATTTTTATTTATTTTTTAAAATATTTTTCCATGTTTACATAATTCATCTTCTTTCCCTCCCCCTCTTCCCTCCCCCTTCCCAGAGCCAACAAGCAATTCCACTGGGTTGTACAAATGTTGCCACTTGATGTCTATTTCCATATTATTCATTTTTACCACAGAATCGGAACCCCAAATCATATATCTATATAAGCAAGTGATAAGTCATAAGTTTTTCTTCTGCGTTTCCACTCCCACAGTTCTTCCTCTCAATGTGGTTACCATTCTTAAACATAAGTCCCTCAGGAGTGTCCTGGATCATTGCATTGCTACTAGTAGCAAAGTCATTGGATAGTTCCACAATGTTTCACTTTCTGTGTACAATGTTCTCTTGGTTCTGCCTAGCCATTACTTTTAGAAAAATTATATAGGAAAATAATGCATTCACAATACAGATAAATTATGGGGCATTTTTTACTTCACGAAAATTCAGTGTGCCCAATAGCAAACTTCCCTATTGTATCAAGTATTGGATGACAGGTCAGTCTTTTTTTCTTCTTCTTCTTTTGCCTCAGCAGGGAAAGCTGAAATAGGATTTGATTTACCCAGAACTTCTCTATACCCAAAAGCAAGGCATCCCCTCAGTGATTAAATCTCAGATTTATTTTTCTAGGGGCATTAGGTTCATAGGAACTACTAATTCATGAGATAGTATTTGTAAAGCATTTAGTATAGTGCTTGGTATATAGTAGGTATTTAATAAATGCTTATAATTCCCTTCCCCTTTCTAATTCCTCTTTTTTGTTGTTGTTGTAGAGAGTCTGTCTTCTTTGTAGAAGCCCTAATTATTCCCTCTCTTTCTCTGTTTTTATACTCTTTAAAAAAAATTCTTACCTTACATCTTAGTATCAATTCCAAGATAGAAGAGCAGCAAGAGCTAGGCAATGGGGCTTAAGTGACTTGTCCAGGATCACACAGCTAGGAAATGTCTGAGGTCAGATTTGAAGCCAGGTCTGCCTCTCAATCCACTGTACTACTTAGTTGTCCCTTGTTTTCTATACCCTTACACGGTATAGAATCAAACTTTTTCGTAATAAAAAAGATTGGAAGCAGTAGCCTCTTGAGGAAAAGACAGCTGTCTTTCTGGATTTAGGTATGCCCTACTTGAAGTCAAAATACTAAATTAGAAAAATTCCTATGATATTTCCCAGACCTCATATTCTAATCCATGTTATTCTTCAATTATGCATGTTCCTATGCCTAACAAATACTGCATGATGCTTCCTTCTAGTTGATATATATCTAGTTCCTGTTGACATCATTCAGGGAACACACTGATATTGGCCAAGCCAACAGCAATGGCAGGCCATGTTCTTTTGGTCCAGAAAGACCTTTATGTCTCTCTAAGCAGCCTCCCTCTCTGTGAGTCTGAGACCTAGGCATTTGAAAGAAAGAGAAAAAATATTTTCTCTTGACTATGCATCATATTCCTTTGAACCTATGAAACAAGACACCCAGGCCTGAAGTCAGGAGAACAAGGGTTCAAATATGGTCTCAGATACTTCCTTGCAATGTGACCTTGAGCAAGTCACTTAACTGTGATTACCTAGCCCTTACCACTCTTCTGTCTTATAATTGATATGAAGATAGAAAATATGGGGTTGAAAAAGAAAGAAAGGTAGAAAGGAACAAAGGAAAGAGGAAAGGGAAGGGAAGAGGAAGGAAGGAGAGAGAGAGGGAGGAATGAAGGAAGGAGGGAAAGGAAAGAAAGAAAGAGAAAGAGAGGAAGGGAGGGAGAAAGAGAAAGAGAAGAAGGAAGAAAGGAAGGAAGGAAAGAAGGAAGGAAGGAAGGAAAGAAGGAAGGAAGGAAGGAAAGAAAGAAGGAAGGAAGGAAGGAAGGAAGGAAGGAAGGAAGGAAGGAAGGAAGGAAGGAAGGAAGGAAGACACTCAGTTGATCTTATGTCAAGCCAATGTGACAGAATAACACTGGGTTGTTGGACCAACCCCTCCGGAGCCAAATTCCTTAGTGAAATAGAACCAGAGTCCTCATTCACTTCCTCCTCTTGTGTGGTCCATGCAATCTACATGACCTGACTAGCACATCTCATCATTTCTCTACATTCACTGACCATGAGACTGACCAAATCTGTTTGCAGCCATTTTTCTAACCAGAATGTAAAGGCGGTTACTTCTGCTGGCCCTGGCTATATGCTGTTTTTGGTTTTCAGAGCTCAGGTTTTCCGTTGAGGTTCTTTTTAACGCCTACAGACAAACTGAAAAGCACTCAAGCTTTGGTGGGATGTCACCCACAGCTGGAGGGACAGTGGAAGGGGGTGGAGGGCACAACTCTCAGGTGCATCCTTTGAAAAAAAAAAAACCACCAGATTGAAGAAAACAAAGACCGGGTAGGCTAAACAGCCCCAACTATGAACAGGTAAAGACTGCCCTCTGTCCCAAAGAAAATGGAAAATGAACATCTCCACTTAGGAGATGACCTTTAGATGCATGCAACTGGATGATCACATATGGACTCTGGAAATACTCTATAGGAGAGAAAGGTGTGAACCATGAACTGTGGTGAGAATCGACAGAATGAAGATAGAATCATCTCTTCTGCTCATGGCTATACTTCTGTCTTGCTCTATTAAGCAAACAAAGCTAATGTAGATGAAAGTTAAGACTGATAGAAGTGAAAATTGAAACTTGGGTAGAAGGTAGCCCAGCTGCAGTTTGTACTTCCTCCTGTGTGGTGGCAGGAGTGGCACGTACTGATGTGTTTTGGAAGGGATATTATTTTTTTGTAAGGCTTTCATCAGAGAGTTTGGGGTTTTAATGTCTGTACCACTTGGGGAAGAAGAGGAAATTGTTGCCTAACAAGGCAAGATAGAATTGATTGGGGGGGGGGAAGGAGCTGGCTTTGGAGTCACGGAGCCATGAGTTTGAGTGCTACTTCTGACACTGACTGTGACACCCTAGGCAAGTCACCTTATCCCACAGTGCCTCAGATAACTCTCTAAGACTATAAATGGCAAAGAAGGACTGATATGCACAGGCAAGGGGAGTTTCCTTTCTGGGAATTCCCTGCATCAAGTCACAGATCTAGTTTAAAAAATAAATCCAAAAACAAAAAACCATTTGAACCTTAGAAGCTTGTAGCTTTGAGAATAAATCCACATATGGAGTGTTCCCAAACTCCTAGTGCATCTTTAAGCTAATCAAAGACTTTGGGGACAATGTGGATGTGGAGATTAGGAAGATCATTCCTGGTTCCCTGTGCCAACTCTACCATTAATTATCTGTATGACCTTGGCCGTATCACCTCTTCTCTCTTGGCTTCATTTTTCTCATCTGTAAAATGAAAGTTTTGAACTGAATATCTCTTAAGATTTCTGCCCACACTAAAATTCTGTGATTCCTTTGGTTAAAGGGTATCTCGATATTGCTAGGAGCCAAAGTTTTAAGAGGCTCCTGAAAAAAATAATGAGCATTAAATACCTGAAAAATATTTTACAGTTGTTAAATCTTTCGTTGCCATCCCTAGGAGGTCAGTTGGTGTCTGATTCATTTGACTTTATTAGTGCCACTGAATAAATTTGCCTTCTTGCTTTTCCCATTCTTTAGATGGGTGAGTGGGTGATGTCTGATCAAGCTCTTTTAGTGACTCACAGTGTATGGGACAGCCCTCCCTCCATTAAAACCCTCTTTGGCCATCTCCTTTTACAAACCCAGTCCTATAGTTCTGAGCCCCTGGATTTACCACCCCCATGGCTCAGGCATTAGTCTCTCTCCCTTATACCAAGTTGTGAAACTTCTCTTCCCCACCCATTCCTCCCCCCACCCCCTTAACTCTTCAAACTAAAATGAGTCCTGGGAAGTTTAAATTCTAAAATTGCAGCTTCTGTTGGCCTTCTCCATTGCACTTCACTAGTACTGACTGCTTCCTCTGCTTTTAAAGTAGTGTCTTCATCAGACCCAAAGGAGATCCAGAGATAAGACATGTTTTGACAATTAATGGAAGAGAGAAGAGACAATAGCATGGCCTGGAAACAGGAAGGCCATGTTAACTGTTCAGCTTTCAGTCTACAGGAGTCTTAAAGTCAGTGTAACTGGGATTCTAAGGATTCAAAAATTATGTCCCTGGATCTTCTAGTCATTTCTCCACAATCTCCTAAAAAAGGCACCAAGGTTGAGAACCTATCCAGTTGAAGTCCTGATGTCAGAAAAGAGCAAATAGCAGCATTTTTTCATACTTAATGATAGGAGAATACTTCACGTATTAGTCTGCTCCCTCTAAATTCCAAAGGGCTGAAATCATTGTCATCCATTCTTAGCCTTCTCTTTTTGGCAGTAACTCTAAATTCAAGGAATGAATGATCTTCTTAATGATGCCTTCTTGTTTTTGTGGAGATAAGTTAGACTCATATTATGCCAGCCTCATTTGGTATTATGTTGTCAGCTGTGGGTCTCTTCTCTTTGAGCTGCTTTGATAGCTCCAGACGTAATCATTTTTCATTTCTTGCATTTTCTTCCCTGCAGATGATTCAATGAAAGTGAAAGATGAATACAGTGAAAGGGATGAGAATACTTTAAAGCCAGACCCCATGGAAAATGCAGAAGATCCTGAAATACCTTACAGCTATCCAAGAGAATATAATGAATATGAAAGCATTAAGTTGGAAAGACATGCTGTCTCTTATGATAGCAGCAGGCCAACTAGTGGAAAAATGAACTGTGATGTATGTGGATTAGCCTGCATTAGCTTCAATGTCTTGATGGTTCATAAGCGAAGCCATACTGGTAAATATTCTTCCATTCTTCTGAGAACTGTCCTGCTACAGCCACGGACAGCACTACAATGAGTAATAGTATCAGGATTCTTGGCATCTTCCTTTGCTTTTGCTGGATGGTTCTGGTCTTATCACCCACTATGGGGATTGTTTTCCCCTCCTGATTTCATCCAGTTTCACCATAGCATTTCAAAATCTAGCATGCATTTTACAGGTTTTCAGAATGAGTCTGTAAAAGATCAGAAGTCCATGAACATTTCTTCTTCAGTTAAAACATAGGAATTAAGTTCTGTGGCTCACCTTCTAGTTCATCCTTTTTGATAACAGCTCATCACTTTGCATTAGACCCAGGTTTGAAAGGAAAAGGGGTCCTTTTTTGGCAAATTTAAAAACATATCATTTTAGTGAGCAGCTGGGTGGCTCGGTGGATTGAGAACCAGGCCTAGAGAGACAGGGGATTCTGAGTTCAAATCTGGCCTCAGACACTTCCTAGTTGTACAGCCTGGACAAATCACTTAACCCCCATTGTCTAGCCTTTACCCCTCTTCTGCCTTGGAACCAATACTTAGTATTGATTCTAAGACAGAAGGGAAGGGTTAAAAATATATATATGTGCTTTTAGAAAATAAAAGGGCAACCTATAGAAATATATAGAAAAACATTGCTCCCAAGAAATATGATTCTCTTTCCTAGACTTCTAATATAGGGATTTTTTTTAAAGATCCATTTCTCATTTCTAATTTGGCCCATTATTAGAACTAGAATCCACAGGCTTTACTTTGGACTGTGCTTACATTTTTGTTGTGGTGGACTTCTAAATAGAAGAAAGAAAATCCCCAAACTGTAAGGCACTTCCAGAAACCATCAAGTTTATCCCACCGAATCAAAGAAAAGATAAACTTCTCCCAGTGGGATGGGTGCTTATCCTATCCTAAAATATCTCCAGGGAAGGTAATTCCATAGCCTATGAGCTGCGACTTTCTCCTGCCATGAAATCTTGCTCCCAGCTGATCCCCAGTATGGAAGAGTCCCTACTAAAGAGGAACTTCCATGAAGGCATCTTGTCATAGGGAGTGTGTGTCTACATGTGCTTCTCCACTTGTCTGGTGACCAGGAAGTTTCCATTTTTGTCCTTTTTAAAGGTGAACGCCCATTCCAGTGTAATCAGTGTGGGGCATCTTTTACTCAGAAAGGTAACCTCCTCCGCCACATTAAACTTCACACAGGGGAAAAACCTTTTAAGTGTCATCTCTGCAACTACGCATGCCAGAGAAGAGATGCTCTCACAGGTCACCTTAGGACACATTCTGGTAAGTGAGAGAAACGAGCATCCCATGTCTTGTGAAGAACTGACTCTAGGCATTCTTACTCTGACTGTGGAAAATTGAAGGGTTAACTATTTGGTTTAATCTGTCATTCTTGTTCTGAAGGGTTAACAACAGCAGAGACCTCTAGGGCTAATTACACTTTCATTAAGACATTAATTGCCTTCCGTCTGGCTCATTGGGAATGATCATCTCTCTACCATCTTTGCTCCCCTAGAGAACAGCATAGTCAGACAGGAAGAGCTTGCCCTTTAAAAGAGGCTTTTAAATATTTTACAGAAATTCCATAGCCTTGCAGGATTTTCTTGTAAAGAAGTTTTATGGAAAGATAAACTTCCTGAAAAAGACCTTTCACTCAAGAGACTTTCTATAAGCAAGCACTACTCCCAGTGTTCATGCTATTTTATCAAAGGCCATTCATTTTGGTAACAAAACATTGCCTTGGGATTACTTTTTGGCCCTCCTGGGATAAATTCTCCAGTTAACTTCTCTTTTAGCCATCAGGCTTTCTCCTTCTCTACAAATGTGCATGAAAACCTGCCTTACCAATTGGTGATTTTGTTCTTCATTTCCATCAAACAAGATCCCAAATATGAAGTCTTCTTGCATGTTCAGAGTTTTATACCCAGAAAAATAAGCTAATTATATATATATGTTCCAAAAATTTGGAACTTGCTATTCATTCCATTTTAAAAAATAACAGCTTCTTGACCTTGACAAGATTTGCTCCTATTGCTTTAACTAAAAACCCATCAGTAATCAAATAGCTGGCTCCAACTAAGACCAAGACTTATGGGGGCGGAGGGAGGAACACATGTTCACCCCAAAGCCTAGGATGCTTCAGACAAGTTTTAAGTGACAGAGTGAAAATTCTCTTAAAATGTGTTAAGACTGAAAAGTTACTTGAAGAGTTGGGACTCCTTTCCATTGTCTTTTGTTGTAAGAGCCAAGAGTAGTGGAGATGTCTAATGTTGATCTTAGGGACTGCCGTTGACTTTAACAGAGACACTTAAAATTTTAGCTACCAACAAACTACAAACTTAAAGGTTACATCGAATTTAAATTAAATTAGTTGAGGTAGTTTCATTGTGGGATTTTTTTCTATTTAACTCCAAATAAAACAATTTAAAGGAAAAACTGCATTTTAACGGAAATTAATGTGTAAAATTTTTTAACTTAATGTAAAATTTTCAAAATTGATTTTTTACAGAAAGTTTCAGATAAAGAAAAAAAGCAAAATGAAAATTACAGCTACTAATACATAATATCATGTTCATGATACATGTTTCATTAACATCAAGAAGGTCTACCATTATCTACACTCTGAGTAAAGCTGAAAATTAAAGCTGATTCTTGAATAATTCAAGAAAAGTCACTTGAAAATTAGAGATAGCAAGTGTATAGGTCCCTGGATTATATGGATAACCTATTGAGGAAGGTTTTTAATTTATCCAAATAACATTTATTGAGTATTCCTTGATCCTAATCAAGATAATTCAGGGGAAAATTCTCCCTTTCCCATTCTTGTTATTCAATTTATCTGCTTATCTCAGAGGCTTGGGCTATGGGGTTTTAATACTTGGTTTGGGATTATGATTGCTATTGAGATTACCCTAACTAACATTTTTCTTACCCCATCTTTGCAACTGCTACAACAAAATCATGAACTTTCCCAGTTGGCCACATTACAAGGGGGAGCATTTCTATTTAGCCAGGACAGCCACTCATGTTAGTGCCCCTGGACAGCCCATCAATGGGCCCTTACCCCACAGCATTGCTTACCTCTATCCCTCACCAAAAGAGGCTCTCTCTTCTGATCTTGTCCCTACGCCCCACTGACCAACCTGAGGGATAAATACAACCATAGGATTGTCTTATGGGAAGGAAAATTTGACATGCAGATGCTGACAGCTATTAAGTTACAGTTAGTCCATTCTAATTCTCCTCTCCTGACCTGATAACACTGCCCTTGGGAAGACTCAAGTAGCTTTCACCAAGTAACTTTCAGGTAGCCTATCTCTGCTAGGACAGCTAGGTATAAGCTGTTTGTCATCTTATTTCAAAAAATTAAGTGCAGTAATAATTTGGAAAAGTACAGACTTCTCCCCTCCCTCCCTCCTCATGGCCAGCAAAGCTAGAGCCCAAAGCTGCCAGGTGGTGGTTGTCCTGGAGCCCCTGGTGGTTACTGAGTACACCTCTGCTCTTCTCCTAGTTGAGAAGCCCTACAAGTGTGAGTTTTGCGGAAGGAGTTACAAGCAGAGAAGCTCCCTTGAGGAGCATAAGGAGCGCTGTCGCACTTTCCTGCAGAACACCGGCATGGGTGACACTGGTGAGTTGATCAAAACTTGCAGGGATTTTTTTTTCTTTCACCAGGTCCAGTGACATCAAAATCTTGCTCCCAATCACTACTAATTAGAGAAATCAAAATTAAAGCAATTCTGAGTTTTCCCTTCACACCCTTCAGAGTGGCAAAGATGACCAAAAAGGAAATGACAAATGCTGGAGGGGCTGTAGGAAACCAGGCTCATTGAATGCCCTTTTGGTGGAGATGTGAATGGATATAGCATTTTGGAAAGCTAGTTGGAGCTACATCCCCTCAAATTACTAATTAACATGTGTCCTTAAACCCAAGCCATTACTTCTTCTAGATCTAGGCCCAAAAAGTGATCCAAGAAAGAGGAAAAGGTCTTTTATGTACAAATATAATTATAGGTCCAGGTATTGAAGCAGATATCCAGTCCTGGACAACTAGGAGTAATACAGGCTATATTACTCATCTTTGACCCAAGAAACCATACATTTTATTTGTTGTTTTTGGCTTATGACTTTTAGGGAGAGTTAGTTAGAAATAATAGGACACTTCTATGCCTATCAGAGACCTTTTTTTATTCTTTAAATGAACTAATCTGAATCTTTTTAAAAATTCTGTGTCTCTAGTTTTCTTCGAAGCACATTATTGATTTTGCATTTGACGTTATTTAGTTTGTCATTAATAAAATTTGACATTATTGATTCTATAATTTGAAGTATCTGACTAATTTAAAAGTATCTAATGATAATGTGTTAAAGATAGGACGTGAGTTCAGGTCTTTCTCCCTTGTTCTCTATTCCTGGTTTTATCCTTGTCAAGTCACTTAACTTCTCAGTGTTCTGGGCAATTCTCTAGGACTAGACAGAGAAGGAACTAGCATTCATAGCATGGAGGTTGTTTCCTCACTTGGGAGTATAGTATATCAACGAAACCCAGGTCCAGGCTTTATCTCTATCTAGTACTTTTTAAGGAACCCTAGGACTTGAACTCAGGATACTCTAGGCTGAGCCATACTTCTGAAAGGAGCTGTATTCTTAGTAGACTATTCCTCATCTATAAAATGGTGATTATAGGGGCAGTGAGATGGCACAGTGAATAGAATGCCAGGCCTTTAAGTAGAGGACATGGGTTCAAATCTGGCCTCAGATACTTGCTAGCTATGTGACCCTGGGCAAGTCACTTAACCCCATTTGCCTACCCCTTGCCCTTCTGTCTTAGAGATGTTACTAAGACAGAAAATAAGGTTTTGGCATGGATAGAGCACCAGGCCTGGCATTGGGAGGACTTTCAAATCTGGTCTCAGGTATGTCCACATTGTGTGGCTCTGGGCAAGAGCCTATCCCTTATCACTCTTCTGTCTTGGAACTAATTTATTGAGTAAGAGTTTTATTTTTAAAAAAATAAAATAAAAGCAATGGTTTAAAAATAAATAAATAAATATTGTAAATGGTGATTATACTAATAACCTCACAAAACTGTGGGAGGAACACAAAATCCTAAACATGGTGTATACCATAAAACTCTATGCAAGGGGCAGCTGGGTAGCTCAGTGGAGTGAGAGTCAGGCCTAGAAACAGGTGGTCCTAGGTTCAAACCCGGCCTCAGCCACTTCCCAGCTGTGTGACCCTGGGCAAGTCACTTGACCCCCATTGCCCACCCTTACCACTCTTCCACCTATGAGACAATACACCAAAGTACAAGGGTTAAAAAAAAACTATGCAAGTGTGAGTTGTTATAAGTACTGCTTAATTTCATTAAGCTAGTTGTTCTTTTCCTATGGAGAATGATGAATTGCTTTCTGTTTAAATCACTATCAGATGGTGAAGAATTTTTAAGTTCCTAAAAACACCAAGATTGCCAAAGTTTTGAGGCCAGAATAGTGTGAGTCCAGGAAAAAATGAAGTGGAAACCATTAGTTGCTCAGTTGTGCTGGGCTCTGGTGTGGAAATGTTTGTATAGATAAAGACTTTTAAAATAATGTTAGGAGCTGGCCAACTGAATTTAGTTGGTCTGCAACTGCTTCTGCTTTTCATCCTGATGGCATCGTTAGTTTTATCAGGGAGTTAGATTTCCTCCTTGTTTCTTTTTTTTTTTTTAACTCTCAACTTCTGTCTTAGCATCAATACTGTGTATTGGTTCCAAGGCAAAAGAGCAGAAAGGGCTAGGCAATGGGGGTTAAGTGGATCACAGAGATAGGAAGTCTGGTGTCAAATTTGAACCTGGGATCTCCTGTCTCTATGCCTGGCTCTCAATTTGCTGAACTACCTCGCTGCCCATACTTCATTTTTAAAGAGAAAGATTTACTCCAGGTTCTTTAAATAAACACATACTCACACACAGAGAAAAAAATTAAAACCTAGAGCTCAGCTACCATGCCTGAAAACACAAAACTTAGCAGGCCGGATCAAAGACAGAGAGAACATAACCAGTCTACAGGTAAACCCGTGTTTTAGAAAATGGATTAGGCCTTTTTTCAGTAAGAAGAAACTTCTAAGCTTTGAAAATTCACTCTATTCTGGGGGAAACCAGAGAATTCTTAGAACAGGAAGGGACTCTAGAGATGATCTCTTCCAATTCCATGACTTTATAGATAAAATGATTTGCCCAAAAGTCACATACCTTATTATTAGAAGAGAAAAGCCTTAGAACCTAGATCTCCTGACCAAAATATGATCCAGTAAATAAGAAATTGTGTAAAGGCATTATTCTGCACATAGTCATGACCATTTTGTTGATCATCACCATCTTCTATATCTCATTTCCTACACCCTTAGAACTATTCCTCAAACTAGCAGAATTACCAAAAGAAATGATTCAGTTCTCTGCAGTGACATAAAATGATTTAGGAAATGCTGAAATATCAAAGTTGAGTTCATTTACATCTCATAGGATGGGTGTATACAAGACACTTTTTCAAGAATCAGCAAAAAATAAAGGGTTAACTTAAGTTTAACTTTGTTTTCTTTTTGGAGAACAGAATATGCTGTAATGGTGGTTTCATCTTACAAAATATACATAATTCATGGAACAGGAAGTCACCTGGGGTAGTGAACAAAAGAACAATGGATGCAGAATCAAAAGAAAGCCTGAGTTCAGGTCTTGAGTCTATTAATTGCCTTATTACCCATGTGACTTGCCCAAAGTCGCAAAGGGAATAAGGTAATTAACAGACTTTGGGCAAATCACATATCCTTTCTATGGGCTTATTTAGTTAACTTAGTTAACCCTTTTTTTTTTTTGCTGATTCTTAAAAAAGTGTCTTGTATACACCCATCAAAGCATCCTATGAGATGTAGATGAACTCAACTTTGATATTTCAGCATTTCCTGAATTATTTTACTCATCCATAAAACGGGAATGATCAAAGCAGTCAAAGATATTACCGATCCAGAGCTGAAGGGAAGTCCAGTCCCCTCATTTTGTAGATGAGATTTTTGAGACCCAGAGAGGTTCAACATTAAATTATAAGGTCTTCTAGTTAAATGTTCTCCAGGTAAAAGAGAGTACTTGTCAAGCAGCATCTAGTTCTAGTTCTCTTGTATTTTTGACATCTAATTGCTAGGTAATACAGAGGATAGAGTGCTGACCCTGGAGTCAGGAAGACTCCTCTTTCTGAATTCAAATCTGCTCTTAGGCACTTCTTAGTCGTGTGGCCCTGGGCAAGTCATTTAACCCTGTTTGCCTTAGTTTCTTCATCTTCAAATGAGCTGAAGAAGGAAATGTCTAACCACTCCAATATCTCTGCCAAGAAAATCCCAAAATGAGGTCAAGAAGAGTGGGATGTGACTAAACAACAACAAAATTATTTCCCATGACTTTTAATCCAGAATGAAAAGAGCTCCTACTCAACACTAAGCGATTTGTTTCGTGGTTGGCATCATTCTTCATCCTCTCATTTTTTTTATAACCTTCTTAAAATAAGACATCCTCAACTAAACTTCACTGAGAATGTAAGGTGGGTCTTGGGGGATTCGAGAGAAGAACTTCAGTAGGCAGAAACAGCAGGCTTTCAAGTATGGAAGAAAGCTGGTGTGAATGCATGAGGAGAGCACAGGATGGAGTCAGGGAGTAGCTGGGGGTTCAGTGTGGTTGGAACATAGAGTGTATGAAGCGGAGTGAGATGAGACAGGGTTGAGGACCTACAATGGAATTATTAATGGCTTTAAATGTCAGGCTTTCACTAAAGGTCTTTGAGCAAGGGAACGAAATGGTCCATCTGTGCATTAGGAAGATTATTCTGTCAGTGATGTGAGTGATAGACTGCAGATGGGAGACATTTGAGGCAGGCAAACCAGCAAGATGGCTATTGCAGTAGTCCAGGGGAGATGTAATCAAGACCTGAAGGAGAGCAGTGGAGGGAGAAAGAGGGATAGACAGGAATTGGCAACTAATTGACTAGGAGTTATTCAGATAGTAAAGCTGAGTGAGGTGGGCTTGACAGAGCCATCAACAGAAATAGAGATGTTGAGGGAAGGGGCAGCTTTTGGGGGAGACGATTTCTGTTTGGGGTACTCTTCAGACATCCTGCTGAAAACGTTATTCAGGAAAGTGAAGATGTAGGACTTGAGCTTACAGCTTAGAATCATGAGATTGTTAAAAGCCTAGGTTTGAGCATGGCAAAACATCCAGCCTGAGGAGTTCCTTTTATCTATTGGCTGTGTTAGTAGACATCATACAGAAAGTCACCAACCTATAGTCATTCTAACAATTTGATAAAACCTATGTGAAAGAATGCAAGATTGCAAAAGCAAAAAAAAAAAAACTTGTTAGATTTTTCTCATTTGATTTTCTGTCTTTCTCTCAGCAGGGGGCTAATAGGTGGCATAAATTCGGGCTCATATTAATTATCACATAAATTGTAAATACTTAGGGTAGGACTCAGTAGTTGCATATTGTATAAGGGGAAGGATGAACGCTTAATCAACATTTATTAAGTGCTTACAATGTATTAGGAACTAGAAGAGCTACAGAAATAAAGAAGCCATAATCACTGTCCTCAGGAAGCTTTTAGTAGGAAAGATGGCATGTACCCAGATAGATAGATAGATAGATAGATAGATAGATAGATAGATAGATAGATAGATAGATATACATATATANATAGATAGATAGATAGATAGATAGATAGATAGATAGATAGATAGATATACATATATAGATAGATAGATAGATAGATAGATAGAGAGATAGATAGATAGATAGATAGATAGATAGATAGATAGATAGATAGATAGATAGATGTATGTATGTTTCTGTAACAGTGCCTGAGGGTATGAATCCTCAGTTTATAGAGGAGGCAGCTTCAGAGCTCAGAGGTGTTAGGTGACCTGCCCAGGACTCTACACCTAGTAAGTACTGGAAGCAGGATGCAAACTGAGGTCCCTCCTGATTTTTTCCACTCTCTCAGGTTGCCTCTCTGAAGAGATAAAGTTCTGTGAGATCAGTCGAGGGCGAGATCCCTTCCATTTGACTAGGTCACCAAGGATTGACAGATGAAATGGCATTTGAGCTGAGCTCCAAATGATTAGAAACGTTAGGATTCTTTAAGCCGTAGAATAATATTTCAAAGTATGTATGATTTCATTGGTATGGGCACCCCCTCCACAAATGTGGATCCCACCCCTTCATGGTTTAGTAGATGAGTTATTCAGTCATTTATCATGTATTGGCTAGTGGCCAGTCTTCTGGTGATAAAGCTCTCAGCACGGAAGTGGGTAAGTCTTTTAACACATATCTCTTTCAAAAACTATTGAGAAAATCTGGCCTCAGACACTTCCTAGCTGGGTGACCCTGGGCAAGTCACTTAACCCCCACTGCCCAACCCTTATAAGAGCGATTATTGGAATTATTAGAAGAGTGCTTCTGCCTTGGAACCCATATACAGTATTGATTCTAAAACAGAAGGTAAGTATTTAAAAAAAACAAACAAACAACTATTAAGAATAAAATCATTAGTAGGTAACTACTAGAAAAAGAAACAAATAAACAAAAACCAATAGCTAAGATGGCCTATTGCTAAACCAATATTGGCTTTTCCCACTTTGCAGGACATACCAGAATTTGTAATTCATTGGCAGAGGCTTCATGAATCTTCAAGTTCAGCTTCATGAGGCATCAGGTTAGAACTAGAGTTAAATTAAATTGAAGAATAATAACTATGATTTCCCTTATTTTCATTTCCTAGATGCTTCTGTTTCCTAGAACAGGAATTCTTAACCTGAGGTTCATGAACTTGTTTTGTTAATTTTTTGGTAACTTCTCATATAATTAGTGTCCTTGGTGGTCTCAAGTATTTTATTTTGTGTATTTAAAGATATTCTGAAAAGGTATCCATAGGTTTTATTGACTTGCCAAAGAGATCCATCACACACACACACGCACACACACACACACACACACACAATTAAGGACTTCTGATATAGAAGGAGTTCATCAGAGCTTTTTTTAAAAACCTTTTGTTTATTGGTTCCAAGGCAGAAGAGTGGTAAGGGCTAGGCAATGGGGGTCAAGTGACTTGCCCAAGGTCACACAGCTAAGCAGTATCTGAGGCCAGATTTGAACCTAGGACCTCTTGTCTCTAGGCCTGGCTCTCAATCCATTGAGCCACCCCGTTGCTCCCCATCAGAACTTTTAATCCTCATGCCCTTTGCTTCCAACAAGAATTGTATTGCCTGAGAATTTCAGACCAAATACCTTATGTTTGGGTCAAGGTGAGAAGAGGGTTAAAAATGTGAATATTAAGGCTATCATTTTTAAAAATGGAAAATGAAGATTTGTATATTTCATGATTATCATTCATCATACTTGCTCAAAAAGGCAAGTTTTTAATGTAGCCTTTTGCTAGAACCTTCCTCAAGTTTTCGATAGCAATCTCATTAGACAATTCTGATTGTGCAATAGCCTCCCCTCTTCCCTGCCCTCCCCCACTTTCTGCTCTCCATCAGCTAGTGACCACACACCATCAAAGAGACAGGAAGCCTCTTCTGTGAACTCCATTTAACACTTCAGGGTCTAATGAAAGATTCTGAAAAGAGAAGGAACCCAGTAGTGAAATCTGTCCATTTCTTTAGGTTAGAAATTTCACCATACAAACAACTAACCAAAGGCAGATGAGAAGGTTAATCTTTCTAAGGGGAGCAAAGGGAGCAGTGGATTGCTGTAGATCTGCATTTTTCTTATTGTTGTTGTCTTTTTTAGTATATCTTATTTATGCAATCATAGAACTTTGCCTTCATGTCTTTCAAAGTTGGTTGCTAATAATGGTCATTATTTCTCTGTTATGTTAGGCAGAGACCCAGGGCTCACCCACAAACTGTGTGCAAACAACTCATGCCTTTGCCACCTCCCATATTCCCCACACCCAGCTCCTTGCAACATTAACCCTCCAAATACCACCCAGGAACGGATTTCCTATTTCATCATTTAAACCCATTATCTTAGTTCCCTTACTAACTTGCCAAACTGGTTGCCTGCCTCTTGCATTTCTGAGACATGATGAGGCATGATGACAAGTCTAGACTGTTTGCATAAGTAGACAGTGCAGTCCTGAGGATAGTGCAAAGGACTAGGACCTAGTCGTATTGACTATTTTCTCCCCTTCAAACTCTTGAACTCCTCATCCTGTTTTGTTCCAAGGTGATTTTTGTAAATCAACAGCATTTTCTTTGTGTATCGAAGTGTGACCATGAGAGTGGGGGAGAGGGGTAGAATTCAGTAGTTGTCAAGCAGTTTTGGATTAGAAATAAAAATGAGATTGGACACTATTATAAGTAGAAATTTAGATAGAGTTGAGTCAGTCTGTTGGTAAACAGCAAATAGAGGGCTATAAAAAGAGGAAGGAAGGAAGGAAGGAAGGAAGGAAGGAAGGAAGGAAGGAAGGAAGGAAGGAAGGAAGAAAGGAAGGAAGAGAAAGAAATGAAAAAGGAAAAAGCAGTTCATCAAAACTAATCAATATATCCCAGTTCTCCTTTAAGAACTATCTTCTGTGTCAGTAAAGTGGCTAGATGGATGGAGAGACAGCCTGGAGATGGGAAGTCCTGGGTTCAAATCTGAGCTTAGACACTTCCTAGCTCTGTGACCTTGGGCAAGTCACTTAACCCCTGTTGCTTAGCTCTTATCGCTCTTTTGCCTTAGAGCCAATACTTAATATTGATTCAAAGACAGAAGGTAAGGGTTTTTAAAAAAAGGTATGTACTGTCTACTGGGCACTGTATGCTAGGGATACAAAGAAGAGCAAAAGACAATCCCTACTCTCGAGGAATTCATGACCTAATGAAGGAGACAGCATGCATATAATGATGTATAAACAAGCTAAAGCCAGAATAAATTGGAGATCATCTCAGAGGAAAGGTACTAGAATAAAGGAGGATTGGGAAAGGCTTCCTGGAAAATCATGGAATTTTAGCTTTGATTTGAAGGAAGCCGGGAAATCCAGGAGAGAGAGAATTCCAGGAATGGGGCACATTCAGTGAAAATGCCCATTGTAGACATCTGGGTGGCTCAGTGGATTGAAAGCCAGGCCTAGAGACAGGAGGTCCTAAGTTCAATCTGGCCTCAGACACTTCCTAGCTGTGTGACCCTGGGCAAGTCACTTAACCGCAATTGCCCAGCCCTTAGCACTCTTCTGCCTTGGAGCCAATGCTTAGTATAGATTCTAAGACAGAAGGTAAAGGTTTAAAGAAAAGAAAGCTCCTAGAGCTGGGCAATGGGGTGTCCAGAATGCTTAGGGTTGTAGATTGGATACTTCATCAGTAATGCCCAGGCCCCTGCACTTGGAAGTTTTCTTCCTTCGTCCAAACAGTAGCTTAAAGACAAGAGACTAGGTAGCATTTGGTTAGTGTGCAGAGCTGTTTTGTTGGAGCGGTTCATTCAAATCGAGTCCATTTGGTCATTCTTCATCATCCCTAACCCCATTTTCTCTCCACGGGTTATTTTCATAGCCAGATATCATAGAATCTTTAGTTTAATAGGTTTTTTACTAACTGGGCCTCCTTGAGTCATAGTAAAGAATCGTCTGACACCAGCAGAATAGACACACTGATTAGTCTTTATAATTTCCCGTGAAATGACTGATCTGTAAAGTCCCAGAGCACCTGAAAAATAGGAAAAAGAAAGATGCTGTTAGTTTCACATTTTACATTCTTTCTTTTGAATCTTTACACACATCAGCCTAATCATGTTTGACTAGGAAAAGGGTTCTGAGGGCCTGGGGATGGATTTCAGATTCAGGGAATTTGGATGGGGAAAATTACATCTTTATTCTCACTGATCTTTGGTTTCCTTTGTAATCCTGTGTGTTTTCTGTTATCCATATACAAACATTCTTCTCAGAGGGGGACCATAGGCTTTTCCAGGCTGCCAAAGGGGTCAAGGACCCAAAAAGACTAACCTCTGTCTAGAATCTTCCCCACATGTGCACAGAATTTCAAAAGTTGGGAGAACTCCTCAACATCTCTGACAAGAGATCTCCCAGTTTCTTCTCCAGCAACATGGAATTCATTATCTCTCAAGTCCATCTCACACTGGGAAATTTTTCCTTATAGAGAACTAGAACCTGCCTCTCTATACAGCTCCTACTTACTTCTGTCCCCTAATGCTGAGCAAAACAATCTAATTCCTATTCTTTGTGACAGTTTGTCAAATAATTGAAGGTCTCTGTATTGTCCCTCTAAGCCATTTCTTCTTTAGCCTAAATATCCCCAATTCCTTCAACCCATCTTGATTATCTACCAGGTCTCCTCAACGTCCTGACCACTAGACTCCAAACACACTCCAGCATATTTATAGGCCTGCTAAAATGTGGCCCCAAGAACTAAACATTGTTGTCAGACTAAGGCATAAACAAATGAAGCTATAACCTCTTTTGTTATGGACAATGCTTCTATTAGGGAAGCTTAAAATCAAATTAATTTTAAAATGAGGGAAGGGTACTTTATTTCCATAACACTTTTCACCTATCCAGTTTACTATTCACCAAAATCCCCAGATCTTTCTAGCATCCACTGCTGCCTTGCTTCAACTTTATTCCCATCTACCCCATCCTACACGTGTGAGTTCATTTCCCTTTTTTTAACCTAAAATCTTAAATATAAAGCTTTACGTTTGTCCTTACGAAGCCCATTATTCTAGATCTTTTGGGATTTTAATTCTATTATTTAGAGTATTAGCTGTCCCTCCAAACTTTGTATCACTTACAAATTTGATGTTAGATGTCATCTCACTCATGCCACTGATAGGCAATGAATATCCTGGGGCCAAAGACAAAGCCCTCTGGCATTCCACTAAAGACATTCCTACAGATTGACACTAATCGCCACTTTTGGGGGTCCATTCATTCAACCTGGTCAGTTCCCAGCCTACATATTTCTTCCTTGTCCACAATGATATCATGAGATTGGGTGGGGGGGTCACATTTCCTTGCTAAAATCAGACTACCACAGATCTGTGACATTCCCATTGTCTAGCGGTTCTTAAACTTTTTGTTCTCAGGACCTCTTTACTCTCTTAAAAATTACTGAAAGCCTTCCCCCAAGAGCTTTTGCTTATGTGAGTTATAGTGATCAATATTTACATTATTATAGATTAAAATGTCTTAGTATTATTATTTTGACAAAAGTTTTGATGCTGATAACTCCCTCGAAAGGACCTTAGTGTAAGGGAGTCCCTGGACACATTTTGAGAACCACCAGTATCTTTGACCCAAAAAAGAAATGGGATTAGTCTAGAAGGATTTATTTTCTTTTTTTTTTTAACCCTTAACTTCTGTGTATTGGCTCATAGGTGGAAGAGTGGTAAGGGTGGGCAATGGGGGTCAAGTGACTTGCCCAGGGTCACACAGCTGGGAAGTGTCTGAGGCTGGATTTGAACCTAGGACTTCCCATCTCTAGGCCTGACTCTCAATCCACTGAGCTACCCAGCTGCCCCTCCTAGAAGGATTTATTTTCTATGAACCTTTGCTCCCTCATGGTGATCACTGTTTCCTTTTCACTCATGGCAGAGGTGGCAGCTTTTTTGTTCTTTTTTCTGGACACCAAACACATGTCTGTTGAGGGCACTGAAGTGTTTGGCTCTTAGATATTGTCCCCCCCCAGAGAATGTAGGATTCAAACCTCTTGCTATAATAAACCCTGATAACCCTCATACCAGCAACCTTTGCAAACTCCAAATCTCCTATTTTTTTCAAATGATGCAAACTTTGTAGCTATCACTGATTTTTTGGCTGCTAATAGATATATAGGATGCTAGAGTGGGAATAGTCCTTAGATTCATATAGTCCAACTCTCTCATTTTATTGATGAGAATCTATAAAGTTTTGTCCAAGTCACTAATAAGTGTTAGAGCCAAGTTTCAAACCCAGGTCCTCTGATTCCTAGCATAGTACTTCAAATTGCATCCTTTCAAGGCAGTCTGAGAACCATCTTCCAATGTTTTCTTTCTTGGGCTGATGAAAATTTATGCTTCTGAAATTCCTAAAATATACTGCAGAGAGAAGTATTAACTTAGGACAGCATGCAAATATTTGAATAGAAAACATGTTTTTGGAACAACTGACGTTACTGCTTCACTTTAGGGTATGGAACTGAAGGCATAGTATTACAATGAACTGCAACATTTGGAAACTGAGGTCCAATAAAAGAATTTAGTTGTTGAATCAAGTTTGGAAATTCAGTAAATCATATTTGAATGATTCATAGGCTCAGAGGTGTAGAAATGGAAAGAACCTTAAATGGTTCCTTCATGGGCTCCAAGCCCTTCACTTTGCAATTAAATGGTACCATGGATAAGACTGCTGGATTTGGAGTTAGGAATACCTAAATTCTTCAGAGCAGCTAGGGCAGTACAATGGATAGTGTACCAGACCTAGAGTCAGGTAGATTCCTTATCCTGACTTCAAATCCAGCCTCAGACACTTACTAGCTGGGCAAGTCATTTACCCCTATTTGCCTCAGTTTCCTCAAATGTAAAATGAGCTAGAAAAGAAGTGACAAACCATTCATTTTTAAAAACACACACACACACACACACACAAACGAGGTTCTGGAGAATCAGATATGACTAAAAATGACTGAACAGCAAAAAAAACCTGAATTCAAATCTTGCCTCAGATACCTACTAGCAGTGTGACTCTGGGCAAATCACTTACCCCTATATGCCTCAGTTTCCTCAAATGTAAAAATGAGTTAGAGAAGTGACAAACCTTTCCTTTAAAAAACACACAGAGAAATGAGGTTATGGAGAGTCAGATATGGCTGAAAATAACTGAACAGCAAGAATACCTGGATTCAATTCCTGTCTCAGATACTTACTGGCTTTGTGACTCTGGGCAAGTCACTTACCCCTGTTTGCCTCAGTTTCCTCAAATGTAAAATGAGCTGGAGAAGAAGTGACAAACCATTCAAATGTTTTATTAAAAAAACATGGAGAGTGGGAGATGGCTGAAAACTGACCGAACAGCAAAAATACCTGAATTCAATTCCTGCCTCAGATACTTACTGGCTTTGTGACTCTGGAAAATCATTCAGCTTCAGTTTCCTCATCTGTAAAATGCGGAATCCTAATAGCACCTACCTGCCATGGTTCTTGTGAGAAGAAAATGAGCTAAGCATTTTGCAAATCTTAAAGAGCTATATAAACACCAGTTCTCGTTTTACAAGTGAGGAAACTAAGGTTGAGGGGGTAAGAGATTTGTTCAGGGTCGAGCAGTGAGTCAGCGTCCAAGGCAAGATTGGAACTCAAGTCTTCCTACATCCAAGCCCAACAATTCTACCCACTGTATCACCCAACTGCCTCATTCAGAGGTTCATACGGTGACCATCGGCCAAAAATCTGCTCTTAGAAAATAACAGCAAAGATGTCAGATGTGCCCAAAGTTATCGTTAGATGTGGCCAAGGCATTTCGACGGATGCTGGCATTTACTGCCCTACGAATAGAAAGCAACAGAAAGAAGCGGTTAAATATACACACACATACACCAATGTATGCACCAATAGAGATGTGGCTATTAAATGCCTAAAGAGAGAGAGATACACACACACACTCACACACGTGCACACGAGCTTCGGCGCACAAGTGTTTGGCTCTTAGACGTCGTCCCCCCACGAAAGGCCAAACCACTAAAGCGGATTTCTCGCCACTTCGTTTTTTTAGAAAACTCTTATTTCCAGGCGGTGCCTTAGCCCAAAGGGGGGCCCTTTGTGCCGGGGCACCACGCTTTCTGCCCTCTGACACGCTGTTAGAGAATCCAGTCTGCAGGTGTCTCGCACACACAGCATTACTCAGAATCAGAAAGAAAGCAGAGCTGGGGCTTAAGAGTTCTCTCGTTCTCTGTCTTTTGTAACCAACCACATCCAGGCTCTTCGCGTTATACTTCCTCATGCTAATGAAGGTATTGGTTGGGGATGGGTCAGGCTTTCCTACCTCGCCCTAAGACAGCAAGGTTTGTATATGGCTTAATTGCTGGCATCCCTGACCACAGCAGGGACCCTCTGCAAGAGTCCAGACAGTCTTAGGCAGGAAGCCACAACAACCAAGTGTGCATTAGGTCTCTAAACGTTTCCCTCTTACCTACTTGTTTGTTTGGTTTTTGTTTTGTTTTTTTTTTCCCTTCTTTCTTACATTTTCCCAAACCAGCCAGCGTGGAGGCAAGACATCTCAAAGCAGAGATGGGAACCGAAAGAGCTCTTGTGCTGGACAGATTAGCAACCAACGTGGCCAAACGAAAAAGCTCGATGCCCCAGAAATTTATTGGTAAGAATTCAAGTCCTTTTGCCTGCTGCTCTTGCAGACCCATTTTAAGGAGATAACCCAGAATGCATGTTCCACAAGGGCCTTTCTGGCCCAGACTGAGTTTAAATAAGTAATTTGCTTCTTATTCTATTGACTTCTCTGATTCCAGCTGATTCCAGTTCTAGCTTATTTATTTATTTTAAAAGGTCATTTTGATGCATGGAGCAAATGGGAGGAACTTGGTTAACTAAAGGACTAATAAAGATGATGCAAGTATTTGGAATTCCTACTTAATAAATAGAATTTCCTTTTTTTTTATAAAAATGGGAGTTGCTTCCTCCCGTGACATGTATCAGATAGATTTTTTTTCTCCACCTTCCCCTATTTTTATATTAAGGCATCCTTCATATGTTTTAATTTGGGGAATTGTTTAATGCTCCTGTCGATTTCATACTTTGAGAAACATTGCCGTCTTTTCTTAGAATGGGCCGGGGATTGACTTTGAAGAGAGAGTGCCTAAAAAGCAAGCATCTTAAATAGCAAGATTTGATGGAAATGTTTTGCTTGCTGGAGTTAATTTTTATGTCATTGGCATTCACCTTGTTAGAAAATGGTGCAAAAAATGAGATGACTGGAAAACAATTATGTTTCTTAAAATGTTTCAACTGTTGAGGACCATCAACATTTTGATAAATTCTCCCAGATGTTTGCATGCATGTGACCATGATAATTAAAGTAGATTTATTTTTGTGAAGTGGACAGCTGAAAGGAATGCATTAGGTTTACTTATAAATTGGCTCCAAGGCACTGATGTCGAACAAAAATAGTTATCCAAATCAAAATAGAGCTGCTTCACCACACAAAATTTTAGCAGTCCTGTCAATCCTTTATCACATCTGTTTATCTCTAATCTCAGCTCTATTTCTCTCCCTACCACCATCCCCTAATATCTTTTACAAAGATCAGTTGCATACTTTATTCTTGAACTGGTTGAAATTGAATTTTGATCCAGAGAAGATTTTTTTCTGCATAGATGCATTATTTAGATTACACTGATAAATTAAGAGAATCTATATGGTTCAAGACCTTTCTTTGGTTTTATTTCTGGATAAATGATTTTCATACCTTTAGACAGATTAAGAATAAACTGCATTTGACTAATAATTAATATATTTTAGTTTTAACTGATTAAAACTTCCTGGATGGAGCACCAAGCCTTGAGTTGGGAGGATCTGGGTTCAAATTTGGCCTCAGACATGTCCAAGCTCTATGACTCTGCCAAGTCACTTATTAACCCCAATTGCCTATCCTTCACCACTCTTCTGTCTTAAAATTTATACTAAGAAAAAAGACAGAAGAGTTGGATTTTTTAAAGACCCTTCCTAGTCCTTAGGGAATGCCATCAAAACTTTTTAATAAGACCTACACAGATCAGATCCATGATTCTGACCAATTTTATGAATACATTCCCTCTGGAGGTGCTTCACTTCTTTGTATACTTTCTGAAGAAATAAAGTTTCTGAAGAAAGGAGTTCCTGAAGAAGTAAAGCTCTGAATAGTTTGAAACACTAGGATCGAAGAGCCATAGATTTAGAGCCAGGAGGAGAGTCCCTTTAGCCCAACACTTCACTGTCCAGACGAGGAATCCTCAGCTCAGAGAGTTTGTGATCAGCAAAGGCAATATTCCAGATTAGGCTCTGAGATTCCAAACATGGTGCTCCATCCTTCTTTATTCACAGATTCTGACACGGTGGGTATAGATTGCTGGGTTTGGAGTCAGAAAGAAGACCTGAATTCAAATCCAGCCCCAGCTATGTAATAGCTTTGTGACCCTAGGCAAGTCACTTATCCTCAGACTGCCTCAGTTTCCTCAGCTGTAAAATGGGAACAGTCTTAATAATACCTCCCTCCCAGGGTCATTGTGAAGAACAAATGGGATCTCATTTGTAAATGTGTGTAGTTCCTGGCACATTGTAGGTGCTCAATCATTGCCTCTTCCCTTCCCCACCTCTACATTGTTGTTTGCATTCACAGTTTCCTTTTAAGACTGGAAAGACCTCGACTAGAAAAACTTTGGTCATATTTGAATTTGGAGAAAGGGTTAGTTTCATCAGAAGGGCTGAGGGTGATAAAATAAAGGACCAGAGAAAATAATAGATTGATTATATTGCTTAATTTCAAGCGAGTTATGGACAGTGCACTTTGGCTTGGAGGAACTAAACTATAATAGGGAGTAACCAAGGATCACCACTGATCCTTGGGCTAGAGTCTCAGGTAACAGATTTCAGAAATAGTACAATATACTTTGGAGTTGGATTGCTTGTTATTGTTGGTGGTCATAGGATTTTTCTCTTTCTTTTTCTTTTTTTTTATAACATCCTTACCTTCTATCTTTTTTTGTTTAAACCTTTATCTTCCATCTTAGAATCAGTACTGTGCATTGGTTCCAAGGCAGAAGAGTGGTAAGGGCTAGGCAGTGGGGGTGAAGTGACTTATCCAGGGTCACACAGCTAGGAAGAATCTCTGAGGCCACATTTGAACCCAGGACCTCCCATCTCCGAGGCATGGCTCTCCATCCACTAAGCTACTTCCCTGCCCCTTGCCATAGGATCTCAATAGTTTACCTCCACACATCCAGAGAAAGAACTGTGGATGTAGAAACACCAAAGAAAAACAACTGCTTGATCACGTGAGTCAATGGGGACATGATTGGGGATGTAGACTCCAAACAATCACCCTAATGCAAATATTAATAATATGGAAATAAGTCTTGATCAATGACACATGTAAAACCCAGTGGAATTGCTCATTGGGTACAGGAGAGGGATGGGAAGAGGGGAGGGAAAGAACATGAATCATGTAACCATGGAAAAATATTCTAAATTAATTAAATAAATAAAGTTTTTAAAATCAAGGGAAAAAAAACTTTCCTCATACCTCCCAGGTCCCATGACATGTGTGAATTTTAAAATCTAAAAGTATTTGAACTACAAAAAAATAATAATGATTTACCTCCAAATACTTTGGAGCAGAGATGTCAAACATTCCCAAGTGCTGACTGGGCCCAATCTAAGTAGAATTGTAAAATACTTAACAAAATAAATAAAACTACAATGAAGCATAGATAGCATCACATTTTGGATCAAAGTCAATATGGACCCACAAGAATTCCTGGCCTGCATTGCTATTTGAGTTTCTTAGATGCTGGTTTCCCTCTAGCTTCTGGGTTATCCAAAGGCAGCACCTGTGATTTTGGACAGGTAATTGGAAAGGAAGAGCCAAATTCAGGAGCTCTTGGGCCCTCTATAATAACTGGGAATGACTCTACAGAAAGCATGAATTGGGAGAGATAAGAGAAGAGAATTATCAGAGCCAACCAAGACGGCTGTCATTTGGGGTATATATTGTCCATATTTGACACTTGTGAACTTTTTTCCCCTCCAAGTTGTAAAGTTCTGTCAGGCTGATTGAAAATAAGAATGGTGAGGCAGCTAGTACAGTAGAGAAAGCACCAGACTTGGAGCCAGGAGGACCTGGGTTCAAATTTGACCTCAGACACTTCTTAGTCACGGGACCCTGGGTGAGTCACTTAACCCCCATTGCCTAGCCTTTACTGCTCTTCTGCCTTGGAACCAATGCTTAGTATCATTTCCCAAGACAGAAAGTAAGTGTTATTTAAAATATATTTTATACTAAGACAGAAAGTAAGGGTTTAAAAAATAAAAATAAAATAAAAATTAGGATGGCATGCAACATTCATTATGCAAGTTTCTTTATGGGAAGTTACAGCATTATAGGAAGACTGTTCCTGGTCTTGGAATCAAATCCTGGTTCTGGCACTTATTACCTGATTGACTTTGGGCAAGTGAGCAACCTCCTTTGGCCTCAGTTTCTTCATTCATAAAATCAGAACTGATAGGGTGGCTCAGTGGATTGAGAGCCAGGCCTAGAGACAGGAGGTCCTGGGTTCAAATGTGGCCTCAGACACTTCCTAGCTGTGTGACCCTGGGCAAGTCACTTAACCCACGTTGCCTAGCCCTTACCGCTCTTCTGCCTTGGAACTAATACATACATTGATTCCAAGACTGAAGGTAAAGGTTAAAAAAACCATCTATAGGGTTATTGTGAATAAAGTGCTCAGTGAGCCACAGAGCTCTTATTATTAATAATAATATGAATAATTATTAATACTTAAGATATTCCTGGTCTCATGAGAATGGGTTCTCCTTCCACCAGAGCTCTTCACATACAATCCCTTTCTACCTTAGAAGACTTATCTTCGTGGTGCTGGAAAACTCCTTACCAAGTAGTCAGCCTCGTGTAGTTTTGGGGCAAAAAAAAAAAAAAAGTGAAACGTGTATCCTACGACACTGAGCTATGCATATCTCACCAGATTAACTCGGTGCCATTTTTTTCAGACTTTTTTTGCCATTTTTGAGTCAGTGTTATGTAAATTGAATCAGAGAATTTGCAGAAGAAATTTAGGATTAGACAAATGTTTGTGTGTTTTACTTAGGAGGATCCCACTATCCAAAGGAAGGCATTAATCCGGCCTTCCAACATTAACTTTTTTTTCTCCTAAAAACTCTTACTTTCTGACTTAGTATCAGTTCTAAGTCAGAAGAGCTACAAGGGCTAGGCAATCAGGATTAAGTGACTTACCCACGGTCATATAGCTAGGAAGTATATGAGGCCAGACCCAAGTGCTCTTCATGCCAGACCTGGCACTCCATCCATTAAGCCATCTAGCTGCCTCCCCCACCAATGTTAACTTATAACCATCACTCTTAGTTACTTCTTCCTCAGTCAGTCAATCCACATTTATTTAGTATCTTCCGTGTGCCAGGCACTATGCCAAGCCCTGAAAGGATAACAAAAGACAATCTCTTTGGGGGAACTCTTCCCTCAAGAAGCTCACAACCCAGTGGGGAAGACAGCTTGAAAACAAGTATGCACAAGCAAGCTACAGACAGGATACACTGGAGATAATCCACAGAAGGGCCAAGAAGATTGAAAAAAGTAGAAGGTGGGATTTTAACTGGGACTTGAAAGAAGTCGGGGAAGCCAGGAGGTGCTGGGGAAGGGAGAAGAAGAAAAGAATTAGAATTCCAAGCAGGGAGGTTGCCAGTAAAAATACTCTTAGTTGGGCTATAGAGTGTCTTGTTCCAGAAACAGCAAGGAGGGGGGTGTCAAGGTGGATAGAGAACCAGGTCTAGAGGCAGGATGTCCTCTGTTCAAACCTGGCTTCAGATACTTCCTGGCTATGGGACCCTGGGCAAGTTATATAACTCCCATTGCCTAGTCTTCACTGCTCTTCTGCCTTGGAACAGTATTGATCTAAAATGGAAGGCAAGGATAAGAGAGTTGGGGAGGAAGAGGGGAGGAGAGAGAGAGGGGGAGGGGGAGGGAGGGAGGGAGGAATAAAAGAAAAAACAAGGAAGCCATTGTCATTAGATCTGAGAGTAAGTAAGGGGATGGGT